>NC_053025.1:284505543-284820503 GCF_003073215.2 Triticum urartu
CAAGCTTAAGCGATACTTTCTCCTTCACGAGGCCAAAAATTATATATATATTTCGATCACGATGAACCATATGCATAGGATAAAACTTTTGATGAAATTCCAATTTCAATTGGTTGTAATTCCAAGCTCCAATATCATCACATAGCCTATACCATGTCAATGCCTTTACCTTCAAAGATAAAGGGAATACCTTCTTCTTGACTTCATCTCCAGGTAAACTTGCAAGCTTAAATAATCCACAAACTTCATCCACATATCTTAGATGCATATCAGGATGTAATGTTCCATCTCCTGCATAAGGATTATCTAGCAGTTTCTCTATCATACCCGAAGGAATTTCATAATAAATATTTTTATTAGGTGTAGTAGGTTGAGGAGCAACTCTTTTTTCTTCCGGTCGAGGTGAAGATACCTCAAACAAACCCCTCAAAGGATGATTTTCCGTAGTGACAAGTAACAGTAAATTTCAGCACGTAATATATTTTTTTCCTTACCAAATTCCACTCACCAAATGCGCTTCACTCCTCGGTAAGGGCACCAGAAAAGAGTCTTCAATCGTGGTCCTTTCGATAAGTAAGAGTGTCAAACCCAACAAGGAGTAGAAGGAAATGACAAGCGGTTTTCAGCAAGGTATTTTCTGCAGGCACTGAAATTATCGGTAATAGCTAGTTTGGTAGTAAGATAATTCGTAACAGGTAACAAGTGTAACAAAGGTGCAGAAAGGTGACCCAATCATTTTTATAGCAACGTACAAGCCTGGACGAACTCTAATACAAAGCAAACCGCTCCTGAGGACACATGGAAATTATTGTCAAGCTAGTTTTCACCATGCTCATATGATTTGCATTCGTTACTTTGATAATTTGATATGTGGGTGGACCGGTGCTTGGGTGCTGTCCTTACTTGGACAAGCCTCCCAATATGATTAACCCCTCTCGCAAGCATCTGCAACTACAAAAGAAGAATTAAGATAAATCTAACCATATCATGAAACATGTGGATCCAAATTAGCCCCTTACGAAGCAATGCATAAACTAGGGTTTAAACTTGTAACGCCCTCGATGCGGCTATATCTCCCACGTGTCGAAGCATGACTTAGAGGCATAACCGCATTGAAAGCAATGTCGCAAGTGAGGTAATCTTCGCAAACAACCCATGTAATACAATAAGGGAAAAGAGATACATAGTTGGCTTACAATCGCCACTTCACACAAATACATGAATAAAGCATTACATCATCCAAATACAATCAAGGTTCGACTACGGAACCAAAATAAAAGAAGAACCCCAAATGCGACAAGGCCCCCAATCGACCCCAACTGGGCTCCACTACTAATCAACTAGAACGAAACAACACAAAGGACAAGATCTTCATCGAGCTCCTCCTGAGCTTGGTTGCGTCACCTGCATGGACTCATCGGCACCTGCAAGCTGGTTTTGGAAGTATCTTTGAGCCACAGGGACTCAGCAATCTCGCACCCTCGCGATCAAGACTATTTAAGCTTATGGGTAAGGTAAAGGTATGAGGTGGAGCTGCAGCAAGCGACTAGCATATATGGTGGCTAATATACGCAAAAGAGAGCGAAGAAGGCAAAGCACGGTCGAGAATCTATGATCAAGAAGTGATCCTAGAACAACCTACGTCAAGCATAACTCCAACACTGTGTTCACTTCCCGGACTCCGCCGGAAAGAGACCATCACGGTAACACACGTTGTTGATTCATTTTAATTAAGTTAAGGTTCAAGTTATCTACAACCGAACATTAACAAATTCCCATCTGCCCATAACTGCGGGAACGGCTTTCGAAAGTTCAAATCCCTGCAGGGGATCCCCAACTTAGCCCATCACAAGCTCTCACGGTCAACGAAGGAATAGACCTCCTCCCGAGACATTCCGGTCAGACTCGGTATCTCGGTACAACAAGACATCCTCGACAATGGTAAAACAAGTCCAGCAAGACCACCCGATGCGCCGACATCCCGATAGGAGCTGCACATATCTCGTTCTCAGGGCAACACCGGATAAGCAATCCGTACAACTAAAACCAGCCCTCGAGTTTCCCTGAGGTGGCGCTGCAAGGGGCTCTAGTTTGGACCAATGCTTAGACAAGCACTGGCCCGGGGGGGTTAAAATAAGATGACCCTCGGGATGCGCGACTCCCAAGGGAAAAGAAAGGCTAGGTGGCGAATGGTAAAACCAAGGTTGGGCCTTGCTGGAGGAGTTTTATTCAAAGCGAACTATCAAGGGGTTCCCATTATAACCCAACCGCGTGAGGAACGCAAAATCCGGGAACATAACACCGATATGACGGAAACTAGGGCGGCAAGAGTGGAACAAAACACCCGGCATAAGGCCGAGCCTTCCACCCTTTACCAAGTATATAGATGCATTAATTAAATAAGATATATTGTGATATCCCAACAAGTAAACATGTTCCAACAAGGAACAACATCTCCATGTTCCAACAAGGAGCAAACTTCAATCTTCACCTGCAACTAACAACGCTATAAGAGGGGCTGAGCAAAGCGGTAACATAGCCAAACAACGGTTTGCTAGGACAAGGTGGGTTAGAGGCTTGGTTTAACAATATGGGGGGCATGATAAGCAAGTGGTAGGTATCGCAGCATAGGCATAGCAAAAGAGCGAGCAACTAGCAAGCAAAGATAGAAGTGATTTCGAGGGTATGGTCATCTTGCCTGAGATCCCGCAAGGAAGAAGAACGAGTCCATGAAGAAGACAAACGGACGCAGTCGAACGGGTCCTCACAAACACGACGTTATCGGAACCAACCCGAAGAAGCAACACCGGAAAGAAGCAAACAACATAGTAAACAACCACCACCTAAGCATGGCATGATGCACAATCAAGTATGATGCATGTCCGGTTTAATGAAGCATGGCATGGCAAAATGCACAAGCAAATTCTACAAATTAAGTGGAGCTCAATATGCAACGAGTTTCATATTGACGGAACACCACATTAATTATTTAGTTCTCTCCCGGTTAGGTACCCAACAATATTAAATGTTGGTTAATATGGCAAGAGGTGAAGTATAACAAAACTATACCATCTAACAATTTAAATGAGGCCGGATATAACCAACAACAAATCCGGTAAATCCCCATATGCATTTATCAATTTGGTGCAACAACAATTTTAAACATAAAGTTGTTAACATGATGCGGATGGCATGTTCAAGTTTATGCAATTTTATTAAAAGTTGACAAGAGCATTAAGAAGCATTTGTCATCGTGGCGGAAACAAAAGGGGTGCCACAGCAACGATAACGAAACGGTGCCACGGCAACGTTCCGGTTCCCGGTAACTCGATTGAGATACCGATGCAAAGGAGAAGTGTGCGGATGCGGGTCATGCGATAAACGGTGGGGTGCTCCCGGTTACCGGATTCCCACAGGTTAGCGGCAAACGAAGAGGACCGAGCAAGTGACAACTCGGACACGGTGCAGACAACGGGTGCATCTCAAACATCGCAAGCATTCGTTCACGGATGTCGTCTCGGGGTTATACCTTCGGAGCGTGCAAAGGGGACGGCTCTCATTCGTAGAGGGAAGTAGGCGTTCTCACGACGGCGGTAGTGGAAGTAGTCATTCTCGCTTCGTAGATGTTCACACTTCGTAGGTGTTCGGGGTCAACAAGGAACTTGACGTCCAAGGGATCTTCGAGGGTCGACGGTAGTGGTACACGTTTGGCGTTTCGTAGTCGTTCGAGTCATCGGTAGAGAAACTTGGTGGTCCATGTAGTCGAACTTGGCGCATCCGAGGGGTACTTGGTGAAATCACGCAGTCATACACGGGTCGTAGAGGTACTTGGCGTCCCTGAGTCGAGGGTAGTGGTTCCATTGATGTTGTAGTCATGCATGGTGATGAGCGTCGGGGTACTTGATGGTCTCGAACTCCAAAGTGATACAAGGAGAGATGCACGGTCGTGGTCATCTTCGGACCTGGGACTCCATGGAGGCGCCGTGGTGGTCTTGCAGCAACAGTAGCAGCAAGGCGTCCGGGAGGAGATGGTCGCGGCAGAGGACGAAGCAGAGGAGCAGCAGTGCGAGGTCGGGCTTGCGGGAGGTGGAGCGACGGGAACAGCGGCATGGTGACGTTGGCGCTCCTGCAGCAGTTCACGTGAAGGCAGAACGACGGGGAGGCATGGGCGAGGAGGTGGACGAGGACCGCATGGTGATGGGGCGACAGCCGGCAGCGGCACCTGTGGCCGGCGGACTTGGAGCAGAGGAAGGGGTCCGGTGAGTCCCGAGGGCGCAGGCGGGACTTGGTGGCGAGGCTTCGGCATCAGGGAGGCGCAGGTGCTAGTCGTGGTCGCCGTCAGCGACCGGACATGGCGGCGGGGCTTGCCATGGCGCACTGGTGGCCGGGGCCAGTCGGCAAGAGGCGGAGCGTCGACGTGGTGCTGGAGCTTGACGGCGGAGGGAGGTGGGTGGCGCCCTGGCTTTGGTCGCCGCCGAGTGGTGAGGTCGAGGGATGGGGATCGGGCTGCGGGTCTCCTCCTCTGGTGCGATGCGAGGAGAGCGAGAGGAGGGACAGATGGAAGATGGGGATCGAGGAGATGGGTCTGGCGGCGGAGGGAGAGGGATTCGTGAGAGATCGGGCCAGGGGATCGAGTGGGAGGCCTCACCTGGCATTAGGGTTAGGATTAGATGGGCCTGGAGGTCGGCCCAGTGGGGAGGGCGCCGGCTGGGCCTTAGAAGGCTGTGGGCCTGCTAGTTTACTCTCCCTCTCTCTCTTTCTCTAAAATCTCTTTTTCCATTTAAAAACAAAACAGAAAAAGAGAAAGAAAAGAAAGAGAAGTTAGGGATGGAATCTGGGCATGGGATAATTTTCCTGGACTCATAAAAATAAGCATGACCACAGAAAAATAGAAGTGGCAAGATTGCAGGAATTAAATTCAAATTCATTTGAATATAATTCAAATGGTTTTGAATTGGGACTAGGTTTGGTGTGGCCAAAAATGTTCAGGTTTTTGGTGGAGCTTGGGAAAAGAACAAAAGAATTATCGACAAAGTTTGAGAGTCGGAAATTGGAAGAAGGAAAGGTCAAAGATTTAACATGCAAGTGGGTTGCGGATAATTCCAAACTAATGGAATATTTATAGTAGGTCCCTAAATACTGGGATGATATGTTATAAAGAGAACTCACCATGTGAATTCCCTCGGTTTAAATGGATCGAAGATCCAGACGGTTTATTTAGTTGAGTTGCAAAAGATTTATGAAATGATGGCATGATGACATGATGCAATGCAAATGATGCAACGAACCAAACAAAACACACGACGAAACCCGGAAACCCTGGAAGGTAACTGAAGCTCCGGTCTTGGGGCGTTACAAAACTACTGTCACTGTAGCAACCCATCATCTACTTATTACTTCCAAATGCCTTCGCCTAGGCCCAAATCATGGTGAAGTGTCATGTAGTCGATGTTCACATAACACCACCTAGAGGAAAGACAACATACATTTCATCAAAATATCGAACGAATACCAAATTCACATGACTACTTATAACAAGACTTCTCCCATGTCCTTGGGAACAAATGTAACTAATCACAAAGAAATGTTCATGTTCAAGATCAGAGGGGTAATAAATATCATTAAGGATCTGAACATATGATCTTCCACCAAATAAACCAACTAGCATCAACTACAAGGAGTAATCAACACTACTAGCAACTCACAGGTACCAATCTGAGGTTTTGAGGCAAAGAATGAATACAAGAGATGAACTTGGGTTTGAGAGGAGATGGTGCTGGTGAAGATGTTGATGAAGATTGACTCTCCCATGATGAGAGGGTCGTTGGTGATGACGATGACTTTGATTTCCCCCTCCTGAAGAGAAGTTTCCCTGGCAGAATAGCTCAGCCGGAGCCCTAGATTGCTTCTGCCCAGGTTCCGCCTCGAGACGGTGGCGCTTCATCCCGAAAGCATCCTTATGATTTTTTTTCTAGGTCAAAACCCTTCATATAGCATAAGATGGACATCAGGGGCTGGCTAGGGGGGCCACAAGCTCGGGAGGCGCGCCATGGGGGGTAGGGTGCGCCCCCTAGGCTTGTAGCCACATGGTGGGTCCCTTTTGTTGTTTCTTCACCCAATATTTTTTTGTATATTCCAAAACAATTCTCAGTAAAGTTTCAGAACATTTGGAGTTGTGTAGAATAGGTATATCAGATTTGCTCCTTTCTGGTCCAGAATTCCAGCTGCCAACATTCTCCCTCTTCATGCAAATCTTGTAAAATAAGTGAGAAAAGACATAAGTATTATACCATAAAGTGAAATAACGGTGCATAATGCAATAAATATCAACATAAAAACATGATGTAAAATGGACGTATCATGCATTTGGGTAGCATTGGAGTTGCCATATGTTGAGATAATAGAACGGCAACTGGTAGCAAAATCTAGTCCGAGGTGAAACCCATAAGATCTTGCAACCAACTCATGGCTCTGGTACATGGATAGCAAGCTTCCACGCACCCCTGTCCATAGCTAGCTCTTTGGTGATACTCCAATCCTGCAGGTCTCTCTTAACGGACTCCTCTCATGTCAAATTCGGTCTACCCCGCTCTCTCTTGACATTCTCCGCACGCTTTAGCCGTCCGCTATGCACTGGAGCTTCTGGAGGCCTGCGCTGAATAGGCCCAAACCATCTCAGACGATGTTGGACAAGCTTCTCTTCAATTGGAACAACACAGAGGCAACTAATTATGATTAGAGCACACACATTTGCCATCAACCTAAGCACAAAACCGCATGTGAATCTAACCATCAGAAACGGAATCTAGGGTTCATGATATGCTCTTGAACTTCTCTGAAATCACATCAAAACGCTCGAAACTAGGGAGGCAATCCCTGCTTCACAACATTTGTAGCACAAAACAACCTCGATCGACCAAGTGCACCATCCACTAGAATTCACAATTCGAAGAAAAACTAACTCGACGCTAGAAAGGGGAGCAAGAATACCGCAGGCGACTGGAGGACCGATCCAACGGCCACTATGCGGAAAACAAAAACCATCTACAGCCCACCGGCGACTCCCCGAAGAGTTCCCACCGACAGGGAACGAAGAACCCCAACACTACGCCGTGGATTCTCCATCGGTTCGAGGCACAAAATTATAGATGGAGAGAAGGGGGGCGAAGATTTCGATGACATTACCTCAGGTGGTGCACTCTCCGACAACGTTGCAACGGCTACTGGAGCACGGTCACCTGCAACAAGACACCAAGAGCGCCACCGCCGTCTCGCCGTGGAATCGCTGATGCGTTGCCGTGATACGTCCATTTTGCATCATGATTTTATATCAATATTTATTTCATTATGGGCTGTTATTACACATTATGTCACAATACTTATGCCTATTCTCTCTTATTTTACAAGGTTTACATGAAGAGGGGGAATGCCGGCAGCTGGAATTCTGGGCTAGAAAAGGAGCAAATATTAGAGACCTATTCTGCACATCTCCAAACGTCCTGAAACTCCATGGGAATTATTTTCAGAATATATAAAAATATTGGACGAAGAAAGTACCAGAGGGGGGCCACCCACCGTCCACGAGGGTGGGGGTGCACCCTACCCCCTGGGCGCGCCCCCTGCCTCGTGGGCCCCCTGGTGGCCCTCTGATGCCCATCTTTGGCTATATGGAGTCCTTCGTCGAGGAAAAAATCATAAGCAAGCTCACGGGAAGAAACTCCGCCGCCATGAGGCGGAACCTTGGCGGAACCAATCTAGGGCTCCGGCGTAGCTGTTCTGCCAAGGAAACTTCCCTCCGGGAGGGGGAAATCATCACCATCGTCATCACCAACGATCCTCTCATCGGGAGGGGGTCAATCTCCATCAACATCTTCACTAGCACCATCTCATCTCAAACCCTAGTTCATCTCTTGTATCCAATCTCTGTATCCAAACCTCAGATTGGTACCTGTGGGTTGCTAGTAGTGTTGATTACTCCTTGTAGTTGATGCTAGTTGGTTTACTTGGTGGAAGATCATATGTTCAGATCCATTATGCATATTAATACCCCTCTGATTATCAACATGAATATGATTTTCCAGTAGTTATGTTTGTTCCTGAGGACATGGGAGAAGTCTTGCTATAAGTAGTCATGTGAATTTGGTATTCGTTTGATATTTTGATGAGATGTATGTTGTCATCCCTCTAGTGGTGTCATGTGAATGTCGACTACATGACACTTCACCATTGTTTGGGAATAGAGGGAGGCATTGGGAAGTCATAAGTAGATGATGGGTTGCTAGAGTGACAGAAGCTTAAACCCTAGTTTATGCGTTGCTTCGTAAGGGGCTGATTTGGATCCATATGTTTCATGCTATGGTTAGGTTTACCTTAATACTTCTGTTGTAGTTGCGGATGCTTGCAATAGGGGCTAATCATAAGTGGGATGCTTGTCCAAGTAAGGGAAGTACCCAAGCACCAGTCCACCCACATATCAAATTATCAAAGTACTGAACGCGAATCATATGAACGTGATGAAAACTAGCTTGACAATAATTCCCATGTGTCCTCGGGAGCACTTTCCTTTATATAAGAGTTTGTCCAGGCTTGTCCTTTGCTACAAAAAGGATTGGTCCATATTTCTGCACCTTATTTACTTTTATTACTTCTTACCCGTTACAAATTACCTTATCACAAAACTATCTGTTACCGATAATTTCAGTGCTTGCAGAGAATACCTTGCTGAAAACCGCTTATCATTTCCTTCTGCTCCTCATTGGGTTCGACACTCTTACTTATCGAAAAGGCTATGATAGATCCCCTACACTTGTGGGTCATCAAGACTCTTTTCTGGTGCCGTTGCCGGGGAGTGAAGCGCCTTTGGTAGGTGGAATTTGGTAAGGAAAAATTTATATAGTGTGCTGAATTTACTGTCACTTGTTACTATGGAACATAATCCTTTGAGGGGCTTGTTCGGGGTATCTTCACCCCAACTAGTAGAGCAAAGAGTTGCTCCTCAACCTACTGAACCTACTGAAAATATTTACTTTGAAATTCCTTCGGGTATGATAGAGAAACTTCTAGCTAATCCTTTCACAGGTGATGGAACATTACATCCCGATTTGCACCTAATCTATGTGGATGAAGTTTGTGGATTATTTAAGCTTGCAGTTTGCCCGAGGATGTTATCAAGAATAAGGTCTTCCCTTTATCTTTGAAGGGAGATGCATTGACATGGTTTAGGCTATGTGATGATATTGGATCATGGAACTACCAACGATTGAAATTGGAATTTCATCAGAAGTTTTATCCTATGCATCTGATTCATCGTGATCGTAATTATATATATAATTTTTGGCCTCGCGAAGGAGAGAGCATCGCTCAAGCTTGGGGGAGGCTTAAGTCAATGTTATATTCATTTCCCAATCATGAGCTCTGAAAAGAAATGATTATTCAAAAAATTTATGCTCGGCTTTCTCTCAGTAATCGCTCCATGCTCGATACTTATTGTACTGGATCTTTTATGATGAAGACTATTGAATTCAAATGGGATTTATTGGAAAGAATTAAATGCAACTCTGAAGATTGGGACTTGGACGAAGGTAAGGAGTCAGGTATAACACCTAAGTTTGATTGTGTTAAATCTTTTATGGATACCGATGCTTTCCGTGAATTTAGCACTAAATATGGACTTGACTCTGAGATAGTAGCTTCTTTCTGTGAATCCTTCGCTACTCATGTTGATCTCCCTAAGGGGAAGTGGTTTAAATATAATCCTCCCATTGAAGTAAAAGTAGTTGCGCCTATTAAAGTTGAAGAAAAGACTATCACTTATAATGATCCTGTTGTTCCTACTGCTTATATTGAGAAACCACCTTTCCCTGTTAGAATAAAGGATCATGCTAAAGCTTCAACTATGGTTAACAAAAGTAATATTAAGACACCTAAACCCCCCTAAGAAAATTAAAGTTGAACCTAGTGTTTCTATGGTTAAAGATCTCTTGGTCGATAACATTGATGGGCATGTTATTTACTTCTGCAATGAATCTGCTAGAATTGCTAGACCTGATACTAAAAATAAACATAGACCTGTTGTAGGCATGCCTGTTATTTCTGTTAAAACAGGGGATCATTGCTATCATGGCTCATGTGATATGGGTGCTAGTGCAAGTGCAATACCTCATTCCTTATACAAAGAAATTATGCATGATATTGCACCTGCTGAGATAGAAGAGATAGATGTTACTATTAAGCTTGCCAATAGAGATACTATTTCACCAGTTGGGATTGTTAGAGATGTTGAAGTCTTGTGTGGGAAAGTTAAATATCCTGCAGATTTTCTTGTTCTTGGTTCCCCACAAGATAACTTTTGTCCCGTTATATTTGGTAGACCCTTCTTGAATACTGTTAATGCTAAGATAGATTGCAATAAGGATATTGTTTCTGTTGGTTTAGCGGATATGTCTCATGAGTTTAATTTTGCTAAGTTTAGTAGGCAACCCCATGATAAAGAATTGCCTAGTAAAGATGAAATTATTGGTCTTGCTTCTATTGTCGT
Source organism: Triticum urartu (assembly GCF_003073215.2). Taxonomy (NCBI): domain Eukaryota; kingdom Viridiplantae; phylum Streptophyta; class Magnoliopsida; order Poales; family Poaceae; genus Triticum; species Triticum urartu. The sequence continues at coordinate 284,516,081 of NC_053025.1, forward strand.
GCCTCCTAGTGATCCTTTAGAACAATATTTGCTAGGTCATGAAAATGATATGTTTATGAATGAAAGAAGGGAAATATATGAAGTATTCTTTAAACAGGGACCTATTTTTAAACACATCTTGCCTGTTGAAATCCTAGGGGATCCCCCTCCACCTAAGGGTGATCCCGTGTTTGAGCTTAAACCTTTACCTGATACTCTCAAATATGGTTATCTTGATGAGAAAGAGATATATCATGTTATTATTAGTGCTAACCTTTCAGAGCATGAGGAAAAGAAATTATTGAAAACTTTGAAGAAGCACCGTGCTGCTATTGGATATACTCTTGATGATCTTAAGGGCATTAGTCCCACTTTATGCCAGCACAAAATAAAGCTGGAGAAAGACGCTAAACCAGTTGTTGATCACCAAAGACGGTTAAATCCTAAGATGAAAGAAGTGGTAAGAAAATAAAAACTAAAGCTTTTGGAGGCAAGTATAATTTATCCCATTGCTGATAGTCAGTGGGTAAGTCATGTCCATTGTGTCCCTAAGAAGGGAGGTATTAATGTTGTTCATAATGATAAAGATGAATTGATCCCACAAAGAATTGTTACAGGTTATAGAATGGTAATTGATTTCCGCAAATTAAATAAAGCTACTAAAAAGGATCATTACCCTTTACCTTTTATTGATAAAATGCTAGAAAGATTATCCAGACATACACACTTTTGCTTTCTAGATGGTTATTCTGGTTTCTCTCAAATACCTATGTCAAAAGAGGATCAAGAAAAGACAAATTTTACTTTCCCTTTCGGTACCTTTGCTTATAGACGTATGCCTTTTGGTTTATGTAATGCACCTGCTACCTTTCAAAGATGTATGACTACTATATTCTCTGACTTTTGTGAAAAGATTGTTGAGGTTTTCATGGATGATTTCTCCGTTTACTGGACTTCTTTTGATGATTGCTTAAGCAACCTTGATCGAGTTTTGCAGAGATGTGAAGAAACTAATCTTGTCTTGAATTGGGAGAAGTGCCACTTTATGGTTAATGAAGGTATTGTCTTGGGGCATAAAATTTCTGAAAGAGGTATTGAAGTTGATAAAGCTAAAGTTGATGCTATTGAAAAGATGTCGTGTCCTAAGGACATTAAAGGTATAAGAAGCTTCCTTGGTCATGCTGGTTTTTATAGGAGGTTCATTAAGGACTTCTCTAAAATCTCTTGGCCTCTCACTAATCTCTTACAAAAGATGTTCCTTTTGTCTTTGATGATGATTGTGTGGAAGCATTTGAAATACTTAAGAAAGCTTTGATTTCTGCACCTATTGTTCAGCCTCCTGATTGGAATTTACCATTTGAAATTATGTGTGATGCTAGTGATTATGCTGTAAGGGCTGTTCTAGGACAAAGAGTTGATAAGAAATTAAATGTTATTCAATATGCTAGTAAAACTCTAGACAGTGCCCAAAGAAATTATGCTACTACTGAAAAAGAGTTTTTAGCAGTTGTATTTGCTTGTGATAAGTTCAAACCTTATATTGTTGGTTCTAAAGTAACTGTTCACACTGGTCATGCTGCTATTAAATATCTTATGGAAAAGAAAGATGCTAAACCTATACTTATTAGATGGGTTCTCTTGCTACAAGAATTTGATTTGCATATTATTGATAGAAAGGGAGCTGAGAACCCCTTTGCAGACAACTTGTCTAGGTTAGAGAATGTTCTTGATGACCCACTACCTATTGATGATAGCTTTCTTGATGAACAATTCGCTGTGATAAATGCTTCTTGTACTGCTCCATGGTAAGCCGATTATGCTAATTACATTGTTGCTAAATTTATACCACCTAGTTTCACATACCAACAAAATAAAAAGTTCTTTTATGATTAAGACATTACTTCTGGGATGACCCACATCTTTATAAAGAAGGAGTAGATGGTGTTATTAGACGTTGTGTACCTAAGCATGAATAGGAACAGATCCTATGCAAGTGCCACTGCGAGGCTTATGGAGGACACCATGCTGGGGACAGAACTGCACATAAGGTATTGTAATCCGGTTTTTATTGGCCTACTCTCTTCAAGGATGCCCGTAAGTTTGTTTTGTCTTGTGATGAATGCCAGAGAATTGGTAATATTAGTAGACGTCAAGAAATGCCTATGAATTATTCACTTGTTATTGAACCATTTGATGTTTGGGGCTTTGATTATATGGGACCTTTTCCTTCCTCTAATGGGTACACACATATTTTAGTTGCTGTTCATTACGTTACTAAGTGGGTAGAAGCTATTCCAACCAGTAGTGCTGATCATAACACCTCTATTAAGATGCTTACAGAAGTTATTTTTCCAAGGTTTGGAGTCCCTAGATATTTAATGACTGATGGTGGTTCACATTGTATTCATGGTGCTTTTCGTAAAATGCTTTCTTAGTATGATGTTAATCATAGAATTGCATCTCCATATCATCCATACTCTAGTGGTCGAGTAGAACTGAGCAATAGAGAGCTTAAATTAATTTTGCAAAAGACTATTAATAGATCTAGAAAGAATTTGGTTCAAGAAACTTGATGATGCATTATGGGCCTATAGAACTGCATACAAAAATCCTATGGGTATGTCTCCATATAAAATGGTTTATGGTAAAGCTTGTCAGTTACCTCTCGAATTAGAACATAAGGCATATTGGGCTATTAAAGAGCTCAACTATGACTTCAAACTTGCCGGTGAGAAGAGGCTTTTTGACATTAGCTCACTTGATGAATGGAGAACCCAGGCCTACGAGAATGCCAAACTGTTTAAAGAAAATGTTAAAAGATGGCATGATAAAAGGATACAAAAATATGAGTTTAAGGTAGGTGATTATGTATTGTTATACAACTCTTGTTTAAGATTTTTTGTAGGAAAACTCCTCTCTAAATGGGAAGGTCCTTATATCATCAAGGAGGTCTATCGTTCCGGTGCCATAAAAATCAACAACTTCGAAGGCACAAATCTGAGGGTGGTGAACGGTCAAAGGATCAAACATTATATCTCAGGTAATCCCATAAATGTTGAAACTAATGTTATTGAAACCATAACCCCGGAGGAATACATAAGGGACACTTTCCGGAACGTTTTAGACTCCGAAAAGGAATAGGTACGTGGTACGGTAAGTAAACCGACTCCAAAACAGTTCTAATGGCATTTTTTCTCCATTTTGAAATATTTAAGAAAATAGGAAAATAAGAAGTAGTCCGGAAAGGACACGAGGCTTCCACGAGGGTGGAGGGCGCGCCCTACCCCCTGGGCGCGCCCCCCTGCCTCGTGGGCACCTCGTGTGCCCTCCGGACTCCGTTTTCTTGCACGATACTTCTTTTGGTCGGTAAAAACTCACTATATAATCTCCCGAAGGTTTTGACCACCGTATCACGCAAATATCCTCTGTTTTTGTTTCGAGTTGTTTCTGCTGCAGATTAGAGCAATATGTCATCCCAAGATTCGGAGGGAGAAAGCTATGTGGTTGATTACCTTGAAGATCATAAGGTCTACGGGGATTTGGAGCATGGTGGTTGGACCACGGAGGAAGAAGAAGACTATGAGCCTAGGGGAAAGGAGGAGATGAGCTCAGATGAAGATGAAGTCCCATTACCTCAACCTAGGGACATACATGTGGAGTTCAAAAAGTCAAGCCTCCCCAATAGAGCAAAGAAACCTAAGATCGAGTTCATCCCTTTTCGTCTCTTGCAGGAGAACAAACAAGAACTATGCAAAAAGGTACTAAGCCTTGAGCGGGAGATCGAGAACCTAAAGGAGCAAAATTCTATCCTCAAGCGCAAATTAAGGAAGAAGAACACGCCATCAACATCTCCATCATCACCATCCCCGAAGAAAGAGACATAAACACATGGGTATGGGCACTCCCCTTGGCAACTACCAAGCTTGGGGGAGTTCCCCGGTATCGTATCACCATCACTTTTATCTTTACCGTTTTTCTTAGTTTTATCCTTTTGGTAATTTCTTGATCTAGTAGAATAAAGTTTTAGTATGATCTAGTTGTGAGTTTTGCTTTATGATCCTTTTATGTAATCAATTCCATGAGCTATATATAATAAAGATTAGTGTTGAGTCAAGGGCTTGATTATTTTGCTATGATCTTGAGGTAATAAAATAAAAGAGAAGAAATAAAAAGAAATAAAGAGATCATATGGATCTTATGGAGAGTAATGACTTCACATATTTTATGGATCATTGCTGAGAGTTGACAAACATGGTTTTGGTCATCGTTGCAATTAATAGGAAGTAATAAAGAAAGATAGGTTTTCACATATAAATATACTATCTTGGACATCTTTTATGATTGTGAACACTCATTAAAGTATGACATGCTAAAGAGTTGATGTTGGACAAGGAAGACAACGTAATGGGTTATGTTTTCTCACATCTAAGATAAATTATATTTTCATGGATCATCCAACATGTTGAGCTTGCCTTTCCCTCTCATGCTAGCCAAATTCTTTGCACCAAGTAGAGATACTACTTGTGCTTCCAAATACCCTTAAACCCAGTTTTGCCATGAGAGTCCACCATATCTACCTATGGATTGAGTAAGATCCTTCAAGTAAGTTGTCATCATTCCAAGAAATAAAAAATTGCTCTCTAAATATGTATGATTTATTAGTGTGGAGAAAATAAGCTTTATACGATCTTGTGATGTGGAAGAAATAAAAGCGACGGACTGCATAATAAAGGTCCATATCACAAGTGGCAATATAAAGTGACGTTCTTTCGCATTAAAATTTTGTGCATCCAACCATAAAAGCACATGGCAACCTCTGCTTCCCTTCGTGAAGGTCCTATCTTTTATTCATGTCTTATACTTTATGCAAAGAGTCATGGTGATCTTCACCCTTCCTTTTTACATTTATCCTTTGGCAAGCACAACGTGTTGGAAAGATCCTGATATATATGGCTAATTGGATGTGAGTTTTCATGAACTATTATTGTTGACATTACCCTTGAGGTAAAAGGTTGGGAGGCAAAACTATAAGCCCCTATCTTTCTCTGTGTCCGATTAAAACTTCATAACCACAAATATTACGTGAGTGTTAGCAATTGTGAAAGACTAAATTTTGGTTGAGTATGTGGACTTGCTGAGAAGCTCTTATATTGACTCTTTCCTATGTTAGATAAATTGCAATTGCTTCAATGACTGAGATTGTAGTTTGTTAGTTTTCAACGAAGTTTCTGATTCATACTTGAGTATGTGAATGAATTGTTACTTTAGCATAAGAGATCATATGACAATATATGTATATGTCGTTGTTCTAAGAATGATCATGATGCCCTCATGTCCATATTTTATTTTATCGACACCTCTATCTCTAAACATGTGGACATATTTTTCGATTTCGGCTTTCGCTTGAGGACAAGCTGTAACACCCTCGATGCGACTATAACTCCCACATGTCGAGGCACGACTTAGAGACATAATCGCATTGAAGGCATATGTCGCAAGTTAGGCAATCTTCACAACATCCCATGTAATATGAATAGTAAAGGGGAGAACATAGTTGGCTTGCACTCGCCACGTCAATCAAGAACATAAATAATATTACATCATCCAAAACACTCATGGCCCGACTACGGTGCCAAAATAGAAGAGAACCCAACATGCGACACGGTCCCAATCACCCCCAACTGGGTACCACTACTGATCATCGGGAAAGGAAACGTAGTAACGCTGAGAGTCTTCGTCGAACTCCCGCTTGAGCTCGTACTCGTCACCTGGAGCGGAATCACCTGGACCTGCATCTGGAGTTATAGTATCTGTGAGCCACAGGGACTCAGCAATCTCGCACCCTCGCGATCAAGACTATTTAAGCTTATAGGAAGGGTAAGACAAATATATGTGGAGCTGCAGCAAGCGACTAGCATATATGGTGGCTATCTTATTCGCAAAAGAGAGCGAGAAGAGGAGGCAAAGCACGAGCGAGAAACTAGAGAGCAACCTGCGCAAACATTACTCCAACACCGTGTCCACTTCCCGAACTCCGCCGGAAAGGGGCCATCACGGTAACACACACGGTTGATTCATTTTAATTAATAAAGGTTCAAATTAGCTACAACCGGACATTAACAAATTCCCATCTGCCCATAACCGTGGGCACTGCTTTCGAAAGTTCAATCCCTGCAGGGGAGTCCCAACTTAGCCCATGACAAGCTCTCACGGTCAACGAAGGAATAGACCTCCTCCCAAGACGTTCCGATCAGACTCGGTATCTCGGTAACTCAAGACACTTCGACAGGTTAAAACAAGACCAGCAACACCGCCCGAATGTGCCGACAAATCCCGATAGGAGCTGCACATATCTCTTTCTCAGGGCACACTCAGATTGTCTAAACTTCCGGTAGTCCAGCCCAGAGTTGCCCCTGGTAGCCACCGGCGGCTGACGGTTTGGACCAACACTCAGAGGAGCACTGGCCCGGGGGGTTAAAATAAGATGACCCTTGAGTCTGCAGAACCCAAGGGAAAGAAAGGCTAGGTGGCAAATGGTAAAACCAAGGTTGGGCATTGCTGGAAAAGCTTTAATCAAGGCGAAATATCAAGGGGTTCCCATTATAACCCAACCGCGTAAGGAACGCAAAATCCGGGAACATAACACCGATATGACGGAAACTAGGGCGGCAAGAGTGGAACAAAACACTAGGCAAGAGGCCGAGCCTTCCACCCTTTACCAAATATATAGATGCATTAAGATAACATAGCAATATAATGATATCCCAACAAGTAAATAAAAGATGTTCCCACAAGGAACGGCCTCCAATCTTCACCTGCAACTAGCAACGCTATAAGAGGGGCTGAGCAAAGCGGTAACATAGCCAATCAACGGTTTGCTAGGACAAGGTGGGTTAGAGGTTTGACATGGCAATTGGGAGGCTGACAAGCAAATGGTAGGCATCGTAGCATTGGCATAGCAAAGAGCGAGCAAACTAGCATAGCAAAGATAGTAGTGATTTCGAGGGTATGATCATCTTGCCTGCACAGTTGTCAGAGTTGACTGGATCCTCAAAAGCAAACTCAACGGGCTCCTCGTTAGCGAACTCGTCTCCCGGCTCTACCCAAACAAGACAAACAAGCAACAAGGATACAATCAACCACGTGCAAGACCAAGCAATATGATGAAATGATGATATGCTATGCGGGATGCAAATGCGGGATGCAAAATGCAAGATATGACAGGAAATGCATGAACCTGGCCTCAACTTGGAATTCCAAGGGTGCCACTGGAAATATGAGATGAAATCGATTGGAAACGATATAAAGAACGCCGATATCGGAGTTACGGTTTGGAAATGGCAAGCATTTCAAAAATGACACCGGTCTGCGATTTACAGCAAGTAGGCCTCTAAATGCAATGAAATGAACATGCTACAGCACCCAAACATGACAACAAAATACATGGCAGGGATGCCCACAAGATTCTTAACAAAAGACTAGCACTGAGACATGGCCAATTCATCCATTAAGAGGTTCAAACAAGCATGTCAAAAACGCAAATGCAAAACAGATTTCAGACTTAGTGAAATTAACACTTGTCTGAAATTTCAGATCACGAAGCCCTCTTCAGAGCAGCAAAACAACATGATACATGACCTGATTATGACAAAGAAGAAAATGGCATGGAGCTACTCAACAAGCTTAACAAAAGTCCCTAAGTGACCTGGGGCAAAAAGGGATCACAAAATATATAAACGAGCACACGAACATAGCTAAAACACCATCAGTTTTCAGACTTAGTGAAAACTGAGACATGCTGAAATATAACTCACGAAGGCATGTAAACGAGCTCGATGCACTCACTACGGTGCAAGTCATGGCAAGCCAAGCATACATCCATTAAGAAGATACAAAATGCTAGCTATACATGGCAAGAACAATGGCATAGCATGCACGGATCAACTACAATAACATCGGCAAAATCGCAAACAAGTTGACGATCTGCCCAGATTCACCACAAAGCAAAAGTAGAGCTCGATTGACTCAAGCTAGGGTGCTCCATAATTGCAAACAAAGGCATGGATGGATAGATCACTACAAGATTAACAAAACTCCTTTACTGATCATTCTCAAAAGAGGCACGGATCACTAGGAAACAACAAGAACATATGGCATCATGAACTAAATAATCCCAGACTTAGTGAAAACTACTAAGTCCCTGAAAACAGATTTACCGGGTGCCTTAATTTGCAAGCTTGCACAAGTCACCACACACATCCTAAAAATGCATGGGTTGCACCTCTGGAAATATGACAAGATGCTTAACAAAACATATGAAGGACTCACAGGCATAGCATGCACACAATAATCATGGCAAAAATGACATAAGTCTAAGATGAACTAGCAGATCTGACAATTAACTCACGAAGCCCTCTTCTAACAGCATTTCAGGCATCAATATGAGCTCAAATGAAAATGATGCAATGGAATGAAATGATGTACTCATCGAGACGAACATTTTTATATACTATATGTCCAAAACGGAGCTACGGATGCCACGTTACAGCAGGTCAAAGATCGCATAAAAAATTAGGGTTCGGGGAAGAGAAGTCAACCGGATCTAGATCTGGAATCACTGTTCATGCACTGTTCATCCGACACTGTTCATCGGGCTCGCGCGACGAGGATGGCCGGGAGGAGTTCGCCGGAGCTCGGATCCGAGGCGGGTCGCCGGTGGCGCGGGCCGGCTCGGGCGGCGTGGTGGCGGCGGACGTCGAACGGGGCGGCGGCGGCTGGCGCTCGGCGTTGGGGACGAAGGCGCGGGGGCGCGCGGCGGAGAGACGGGCTCGCGGGGGCCCCTCTTGGGCCTCCCGGGCCGGCGGCGGCGGCGGAGTGGGCGAGGGGGCGCGGCGGACGTGTCCGGCTAAGCTCCGGACATGTCCGGCGGCTGGAGATCTTTTTTTTTGGCTAGGGTTTCGGAGAGGGAGAGATCCGAAAATGGAGGGGTGTATTTATAGGCATAAGTGGAGCTAGGAGAGTCCAAATGAGGTGCGGTTTTCGGCCACGCGATCGTGATCGAACGCTCTAGGACATGGAGCAGAGTTTGGTGGGTTTTGGGCCAAATTGGAGGGGTGTTGGGCTGCAACACACACGAGGCCTTTCGGTCCCTCGGTTAACCGTTGGAGTATCAAACGAAGTCCAAATGACACGAAACTTGACAGGCGGTCTACGGTAGTAAACCAAGGCCGCTTGGCAAGTCTCGGTCCAATCCGAAAATGTTTAATCCCCACACACGAAAGAAAGCTAGAAATGACCACCGGAGGAGAACGAAGCGCCGGAATGCAAAACGGACAACGGGGAAAATGCTCGAATGCATGAGATGAACACGTATGCAAATGCAATGCCCATGATGACATGATATGAGATGCATGACAACGAAACAACACACGGAGACAAAGACCCGAACCCGAGAAATAAATATAGCTTAACGCCGGAAACGGCAAGAGTTGGAGTACAAATTGGGAAAGTTACATCCGGGGTGTTACACAAGCGAGGTCTAAGCTTGGGGGAGTCGATACGTCCATTTTGCATCATGCTTTTATATCGATATTTATTGCATTATGGCTGTTATTACACATTATGTCACAATACTTATGCCTATTCTCTCTTATTTTACAAGGTTTACATGAAGAGGGGGAATGCCGGCAGCTGGAATTCTGGGCTGGAAAAGGAGCAAATATTAAAGACCTATTCTGCACATCTCCAAAAGTCCTAAAACTCCACGGGAATTATTTTCATAATATATAAAAAATATTGGGCGAAGAAAGTACCAGAGGGGGGCTACCCACCATCCACGAGGGTGGCCTCGTGGGCCCCCTGGTGGCCCTTTGATGTCCATCTTTGGCTATATGGAGTCTTTCGTCGAGGAAAAAATCATAAGCAAGCTCACGGGACGAAACTCCGCCGCCACGAGGCGGAACCTTGGCGGAACCAATCTAGGGCTCCGACGGAGCTGTTCTGCCGGGGAAACTTCCCTCCGAGAGGGGGAAATCATCACCATCATCATCACCAACGATCCTCTCATCGGGAGGGGGTCAATCTCCATCAACATCTTCACCAGCACCATCTCATCTTAAACCCTAGTTCATCTCTTGTATTCAATCTTTGTATCCAAACCTCAGATTAGTACCTGTGGGTTGCTAGTAGTGTTGATTACTCCTTATAGTTGATGCTAGTTGGTTTACTTGGTGGAAGATCATATGTTCAGATCCATTATGCATATTAATACCCCTCTGATTATGAACATGAATATGATTTGTGAGTAGTTACGTTTGTTCCTGAGGACATGGGAGAAGTCTTGCTATAAGTAGTCGTGTGAATTTGGTATTCGTTCGATATTTTGATGAGATGTATGTTGCCATCCTCTAGTGGTGTCATGTGAACGTCGACTACATGACACTTCACCATTGTTTGGGCCTAGAGAGAGGCATTGGAAAGTAATAAGTAGATGATGGGTTGCTAGAGTGACAGAAGCTTAAACCCTAGTTTATGCGTTGCTTCGTAAGGGGCTGATTTGGATCCATATGTTTCGTGCTATGGTTAGGTTTACCTTAATACTTCTGTTGTAGTTGCGGATGCTTGCAATAGGGGTTAATCATAAGTGAGATGCTTGTCCAAGTAATGGCAGTACCCAAGCACCGGTCCATCTACATATCAAATTATCAAAGTACCGAACGTGAATCATACGAACGTGATAAAAACTAGCTTGACGATAATTCCCATGTGTCCTCGAAAGCGCTTTTCTTTATATAAGAGTTTGTCCAGACTTGTCCTTTGCTACAAAAAGGCTTGAGCCATATTGCTGCACCTTATTTACTTTTATTACTTGTTACCCGTTACAAATTACCTTATCACAAAATTACCTGTTACCGATAATTTCAGTGCTTGCAGAGAATACCTTGCTGAAAACCGTTTATCATTTCCTTCTGCTCTTCGTTGAGTTCGACATTCTTACTTATCGAAAAGGCTACAATAGATCCCCTACACTTATGGGTTATCACGCTGTGACATCATCAGTGTGGGAGACAGAGAGGATGAGAGGGGGTGAGAAATGGAATGAGAGAAGACTGTGAGTGAATACGCGAGACGGAGTGAAATGGGGGGCGAAGGTGGCGTTCGTGGGTTGTTCGGGCGATGTGGCAACCTCCCGCACAACGAGGGTGCCAATCGCGCTAATCCAGCCGCGGTTGCAGGCGTTCGGGCAAGTTCTCTAACGCCCGCACACCCCCATGGGATGATGTGGCACACGAACCCCCCTCTCTCTGCTGTGAGATTCGTGCAACAGCATCCAACCGCAGCGGATGCGTTTGGACCAAGTTGCAAACGCCCACACTTATGGGTGTTATCATTTGAGGAAAAAAAACTGTGTACTTGTTATTGTTGGGAAAACTGTGTACTTGCTGCCCTACAAAGGTCAAGTGGGAAACAAGATAATCTCTCCTACTAAACTTTGTACGTCGCCCGCCAACAAAAACCATATGACGGCCGATGATGGACTCGAGCTGGAAAAGGGATGATCATAGAGGAGCAGCCACCTGCTGCCGCAACGGCGTGAGAAGCCTTGCAAGAGGTAGAGGCACGTGTGCTTTTATCAACGTGCCATTTTCCATGTACTCCTGCAGGTAAGATTGATTGCGCCAGGTCATAAAAATCTCAAAGTTTGCGTCCTCCTTTTTTGTAGTTTATGAAATTTACATGCTGGGTTTGGATTGACTTCATAGCGGGGTACTCCGTATTTAAAAAAATGAGTTGATGTTTTGCTTTCAATGAGCAAACAGGACACTCACCGTTTTCTCAACCATTCCAACCTTATGTATGTCATTTAACATATCTCCTTTGTCATACGGAACAAAAGCTTCTATGGGCACCAGTGAGTCCTGCACAAGACACATACATAGGCGTGATTCACCTCAGATAAATTAAAGATGCACCACATGCCTCAAAAGTCCAGAACCGAAACAGCTCATACTTTCAACTTTGCTTGGATTGCATTGCAGAACTCTTCCAAACCATCACCATTCATGGCGGATATGCAGATTATCCCTTGTTTCTCGGCTTCCTCCTTCACTCTCAATGGGTTATCGGTATTGTCAATCTGCATGCCATACAACTTACTTCGGTCAATTCAGAAACATATTAATTAACAGCAATTCAAAATACTATTTATCCAGATCTTAGGTATTTACTAATTTAATTATCAATGTCTTGGTGCACCAAAATAACATTTTATAGGGAAACGAGTGGGAGGATGACTAGCAGCAGCTGCCATTGACTGCAGGGTGTGACAACATCAGAGATATGGCGTGCTCGAGTAGCAACACGACTGGCGACGAACAGGATATGCGATGGCGGGTTTCCTTCGCCGCCGATCTCATCACACGCACAGTCTCCTTCTCCGACGGCGTGCTCACGCTACGGCGAGACGCTCTCCGCCTTGTTCTCTCGGACAGGCGCGGAGTTACGGTGGACGCACGGTTTTCTCCGTTCGGGGGAAATCGTCGACATCGGCGAGATTGTTTCCTTCCCGTGTCATTTCGCGAAGATTCGAGATCGACTACCGGTGGCGAGCGCTACGCCGACGAAGGAGGCGCGGGGCGAGGGACGTGGCAATGCGGTACACGGGAAGGGCACGGGGCTGCGTGTGCGTGGGCCAAGTCCAGGCGAAACGGACCCAAGCCCCACTCACCGCCCGCCAATGGCGGATGCAAGCCACGTGGGAGCTGATCCGGCCATCCATCCCCATCGGCAGGTGGGAAACACTGGTATAAAGCCCCCGCCTCGCCCGATCCTTGACCTAGAGGATTCACTCTCCCACTTCTGGGGGGCGGAGAAAAACCCTAGATCGAGAAATTCGGAGTCGTTCGAGTGGTGGAAGGGCAAGGTCGGAGGGGATCCCAGATCCTTTGCGGAGGTCGCGACCGCTAAGGTACCACCTCCCATGGCGACCGAGGTGGGGCGTGGGAACCGTGGAGGGGGCGGAGCGGGACATGCGAACCGCGGAGGAGGGCGGCAACCTGGCCGTGGCAACGGTCGCGGAGGCGACCGCAGCAAGTTCTCATGGAAGCGGGACGAGGGAAGCGGCCACACCAACTCTACATCCTCCACAATCGCGCCGGCCTCGGAGGGCGCCTCGCGGTGGGACGAGGCGGCGGCGCCCAAGCATCGCGACCAAGACGGCGGGATCTGGGTGCAGAAGGCCAAGGAATAGTCCGAATCTGGCGGCATCTCCACCGGGCATCAATCTGCTTCACCTCGGCGCCACATACAGGGAATACAAAACCCTGCTCAGGTGCCTCCGTCCAAAAAATCCATTGCCTACCCCATTTGCAAGTCTTATGAACATCCTCCTATTCGATGCCCTCAAGCATATTGTGAAAGATGCGGCAAATTAGGACACCTTGCTTATGTTTGTACTGAATTTCTGCCATGGGAATGTGTGGCACCGATGTGTGCGTTCCAGGGCAAAGGGCAAGGGTTTTACTATATTCATGACGCTTGCTCCGCCAACCAGCTTAAAGAGAGGGCTAATAACATTGTGGTCACGATTGTAGAGGGAGAAACATCTACTAGACAAATGGAACTTGATTTATCTGCTTACTTAGCTACTGATTGGCGCTGTTCAGCTCATGCAATAGGACCAGGAACCTTTGTAGTGCGCTTTCCTAATCCTCGAGCAGTGGCCCAAATTTGCTATGTGGGGAAAATCACTCTTAAAACTAGCGGGGCTGTTATTCATGTTACTAAATGGTCATCTGCTGTTGGGGCTAAAGGGGTTATGGAAATAGCTTGGGTCAAAATTAGCAATATCCCTCTGGACAAAAGGAGTAATAGGAATCTGGCTTATGTTGCCTCGCTGGTGGGTGTTCCTTTGGAAGTAGATGCTGCTACCTTGCACCGTCCGGCATCTGTCAGGGTCCGGATTGGTTGTAGAAATGTGGAGGAGATTCCTGCAGTCGCAGAGGCTGTGCTTGGTGATCATTTTTATGATTTCTTTTATGAAGTGGATCAGATTCTGGTGAGGGATCCTAATAGAGAGAAAAAAGTTGTTCAAGCTTCCTCTAATCCTGGTGAAAAAAATATGGAGATGAAAAATTCCTTGCTGTCGACTCCTGGAGCTAACCTGGGTAGTTTTTCCACTGGGCTTGGAGGGAAATCTCCCTGCATTCCCCAGGGGGAAAAACAGGACCCTATTCGGGAGTCGCAGGAGAGTGTGGAATCTGATGAGTCACAACACACGACCTTGTTTTTAGATTCCTTCAATCAAGAGACAATGGATGAAAAAGTAAGAGAACAAAATGAAAATTCTGCTGTTATAAGTATGCAAAAAAACAAAAAATCTTACTCTGATATTGTGAAAAAAAATCAGCAGGTTGAGAAGGTGGTTGGGGAGGCCAAGACGGCCAAAAATAATGAATACAGAGTGGAGTTTCCTGATATGGAGGGGGATATTGAAATGATCCCTGCTCCTCCCCCGGTCACTGAAGAAAATCTTCGGTTCAGTCTGAGGAATGCACAGAACAAGATGGAGAGGGTTGACGAAAAGGCCAGGGCAGCTGCAAAAAAGAGAGACATCGAAGGTATTCCTCGAGTCCCCAACTCTTTTGATACGCTATCTAATCCTGAACTTATTCTCAGAGCTGTGAAAATGGGAGTAAACATCCCAGATGCTGATTTTACTAATGTTGATATCATTAGAGAATTAGAAAAATGTAGAAATGTGGAAACTGTTAAGGACAAACAGACTCAACCTGATGTGGGTGGGGGACATTTGGTATTAACTAATGCAAAAGGGGACCAGACTCCTCTTAATATGAACTGGGAGGATAATAGTGATGTGGATAATGATAACTTTGTTGTGGTCCGATCTAGGAAGAAAAGAGAGAGAAAGATTAATGTGGTGATAGCTAGACCTTGCACTAGAAGTCAAAAAGGGGGGGCTTCCTTGCAAAATGTTGCCGGTGGATCTACTCTGCTTCCTAGTAGAAACACCAGGCAGGGGGGTGTCAAAAAGAAAAAATGAACGGTATATTTTGGAACTGCAGGGGAGCAGGTAAGAAAGGGATGACTACCTGCTTCGCTGATATAATAAAAGATCATTCCCTGGACTTCCTTGGTATCCAGGAAACTAAGAAGAAGAATTTCACCCCTAAACTCCTTAGAAAAATTGACCCTCTTGATAAGTTCAATTGGAACTGGATCCCTTCGATTGGTAAGTCTGGAGGCATATTGTGTGGGACTAGGAGAGAAACCTTGGAGATTATTTCCTGGTCGGGGGGTGAATTCCTTATGCAGACTACTGTCTTTGATGTGAACCTCAAATGTGTGTGGACCCTAGTGGTGGTATATGGGGCAGCCCAAAAAGAGAGAAAAAATGATTTCCTTGCAGAATTGGCCACGACATGTGCCACGATTAGTAATCCTTATGTGGTTGGTGGTGATTTTAATATCTTACGTGAAAGTGGTGACAAGAATAAAAAATTAACCTACTCCCAATATACAGATAGCTTCAACGCTATCATTCAATCCCTGAACCTTAGAGAGATTCATATGGGAGGGGGAAAATACACCTGGTCCAATAAGCAAAAACACCCTACGCTGGAGAAACTGGACAGAATCCTTATGAACCCTACTTGGGAAGATCTATTCCCTATGGTTACAGTTCGTAAGTTGGTACGAGATGTCTCAGACCACAACCCGTTGTTGCTGTCGACGAACCCTATTAGAAAAAATCCCACCCGGCAGCGCAAATTCAGATTCGAGTTGAGCTGGCTTAAGAATGAGGATTTCTTTAGGACGGCTAAAAAGATTTGGGAAAGACCTGTGCATTCTGATGACCCTATCGATATCCTTAATATCAAGTTGAAACGCCTCAAGAAATATTATAAAGGGTGGGGGGCACATTCCTTTGGGCATGCTAGAAAGAGGAAAAAATGGATTAAGGAGGAGTTGGAAAAAATAGAAAAACAGGAAGAAGAAGGCCCCCTCGACCCGGAATCATATGAGAGGACAACCCTAAATATAGAGCTTAATGAAATCCTTGCATATGAGGAACTTTTTTGGCTGCAACACTCTAATGAGCGTTGGTTACTTAAAGGGGATCAAAACACAGCCTATTTTCATCGAATAGCCAATGGCAGAAAGAGAAAAAACACGATACACTCCTTTACTGATGGAGAAGTTGTTATTGAAGGGACTCAAAATCTCCTTGACCATGCCACTGCCTACTATAAAAATCTTTTTGGACCTGCTAGTGGAAACTTATTTCACCTTGCCCCTGATACTTGGATGGATGAAGAAAAACTTACGGAATAAGATAACCTGATCCTTACAAGTGAATTTACAGAAGATGAAGTTAAAAAAGCCTTGTTTAGTATGGAAAGTAACAGAGCGCCCGGCCCTGACAATATCCCTGTGGAATTCTATAAACACTGTTGGGGATTTGTTAAAAACGATATTATGCACCTATTCAAAGCGTTCCACAACAATACCTTGGATGTGGCACGCCTGAACTATGGTGTCATAACACTGATCCCTAAGATGAATGGAGCAAAGAAAATACAACAGTACCGCCCAATATGCCTCCTACGATGCCCATACAAACTGATCACGAAAGTTCTGGACAATAGGGTTGCGGTATTTGCTGATAAGCTGATTAGCAAGCACCAGAATGCTTTTATCAAGCATAGAAATATAATGGATGGAATCCTCACGCTACATGAGGTGTTGCATCACACTCATCAAAAGAAAAAATGTGGGATTGTATTAAAATTGGACTTTGAAAAAGCATACGATAAGATAAACTAGGACTTCCTGCTAGAATGTCATCGTAATCGTGGCTTTGGGGCAACCTGGTGTGGATGGATCGAACGAATCCTACATAATGGCACGGTGAGCATTAAACTGAACAATGAAACAGGTGCGTATTTCCAAAGTCACAAGGGGGTCCGGCAAGGCGATCCCCATTCTCCTTTCCTTTTTAACCTGGCTGTAGAGACACTCTCGAAAATGGTTCTTAATGCACAAAAAGAGAAAATGCTGACGGGCTTATCACCTGACTTGATTGAGGGGGGTGTGGCTATCCTGCAATATGCAGATGACACTGTAATATGTTTTGAACATGATAAGGAAGCGGCTGTGAATCTGAAGCTTCTATTGTACCTGTTTGAACTTATGTCAGGACTGAAGATCAATTTTATGAAAAGCGAAATCCTCTGTGTCGGTGGAGATGATAGTACCCTTTCCTTTTATGCTGATCTCTTTAATTGTAGTATTGGACATTTTCCAATGAAATACTTGGGAGTCCTAGTCAGCTTCTCTTCTTTGCGTAGCATAGACTGGGATTTTATGGATGAGAGGTTCCTTAAATGCTGTGAATCCTGGATTGGTAATGCAGCATCTTCGGGTGGGAGGCTCATCCTTCTCAATTCCTCATTAACTAGCATTGTCTTTTACTACATGTCTATGTTCCTTCTTCCTAAAGGGGTGATTGAGAAACTGGATAAACACCGTAAGCGGTTCTTTTGGCAAGAACATGAGGGGCGTAAACGATACCATCTAGTGAGATGGAATAGAATTTGTAGATCCAAAGAGAAAGGGGGACTGGGAGTCAAGGATCTTCATAAACAGAATTTAAGCCTCCTCACCAAGTGGTGGTGGAAGCTGGAAACTAAACAAGGGCTATGGCAGGATGTGATCTGGGCCAAGTACTTTAAGCAAGACACGTTGACCTCTGTCAAAACTAAATTCAATGACTCGCCAATCTGGAAAGCAATCATGAAAACTAAAGATTACTACCTGGCTGGCAGAAAAGTGAATTTACAATCTGGAGATCTTGCTAGACTGTGGGTTGATCCAGTTGGCAATGAACCTCCCCTCCAGTTGCAGTTTCCTATGATTTATGATATTTGCAATGATCAGGATATCACGGTTGCTAAGTTCAGGGAAGGGGTGGAGGAAAAAAACTTTTTTAGAAGGCAACTCCACCCTCCCATGCTTGAGCAATGGAATAATATCAAATCTATAGTGGGGACTTGGCCGATGACTGGCGAAGCCGACCAAGTGGTCTGGACCTTGGGGAAGAAAAGTAGGTTTACTATGAAATCTGTTTATGAATATTTGGAAAGAAATGTGGCGGGGGCAAACTACAAGTGGATATGGAAAGCAAAAATTCCCCTTAAAATTCAAATTTTCCTTTGGCAACTGTTTCAGGACGCTATCCTAACTAGAGATGTGATGAGTAGACGAAAGTGGCTGGGAAATCCTACCTGCTCCTTCTGTGCGGAGAGAGAAACATCCCAGCATCTCTTCTTCACTTGCCCTGTGGCCAGAGTCCTCTGGAGGACTGTAGGCTGTGTACTGGGCACGGATCTGTGTCCAAGTAACATTTGGCAGTACTATTCATGGGCTTACATGTTTTTACCTGATGGGGAGAAATTTTATACCTTTGGTCTAGCAGGTTTATGTTGGGCGATGTGGATTAATCGTAACAGTGTTACCTTTGAGTCTAAACAGATGAGGTCGCCTTTTGATGTGGTTTACTCTACATGTGGTTTTCTTACCTACTGGGCAGGTTTGATGATGGAGCGCGGAGCCAAGATGCTGAGGACCAATGCATCGAACATGATGCGGATCTGTGCAGCGCCGAGGGGAACCTCAAACTGAGAGCTGAAGCGTTTGCTGCTGATAGATAGTTCGTTTGCTCCTGCGTGAGTTAGTGCTTAACTATATCTGGAAAAATAGTCCTTTCGCCCCTGCGTGGGCTCATGGTTTATGTCTGGAGTAACCCTCCTAAAACTTGTTGGAATTCTCCTGGTTAGAGTTAGTCGGCTGGTTTTAGGGTGTCGTTGGGTTTTCGCCCCATGGTGAGCTGCTCGATGACGAGTGCTCATTGTGGGTTTCCCAGCGGTGCTTTGAGCTCGCTTCCCCTTTCTAGGTCTCCTTTTGAACTCTTAAAACTATTTGTATTTCCGTTATGCTAAGTAATGGAAAGGGGTTATGCCTGGCTCGAAAAAAAAATTAGAGCAAACACAAGCTGGAAGCTTAAAATTTGACATGTACTAACACTTGAAATTAGCTTAAAGCGATTAGATTGTCGTCAGTATAGGTCACTCCTAACAACGAACCTTATTCCACACAACCAACTTCGGAACCGAGTCTATATCCAGCTCTTTCAGTACTTTGTCAACAGCACCTATCTGTTGTTGAGCTAATGGATGGCTGGAACACACATGACACAAACACTATGATACCTAAATAGATGCATTGAATTGAATCATAATGATGAGAATATCTTTTGTACTCCCTCCGTCCCAAAATATAAGAACGTTTTTAACACTAGCATAGTGTCAAAAACGTTTTTATATTCCGGGACAGAGGGAGTATTTTAGTTGCACACCTGATATCTGCAAGATGAACAATAATTGATGATTCTGATATCTCCTCCAGTGTTGCTCTAAATGCTGCCACCTGGACAAGCACCAATAGTTAATGCTCAGAAGATCATAAAGGGGAGGAGGGCCACAATAAAGCTTGTTCACGAAGATGATGTCTAGAAAGCATACCAGCATAGTGGGTAGCTTCTGAATGAACCCGACAGTATCTGTTAGGAGGAACTCAGTGCCGCTCTTCATCTGCAAAGTGGTCCATGCACTGATTAGACGTCGTACCTTGCACGGACACTTAAAAGTGTCATATATCTAAGTTTCCTTGAGATGTCAGTTTCTTAGCAACATACCAACACCCTCCGTGTTGTTGGGTCTAGTGTGGCAAATAATTTATCCTCAGCGAGCACATCAGCTCCAGTTAAGCGGTTCAAGAGTGTACTTTTTCCAGCATTTGTATATCCCACCTGATTTTTTTGGAAACTTTATCTATTAATAACTAATAATTAAAAGGACCTTCCTATTAGACTCAACAAAAATTCCATGGTTATACCAGAGAAACAACAGGAATAGGCACCGACCGTCGACGGTTGCGATAAAGCTTTCGATGTTTTCGGACAGACTCCAATTCCTTCCTCAAAGTGCTTATCTACAGAAGATACTTAGGTTCGAAAATCATCAATTCCAGAAAAAGAACAGGAAGTGCAACTAGAGTAAGTATTTCCTCCGTCCGAAAAAGCTTGTCCCTCAAATGGATGTATCTAGCATCATGTTAGTGCTAGATACATCCATTTAAGGGACAAGCTTGGGACAAGCTTTTTCGGACGGAGGAAGTAACAAAATTATATACAAGTTTCTCAGACATTAACACGAGGAACTTGTGCATAACTAGTAAATGGCTACAAATCATCATTTCTTCTACACAACAATGGTGAAAGTGACATGTAATTAACAAATGGGCAATAGGTGGTTACAAAATGATGAAGTCACACATATTACATTGCTCGAACTACTTAATAAACAAGAAATGGAGCATCTCTGGCTATGTTCTGGTTACATATATTGAACTGTATACACACCCTGATACAATTTACATGATAGAGAAGATCTTAACTAGTAAAAGATGAGATCAGATTCCATGGCACAAAAAAAAGGTACAGAATAAGAACATTATTCCTCTATTGAACAATTAAATGTCCTTAAAGCATTGGAGTATTTTGAACCTTGGTGGTTTCGTATTTGGCAGTTCACATATAAATTATCTAACTGTAAGAACAAGAATATTACTTGTGTTCTCAAGATGCGCTTGTCAACTTCAATTTGTTTCTCACCCATACCCTTGACTTGGCCTCCCGACTGCCGCTCAAGGTGAGTCCACAGTTTTGTCAACCTAGGAAGTTGATATTCCATTTGTGCCAGGGTGACCTAAAAAGGAAACATCGGACTTGTGCATCAATTCCAAAGCAAATGAAGTTACTTTCCACTGTAAAGATATCTCAATTAAGTCCGCACATTAAATGTTTATGTAGAAATTTAGTCTGATGATGATACAGAGTTATGCACATAACTTCAGATGTTCACAAATAGCAATATAGTTCCAAATATCATGTCATCAAAACGGTGATGAGCTGGTACAACTTCGTCTTCAAGATAGTATGCCAGAGAAATGTTTTACCTTATGGCAACCTAACAGCCCAGCATACCCCCTCAGCATTCATAAATGTAAAGGGGGCAAGGGACATACACTACTACACCAGTAGTGTATTGAAAAGATCATTTTCCATGTTATCCGAATATTGGTGAGAAGTCATAACCTCAGAAAATATCTTATAGGATCACTTAGTGCAGCAGTCACAGAATACCTTAAAGGACCGCTTAACACCTATTTGTTATGTTTACCTGCAGAGCAGCTTCATGTGTCGCTGCCCTTTGATTAAAAATGTCCAGAATAAGAGCAGTCCGGTCACAGACTCGAACACCTCCACCAAAGGACTTCTCCAAGTTACGCAGCTGTCTGTTTAAAATTGAGCAAATAATCAAGGAATAAACTCTCAGGACAAGATTGTTGAAGTGTATATGTGGATTTCCTAGCCCTTTCCATCAGTTCGGACTTTTGATTACGTTGGCTAGTGCATGAAGCTTAACATGGTATCAGAGCCTAAGGTCTTGAGTTCAAGTCTTAGATTTCGTAATATGTCCAAAAATTGTTGTTGTCCCCTCTCTCTCCATGTATAGGCCTCTTGAGTCGTACCACTTGGTCTATTCACGAGTTGACTTCCCGCGTCACACGTGAGAGGGGTGTTGAAGTGCGTGGATTGGCTAGTGCATGAAGCTTAACAAAGATAACTGGACTTCTCTTTTTTTTTTCTTTGTGTTTAACCTCGGGGCGCAGAAGTGAAGATAAACAGAGGCACTCTAAGGGTATGTTTGGTTCATGCCATAACAATGCCCTACCAAAATTGGCCAACAATTTGCTAATTCCTTGACCATTTATTGGCCCAAAAGTTGGCAAGATTTATGAAAAGAGTGTGAGAAAAGTTGGCGAGATTCCATAGGCAACCAAGATCTTGGCGACCAACCAAGCAAGAGTCGAAGTAACATATCCTACCATAATTTTGGTGGGATAAAATTGGGCAGCAACCAAACATACCGTAAATTGCAAACCGAACAAAAGATAGAGTGGTATTCCCTTCGTTTGGAAATGCAGGGCAGAGTTTGACCGTGCAAAGTTTGAAATCTAACCTTATAATTCTTGTACAGCATTTTTGAATCGTTACAACGTTCAGTCATAAAAGGTACTTTTGAACACAAGTCCAATGATATCAATTGTGTGTAACAAACCCACATATTACTGGATCATAATTGTTAGCCAAAGTTTGATATTCAATAGTCAAAGTACATATCACATTTCCAAACGGAGAGAGTAATATTTTTCTCATTTCAACACAAAAACAGTTCTTTGATTGCAATAGCTTCAGTAGATAAAATAAACACGTTGAGTCTGATGTGAGCTCACCCAGCAGACAACTCATCATCGAAAATTATAGTCTCAATATCAAGGGCCTGAACTGCACTCCTAATTTCAGCAACCTTCCCTGAACCAATATAAGTCCTTGGATTTGGACTTGAAAGCCTGATGAAAAGTAGAAAACATGAGACCTAACTGAGAAAAAAAGATATGTACAACGTGACAAACATCTCTAGCAATAGTCCCTACAGGCTAGATGGGGGCAAAATCTTTTATCCCGATTGGATTTAATTAACCTGACACAAGGACTGGATGCTTGGGAAGGGGGGGGGGCTATTTCGGTGTTTGGATAGTTATTTTTTTCCTCCGGCCTCAAAAACTGATTTGGGGGCCTGACTAGGGGCATTGCTGGAGATACTCTGAGGATTAATGCACCCAAAAAGTAGATCTAGATTGTTCATTTGGCAAATGAGCTTACTGGATTTGACAGCAGACTAAAGTTTGTTGTATGTGGTATGTTTTCATTTCCTAAGCTCAAACAATAAGATATAAATATTCGTATTAGATTGTGTAGAAGTACATGCTCTAGCCAATGCAACCAAAAGACCGATCTGATGGAAGAGACTAGGCAGCACATTATACGTCAACACTCCCCCTCACGTGTGGCTCCCTCAGGCCTGAAGGTGGACCGAAAGTGGGCTGCAATTTAATTGCGCCAGCCGGGTCTTGAACTCAAGACCTCTTGACTCTGATACCATGTAGAAGTACATGCTCTAGCCAATGCAACCAAAAGACCGATCTGATGGAAGAGACTAGGCAGCATATTATACGTCAACAGATTGGGGCTGGATTGAACCAATCCAGGCAAACTGTGGTCATATGACAACCAATAATTCAAGATTGCATTTCCTTTTTCTGCAGGCTATTGGTTCTATATGTTGGAGATATTTCGTACCACGTGACATGACAGCCTTGAGCTTGTCTCTCACGTATAGAATCAGGCAGTTGTGGAATCAGAAGTAGTTAGAGATATATTTCATTTATTTTTCTATCTCTCTATCCCTCCATGTATTCCTCCTCACGGTTCAACAACCGTAGCCCTCAATAATACTACGAGACCCAAAGTCTCGATCTATCAATAAATACTACGCGGGCACCCATGTATGGGTGTTGAGACGCTTCCACCAAATCCAACATGGTATCAGAGCTTCCTCTCCCATCACATCGCCGACAAGGGCCCTCCAAGGGTTACCGTGGTGGCGGTGGCCGCCCCAAGTCCAGCGGCAGGGGCTCCAGCAGCGGAGGTAGCAACAACGGCGGTGGCAACAGCGGCTACAACAACAACGGCGGCAGCAGCTACAACAATAGCGGCGCCGGTGGCCACTACAACAACAACCATGGCGGCAGTGGTGGAGGCTGTTGAGTATAATCTACTACTACCATAAAAGAAAGAGAGGGGCAGATCCAAACAATCACATCCATTCATCATCCAAATCTAATGGCTCTTAATCCTTCTGTGTTTAACGCTACCAACCACGCCCTTAATCGATCGCTAACCCACCCTTAATCGATCGCTAACCAGCCACGCCCTTTAAAAAACCTGTACGCACGATCTCTCGCCCCCTCCGCACAACCTCTCGCCCCCTCTTGCTCCTCCCCGCGCCGTCCGCCGCTCGTCGCTCCTTCGCTGCGGGAGCCGCCCACCGTCGCGCCTTTCGCCGCGGGACAGCCGGAGCCGCCGCCGCGGGCGCCACCCTCCTTCCTGCGGGAGTCGCTGCTGACCGTCGCGCCCTTCGCCCTGGGACAGTTGGAGGCCGCCACCCGTCGCGCACCAGGGGAGCCGCCACAGCCCGTCGCCGCGGGACAGCCGGAGCCGCCGCGACCGTCTGCAGCCGCCCGCCATCCTCTCCCGCCTCCCGCTCATCCTCGCCCACCTTCCGCCGCCCGTCGGTCCTCTACCGCCTCCGCCGCCCTCCTCCCGCCCATCCTCTTCTCCTCCGCCGCGAGCATGAGCAGTCGCCCGCCGGTCCTCCTCTGCTGCCCCAACAAGGTGGGAGAGCGCGAGCATCCCGCCGGCCTTCCTCTGCTGCCACTCGGAAAAACGCGAGCGCGGCCGGGTGGCGGTGTCCTCCTCTGCTGCCGACAACGACCTCATCCAGCCAGTAAGTTTTCTTTACATTGAATTGTGAATTGTTTGAACAGCATGCTTGTGGTTATGTTCCTTCCACACAAGACAATCTGATGCATACATGATCCTTCTGGTTATGATTATTTTAGTGCATAGATGATCCTTCCACACAGCGAACAAAATTAACCACCATTATTCTGGGACAATTGCCGCAGGTGAATTATCATGATCCAACGCCAATGCCACACCCAGCACTAAAAGGGTTAGAGTCTGGTTTATGAGTATTTAAGCTCAATCTGATTTATGAGTATTTAAGCTCTTTGTATGGTTCACAAATTGTTTGCTGTCACTCCAATTACCTTTTCAATGCTCTCAAAATTCTGCACATTCCTTGGGTGGCACGAAAATTACCACCCAGAAGATTCTGAGCTTTCTGATCTAAGATATTTAGGCAATCTCACTCACAATATTTTATATCTACTATTTTTGCCTCCTCCCTAAGAACACCTACTTTATTTATACAGGTTCAGACCATTCCCACTCATCACCATTCCCTGCATCTAAGGTCCATTTTGTCACAGTTTCAGATTTACTAAAACACTTAACAGTTTGATTTACTCAAACATTTATGAATTGAGCTTCTCAATATTACATGACAACTCCGCATGCCTACTCTTAAGATCCCTGTGTAGCATCGTTTTGTCATTGGACTGATTTAGGATTTAAGAATTAAGCTTCTCAATATTACATCACAGCTCCGCATACCTACTCTTAAGATCCCTATGTACCATTGTTTTGTCATTCTACTAATTTAGGATGTTCCCCAATACATGTCACAGATGAGAAATCATCGTCCGTCTGCGTTAGGATCAGCCGAGCGTTCCCCATTTAAAGATCTGAAGAATACGCCTACTCATGATACTTACATATGCTCTAGGAATATATACACAGTATGCATCACACTCTTATAGTGTTGATGTCCTCAATGGTGTCCAAAAATTTCTTTGTAGAATCAAATAAGCAATGAAATATATGAATAAGTTTACAATTTAGCTGTGTACCACAAAGAATTATGGAAACCCGATTTCAGGTGTTTTGGATATGTGTGTTCAGTTCCGTAGGCAATGGTTTACAACTGTGTGTTTTCAGATTTTTCAAATGAATTTAACCCTATGGCTAGAGCATCTTCAATGAAATGCAAACCTGTTCATTTGTCTTTACCATTAATAGTTGAATACTCCTGCTGGAATATTCAGGTCTGCTATTTACGCTTTGTGTGCTATGTTTTGCTCTCACTGTACTTCAATAAGAATATATTATTCAAATTGTTCACCGCGATGTCCTATATTTCTATGCCTGCAGGTGTGCCACCGGGAGAACAATTTCTAGATGCTAAATTGAAATGTATTGTAATATCCAGTGTCTTGCAATGTCACTCTTTCATTATTGAAGGTATGTGTTTCACAACGGAATAGAAAATCCTAAATTTTGTATGTGTGATTGTTCAACAACCACAACCTCTGCACCTCACTGTCAACCACATGCAAGCTTCCTCCTTGCTTTAGGTGAGAGCATTGATTTCATCGCCTTTTTAGCTTGCTCAGGTTGCAAGTTTGATAGGTTTCCCCAACCCAGGTTTGGAACCCCTTTGATTTTGGTTCCTTACTACAACTCTGTACACAATTTTGTTTCTTTGTCACAGTTTGATCGATCCATTCTTAGCTACAAATGCTTATCTACTACCCCTATAAAAGGAAGAGAGGAGGCAGATCCAAATAACCAGAACCGTTTATCTAGCTGATCCAAGGGTCTAAAACATCTCTGTGTTTAAGGCAACAAGCCACTGATCAACCGATCTAATCCCCGTACCGCTCGTCATCATCAAACTAACCGCACGCCACGCCTCAACAAAAATAGAAACTGCCTGCACGCCTTCTGCCCCCGCCGCCCGCCGCTCGCTGCTCCTCCTCTGCCAACGCTCCTTTTCTGCCAGACGAACGGCTGCGCACGGCCAACGTCCCGCCCACCGCTGCTTCCTCACAGATGCGAGCGGATCGCCGCCGCCGCCGGCTGCTCTCCTCTTCTGCCTCACGGATGTGAGCATGGATCACCCCGCCGCTCCTTCGAATCTGCCACACGGACATGAGCGCGGGTCGGCTGCTGCCCCAC
This sequence comes from Triticum urartu, assembly GCF_003073215.2. Lineage (NCBI taxonomy): Eukaryota > Viridiplantae > Streptophyta > Magnoliopsida > Poales > Poaceae > Triticum > Triticum urartu. The sequence continues at coordinate 284,542,746 of NC_053025.1, forward strand.
AGATGCAAGAGCGGGCCGCCACCACCGCCACATTGGGGCCCTCGCCACCACGCGGGCGAACTTTGATCAGGTTTATTTTATCTGAACACCTAACATCAAGCCACCAGTTCGGTGTATCCTCATACTCTATATTTTTTGCAAGAACATGCAAGACGAGGAGCAGCGAAGGAAATCTGGTTCCATGAAACACCATGGATGGGCCTGCTTCATGTTCAGTTTCCAGTGCGGTGTACCTCATACTCATGTGATTTTCCTTTTCGTAAACCATTGCAAAGAGCTTCATATTCAGTTTTCTGTTTGCTGCTTGACTGCTTCAAGTGTGTACAGATTGCACATACCAAGTTTCCTCAACTGTTCACGGACTACGGGGTGTAGGTTTCAAGTGTGTACAGATTGCATGAATCAATTTTGACTTCCGAGAATTCTGAAGCCCGCTACTCAATTTGTAGTTGGCATTTTTTAATGGGTTGTTTGGTTTCTTGAAACAACTACTCTGAACTGAAGCATGCATTTCTAAAGATTGTTTCTGTAATTATTTTCTCGCTACAAATGTACTATCTCCTAGCTTTGCCACTTTGGAGACATTTCATTAAACCGGGCCTTAACCACCTACTATAATCGGAGAGATTTTCAGAAGACTTGCTGATGCATGATTACACTGCTAATTGCTACAGTAGTCACGCAGACGCAGCTTGGTGCATTCTTCTCTTCTTTCCCTTTATATTTTCTTCATCCTTGTGCTTGTAAATTTGTAACTCAAGAGGTCACAAACTTTTGCAATCTGGAGGTATCACTTTCAGACTGGTACATATGCATGTAGCTGTTCATGAAGCATCATTTTACTAAAGTGTCCAATGTATGTTCTCTTATAATCCAGGTGCTTGATCAAGGCTGCGTATGAGCTTATTAACATCGATGGTGTGCTAAATGTGATCATAAGGAACCTGGAAAAGGAGTATGTCTCTTAATGGACATCTTTCTATTTTGCATTGAACTTTGATTAATTATTTTACTGTACATTTTCCAAAATTCAAGGATTGGCTTCTTACTCATTACAAATGGTTCCGGTCTTTATTCTTAGTTTTTACAGTTACATAAAGAACAATGTTCAAATTCACTGACCTGTGCATTGTGACAGTACTTCACTGTATGTTCATTATATATGCATGTAGCAATACTTCCTTTCAATCTATTCATTAGTTCGTAAGCTAGATCGTGTGCCAAGTTGCATTTACTGGACACTTGCTACTCTTTTCCTTGTGCAATTATTCAGTCCTGGTTATATTTTGTGGTATTTCTGAGTTGCATAAATGACTCGAAACATCGGGAGCTACTAAATCTTACCTGTACTGAATTTGTGCTTTTTTGTAATATCAAAATACGGTTCTCCTTCAAAGTATTATTTTTCCTTCTACTGAATATGCTTCTGGAAAAGGATCTCAACAGATCAACCAGAAGGAGAAGAGAGCAGCCAAAGAGAAGTTAAGAACAAGACACATGCTTCAGATTAACTCCTATTCCTGGACCTATATGCTTTTGATGATTGAATTAGATAAAACAAGTATATATTTCTAAAGATTAATGGATTCTAATCGTATGATTTTGACATGCAGCTAAGTTTTCCATATGTCTGACTATTGTGTTGCCGTGCAAATATGCAGAAGGATGGTCTACCTTTTTGGGACTTGGTTTTGTGAATCGATGTGTTATCTTGAGCAAATATCTTACTATTTGTACAGTGTTATAATATGAACTTTTACTATTGATATATCATACTGTATGTCGAATGTGTCAATACATATATACTTGCGGCAACTACTAACTGAAATTTATTTTTCACCTACAAAAATATATAGAATCTTCGTCCATGTTTTCATGTCGATACCTGATTTACATGTCCATACAGTTGGGCTGTTCGAGCTAACACTGCAAGGCCTTACAGTGCATCAGGAGCATCTAATAAAGTTTTTAAGTTTGTGCCTAGAACTATTATATCCAGACAAGATGCTTGCAGAACCATCAGAGCTGGACCTTCAAGGTAATTTTACATAATCAGCGGCTGGGCGCCCACAATCATCCATGATTTGCGTCGAAGCGAGATAAGGTTTACTCATGTTCTTATAGTTTGTTTCTCTTTTCTGTTTTGCTTGGTTGATTTTCAGTTATAGAGAAGAGTTAGAGTTGGATGGAGTATCAAACAATGGAATCAAATCATGCATGGAATTGTAAGTCAACCATATAAGCATAGACATGTTTTCAGTTTTCCAATGTATAGTGGAAGTCCTTTAAGTCGTTTGAAATATTAATAGAGAGTTTTTTCTATTGATGTTTGCTGTGAACGATGTGAATATATTCCCTTAAAAAAATCGTGTGAATATATTTGGATGGTTTCATCTTCAAATAAGATCTCTATCGTAGCAACAATTTGGAATAAAAGATACTCCCTCTATAAACAAATATAAGACGTTTTAGATCACTAAAATTATATGCTCACACCTATACCAGTCTGAAAACTGAATAAGGATCAATTTTATTTTAGATAAACGTGCATTTGCACGTGTACGATTACTAGTGTATATTAGGAAGTATAGGATAGACTAGGATTTGTTCCTGCCTTGTCTTGTACTCCAAGTTGGTCATTGTACTCCTATATATATATATATATATATATATATATTATATAGGTAAATTGTTTGGGGCTCCTAGGTGCCCAGGCACCTAAGCACCATGCAATTAATGCCCCATGTGATTGATCTCTTTCCAAATATTGGTGCATGACATACCTGTCATAAAATGCACGTCATTATAATAGCATACCATTTATTTCCATATATGATATGACATCCTAGTTTCTTTTAAATCTTTATTTATAATATATGCACTATAATACCTTGCGTACAATTTCTTGCTTTTGCCTTGTATTCTTTATCGGAATACAATACTCATAAACATATGATGCACCCATCTTTTTTTGCTATTAAAAATAAAAAATACTTTTATGTATGTAGTAAGAATTTGTCCTATGTACCCATATACCTAACACAAAGAATTTATACACATATAATAATACATCTATGACAGAAACCTAGAAATGATATACCCATGCACGATAAGCGAATTGATATACCTAAGAAATATACGTCCCAAACATAACATACCCCAAGATGATAATTAATGTATGATGATAACCAATATATTTTTTAGTGCGTACTCAAGCCCTCACAAAAAAATGTATATACAAAAATATGCATACTCCGACATGAAATCTTTTTTACATATCATGTACATACCCCGATGTGAAATTTATATGTACGTACCCTGACTTGCCCCGCAAAAAAAATACCCTGACTTGAAATTTATATGTACATACCCATAACTGTACATACCTTGTCTTAAAATTTACGTGTACATATTCGTAAATATATATATCCAACGTGAAATTTATGTGTAGATACTCATAAATATACTTATCCCTGTGTGAAATTTATATGCACATACACACAAATGTACATAACCTAAAATAAAATTTATGCAATTGCAAAAAAACATAAAATTTATGCGTATATACCTTGACATTATTTTTTTCTCTACATACCCATAAAAATGTACATACCCCAACGTTAAATTAATGTATACATGCACCGGCATATACTTATGTGTACATACTCTGATGAGAAATATATGTGTATATACCTGAACGTAAAATTTGGAAGATTTAATCCATTTATGACTATCTATTAATTTAAACATAAATGGTTGTCATGCATGCATGCACGCTTACCATACTTATTAATTATTGCCATATATAATCACATTAATTATTTACCATATCAACACAAACGTCATACATCAACTCACCATCTAACGGCTACGAGGTAAGGTGCCCAGACACCTAGGTGTCCCAAACTACCATCCTATATATATATATATATATATATATATATATATATGCCCACAAGGCTTAAGCATGACATCCATCATATTCCGTAACAATCTCTCTCTCCCTTCTAACATGGTATCAGCCTAATCAATCCTAAACCCTAGCCGCCGCCGCTTCCACACCCGCACGCCGCCCCCGGGGCGGTCGACCTCCATGACCGCCGTGTCGAGGGCCGCGCCGCCCGTACCTAGGGTTCGTCCGCCGGTTGTGTTGACCGGCTGCCCAAGAGAGTTGTTTTCCCGAGCCCTTGCTTCGGGGTTTTTCTCTCTCTCCAGTCGCTTTGATCGGCGTTTACTTTTTGGTTTTCCGATCTTAGATCAGTTTGCGTCGCCCGCCGCCGTCGTCGACCCCCGCACCTCTACTCCAACCTTGTGGCGCTAACACCGGCAGCCTTCAGCTGGAACGAGATGCGGCGTCTCAGGGACGCTTGAGGTCCGCGCGTTCGTCCGCATGATGTTCTCCGCCAGCCATCGTCATCCATCGATATCTTCATCATCCATCAAGAATACTGCATCACAACATCCGAGGCCGGCTGGGCTGCACCCCAGCTGTGGCGGCCGCTCGCGGCGTGGCTGTTCTTTTGCTAGCCCGTCGTTGCATTAGCTCCTCACGGCGTGCATGAGTTGGTTGCTTGCACGTCCCGTGCATGTATGCTTGCATACCTAACACTCTTGTACAGTCGCGTGATGCATGTCCCCGATACCTCGTCGAGTTCGTTCACGTCTTCTTGATCTGGCTAGCCATGTCCGGTCTGATCAACCGCATGCGTGCAATTCCATTAGATCCGTGAAGATCATCGCCGAGTTCAGCGCGCCTCTTCACCAATCGAGCAACAGATTGCCGCTGCATCCTTCTGTCGGACTGCAGCGCCGCCGCCCCGTGGTTCTCCTCGCGGCTGCATCGACTCGCGCGTCGCCGTTGCGTCGCCTCTTCGGGGCGTAGTGCCGCGATACGCGGTCCCCGCCGCCGCCCCGAGGCCGTCCCCCGCGGTTGCACCGACCCGCACTCCGCCGCTGCACCGCCCCTTCCGGCTATAGCGCCGTGGCCCGCGGCCCCGTGACCGCCCCGAGGTCTTTCGCCGTCGCCCGGACCTGCCCGCCGCTGTTGCGTCGCCCCTTCGGGCCGTAGCACCGCGGCCCATGGTCCACCGCCGTCCCCGCACGTCGACCTCCCGTGGTATGCGCCGCGCCGCCTCCCTTGGCGCGGGAACGCCGCCGTCCGCACCGGTCTTCGTCATGCTGTCAAGTTCCTCGCCTACTTCGAGCACCGCCGCCGCGCTACTAACCTAGCCGCCGCTGCTCTTCTTCGGCAGCCGCCGCTACCCCCTTAACCGCCGCCGCCCGTCCACCTCCTTCGTCTTCGTCCAAGCACCAGCCCGTCGCCAGCGTCGCCGTCATCTACCCCACCACTTCGTCTACTCCAACCACCGTTGGTGACATCGGCCCCCATGCCGATTGGCGCCAGAACCGTCGTCGAGTCTTCTTCTCTGCTGGCCCTCCGACTCCTCGACATGGCGTATGGCTCGTGCAGGTCCCTTGTCTACGCATGCCCGGTGCTGGCAACACCGATATGTGCATTCGTCCACGACGTGTCCCCGGGCCTGGCAAGCCTGGCATGACGCTTCGTCAACTTCGTCTTCGTCCGTCTATGCATGCCCGGTGCTGGCAACACCGACGCGTGCCTTCGTCTATGACGTGTCCCCGGGTTTGGCAAACCCTGCGCGACGCCTCATCAACAACATCTTCTTCCCGGCGCACCACTACTCCGACACCACTGCGCCCATGACTAACTCACTCGGCGCCTCCTTGCGCCCGCGGCTCCACGGCGGGGGGAGGGGGGCGGTATAGCCATGCCGTAAGGCACGAAGAACCCCAAGTATGGGTTGTGCTGCAGTGGGAACTGGTTGCCGCAGCTGCCCTGGTCACCACGCCCCCGTACGCGCCCACGGCCACGGTCACCACCGTCGCCTTGGCGGCTGTTGTAGCCGCGCCCGTGCTGCTGGCCTTGGTTGTGATCAGAGCCGCGGTCGCCGGAGCGGTCGCCACGGTCGTCGGGGCGCGGCGTGAGACCTCCAGCCGAAGATGAGCCACCGTGACCCGAGGAGCCGCTGGAGGGGCCATCGGTGTCGTGGACGGCGAGCACAGTGGCACTCTCCTTAGAGGCGCGCTGGGCCAGATACTCCTCCGCGAATTTGACTCACGAGAAGACTGTCTCGAACGGCGTGAGAGGCACGGTGTCACAGAGAACGACGCGGATGGTGTTGAGGCGCTTGTCGAGGCCGTGGAGAAACTGTGTGGTGAGGTCCACCTTCGTGACGACGTGATCGATGTCGGCAAGGCCGGCGATGAGCAGCTTCATGCGTCACGCGTACTCATCAACCGAGAGGTCCCCTTGCTAGAGGTTGCGGTACTGGTGATTGAGGGTCATGTATTGAGTGGCGCGATTTGCGAGAAAATAGTCTCGGATCCAGTGCCAGAGATCATAGGTTGTGGTGGCACCGGTCACATGGTCAACGATGGCATCGGCAAGGGTGGCTTACATGGATAGGGCAACATGGGCATCGAGCTCACGGTATTGGGAGTCCGCGTTGGGTGGAGGGGGGTGCTCAATGAGGTAGGTGACGCCGTAGCGAACGGGAACCATGAGAAAGAAAGATTTCCATTTATGATAGTTGTGATCGGCAGGGTTCAAGAGAAACTTGAAGTGGGCGGTGATGTCGGCGTTGAAGATGAGGTGACGAGTAGTAGGGGCAGGAGGCGGTGGGGACGGCGCCGGCAAGGAGAATAGCGGCGCAAACTAAGAGGTGGTGGCGGCGGCAGTGGTACTAGGGTTGGAGGATTGGGTGCCGAAGATGAATGGGGGGGAAGAGCTGCCGGTGGTATTAGGGTTGGTGTCGGCGGGGGTGCTTGCGGTGGCGGAGAGAGAGCCAAGCGAGGTGGCGGAGCTAGTGGCCGAGGAAGAAGAGGAGTCTGTAGCCATGGCGAGAGGAGCGTGGAGTCTGATACCAAGTTGAATAACTGAATTGCACACCCTATTCGATTACAGAGGGTTGCCCCGAATAGATACATGAAGAGCGCCCGAGATTAGTGGCACGCAGGCCTGGGCGACGGGTGCGTGATACGTCTCCAACGTATCTAAAATTTTTTTTGTTGTTCCATGCTACTATATTATCTATTTTGGATGTTTTATATGCATTAATATGCTATTTTATATTATTTTTGAGACTAACCTATTAACCTAGAGCCCAATGCGAGTTTCTGTTTTTTCCTTGTTTTTAGCTTCGCGGAGAAGGAATACCAAACGGAGTCCAAACGGAATAAAACCTTCGCAATGATTTTTCTTGGACCAGAAGACACCCAAAAGACTTGGAGATCAAGTCAGAAGAGCCACGAGGCGGCCACAAGGGTGGAGGGCGTGCCTAGGGGGGTAGGGCGCGCCCCCCTACCTTGTGGGCCCCTCAGTGACCCCCTGACCTAGTTCTGCCTCCTATATATTCACATATATTCCCAAACCACCAGAAGCATCCACAAAAACACTTTTCCACCGCCGCGACCTTCTGTTCCCGTGAGATCCCATCTTGGGGCCTTTTCAGGCATCCTGCCGGAGGGAGATACGATCACGTTCTACATCAACTCTATTGCCCTTCTGATGAAGCGTGAGTAGTTTACCTCAGATCTACGGGTCCATAGCTAGTAGCTAGATGACTTCTTTTCTCTCTTTGATTCTCAATACCATGTTTTCCTCGATGTTCTTGGAGATCTATCCGATGTAATCTTCTTTTGCGGTGTGTTTGTAGAGATCCGATGAAATTGTGGATTTATGATCAGCTTATCTATGAATATTATTTGAATCTTTTTTGAATTCTTTTTATGCATGATTTGATATCTTTGTAATTCTCTTCGAACTATCAGTTTAGTTTGGCCAACTAGATTGGTTTTTCTTGCAATGGGAGAAGTGCTTAGCTTTGGGTTCAATCTTGCGGTGTCCTCTCCCAGTGACAGTAGGGGCAGCGAGTCACGTATTGATGTGGAGCATCCTACGGTCATCCCCATGGACCTACCATCGTCTCACGAAGTGCCAAGAGGACCTATGACTCGAGCTAGAGCTAGAGCTCTCGAGACCGAGGTGACTTCTCTCCTTAGTGATATTGCATATGATCCCCTAGAGACATGGCTACTACCTAAATCCGAGATGTTGTGCATGATCAGGTACCAAGAGGACCCTCCCGAAGATGCACGTGAAGATGGACAAGCCGCCAAGTCCAAGGATGAAGAGGAACGCCGAAAGGAGAAGAAGGCAGCTCCACGACCCGAACATCCGGCCCCGAGCCCGGACATCCGGCCGCTGGAGACATCAACTACAGCAGCATTCCAGCCGCCAAGCATCTACAGGCCCCGGACATCCGGCCCGGCCCGGAAATCCGGCCCCAACGCCCGGATATCCGGACAAGCTGCATACACAAGACAGATGAAAAGCCCGTCAGCCCGGACATTCGGCTTCTCCCGAAAGCCCGGACATCCGGCCCGACGCCCGGACGTCCGGCCCCGTCTGTCTATGCACAGTAAAGGGCCGAGGCCCATGTACTCTTTCGCCCCTCCCCCCTAGACTATATATACTCTCCTCCTACCTATGTTTTAGGGTTAGCGTTGTGATAGCTCATATTAGAGATAGAGCCTCGCTCATCCACATCGGATCTACTCCACGAGAGAGACCGCGGCCCCTCTACGGAGAAGATCCCCTTGGATTCAAGACCCCCTTTTGGGTGGCCCTCATCAAGACCTCCTTTGGAGAAGAACCGGTTACCGTGTATCGTCCCTTGTTGATCGTGGATCTTGTATCTCCTTTTGTGTTCATGGATCTAGCACATGTGTGATCGTTCTTGTTGATTTGAGTGATTCTCTCGTGTTTCACCTCGTGTTCTTCGTGTTCTTCGCGGGATCCGCTCCTTTCGTGAAAGATCGGCCATCTAGGGTTCCACCCTATATCATCTTGGTATCTAGAGCCACGTTGATCATGATTTCGGAGCCTCCCCGTTGTGTTTTCTAGCCTTGTTTTGTTGATTTTCTTCCTAATTCGAAAATTCCCCACAAAAATAGCCCCAATTTTTTTTTTGTGATTTGTTGGTGTGATGAAGTTTTGTTGGATTTGATCCGCGGATTTCATGTGTTGTAGGTAGATCTAGCTTTTCGTCATCTTTTCCCCAATTTCCATCCACAAATTCCCCCGAATTTTGCCTGGATTTGACCTCTCCATGCGAAGTTCACCAAGTTCGTCCACGGATCCAGAGCCCGGACATCCTGTCCGACAACCCGGACATCCGACCACCCACGGACATCCGACCATCAAGCCGGGACATCCGGCCCCTGGCAGCATCACTTCCATCCACCGCCCGTTTCCGTCCAATTTCGCCAAATTTTGTTCCGGTGCCCACATACACTTCCGGATACCACCACCTCTTCCGCATAGCACCGCCATATACTACATACACCACCATCGCTTACCACTACCAACTCCAACAATTTTGTCACGTTTGCTTTGAGAATTTGAGTTGCGGTTCCATGTCCTATTGTGTTTCGGCTATTTAGGTACGGTTCGACATCAACATCACCGCCGCTCATCTTCGCCACGGACGCGTCATCGATAACGACCACTCGACCATTTTGACACCATACCGTAAGCAAGAAGCGGTAAACTCATCTTGGTATAGTGATACATCATTCTTGCCATTACATTGCTAGCCATCATAGCCTTACTCTTTCGCGTCGCTTACCCATCGAGACTAGCCTTTGAGTATTGCCGGCAACGTGACTTGTGCACATTAGTGATCATACTTCCCATAGCATACATATATCATTGGTGCATATCTTGGTATCATCTCTTGTGTCACAAGGTTGTCATGGGAAATACTTATCTCTACTTTGCTGCATCACCCTTTCCTCTTCAAGGAAAAAACCAACGCAAACTCAATAAGTAGCAGTTCGATCCTACAATCTAGGACTGTACGTGACACACTAAAAGTACATGCAATGTTACATATTAATTTTTCTATCTCTCTGTCCCTCCATGTATTCTTCCTCACGGTTCAACAACCGTAGCCATCTGTAATCCTACGAGACCCAAAGTCTCGATCTATCAATAAATACTGCGCGGGCACCCATGTATGGGTGTTGAGACGCTTCCACCAAATCCAACACTATAAAGTTGTGCAAGTTAGATATCTGAGCATGCTTGGCGCTTGCTGAAAGAATCCATTGCTACAGTTGTGTCTGATAATATGATTGTGCGACCTGCTTACCAGGTTTGGAACTCCTTTTAGTATTACTATAAGTCTTGTTATGTCTCAGTCGACTGAGGCTTCGTTAAGTCTCAGTCGATGCTATATCCATAAGATCTTACATTGAAATCCGTGCAAAAAAATAATTCAGTTTTTTCTTTTTCTCTCTTGCATGTTATTGTCATTTGACCGAGACTTGGTTAAATCTCAGTCGACTGAGACCTAGCCACATCCTATAATAACTATACTAATCATTCATCAATTTTATTTTTGCACATGAATCGTCAACAATGGACTCGGACTTGTCACGCCAAATATTCTCCGCATGTCCTCAAACACGATGTAGACAAGACAAAGCATGGTTCCTGGTTCCTACATTTGGGTGGCAAACGGAAGGATTTTTAGAAAGAAGAAAAAAAAAAGGCCGTTTGGGGAGTTTTTTTTTTTTGAATGCCTTTATGGCAGGCCGTTTGGGGAGTAAATATAGCTACGTTGTGAATCAGTTACTCCGATATAGCAGGGTCCACCTCAACAACTCAATGAGAATCAGTTAGGAAAAGAGGGGGTCAGGAGCTTACTTTTGATAGGTCGATCCGAGAACCATGAGCCCAGCAGTATCAGCTAACTGCTCAAGCTCCTTGAGCGATTCCTCTATGCTGAAGTTATCTCTTGCGGCCCTCTTGCACTCGACTCCAACTAGGTAGGTCTTCTCTTGAAATATCTGCAGCAAGCTTCCAGTTTCAGTCCTTGGACCACACCATAGATTCAAATAACAAATAGAGTTACTTTCTGGAATGTAAGAAAACAGGGCCATCTCCGGTGAATTCGGTAGCTGCATCTAATTGTCTCATCCTCAATTTCTCACAAGCATCAGCGATTCTTATTTGTGCGGGGGCAATTCATGATCCTAGAGCAGCTAAGCAATACGAAGTCGTCTACCTCTTTGCCGTTGATGAGCTTGAACCGGGCGCGCTCCGCCGTGGCATCCTCTTCCTCCTGCTGCTGTCGTCGCCTGCTCTTCGGCTGCTCCTGGGCCTCCGACGGGCCCACAATATCAGCCTGCCCATCTCTTCCCTCCCGTTCACCGCCGTCTTCTATCTCACCGACACCACTCTCATCCTCGACCTCGGTCTCCGCTGGTGCGGGGGTTGGTGTCTCTAGCAGCCGCTCGTGGAGGGCCCGGACCACCCCGCCGCGGCTATGGCGTGGCTGGGACCAGCGGTAGGAGGCGTGACTCTGACAGCGTGGGCTCGAGGCAGCGGTGGAGGTGGAAGGGAGGGGGGGAGAGGCAGCGGTGAAGGACAAGCAGAAGCAAGCGGCTCTCATGGCGTGACGAGAGGACGCTTCTCTCTAGCTCGTTCTAACGGCCCAGTGGATTGGGTGAGGAAGTTGCGTCCGGTGATAACGTGGACAATTCTCGGCCATTGGATTGGATGCCGCGGGGGACGGTGTACCGTCAAGTTTGACCAAGTCTTGGAAATGTGGCAAAAATCATCATTCACTACAGCTAAGTTGTGTTCCTCTGGTTTTCTTGGCCACGGGTTATACCAAAGTTTTAGGCAAAATTGTTTGCCATGCTTGGTTTTCAGACGGGGGCCAAGCGGATGATGCTTGGTTTTCGGATCGGGGCTGAGCGGATGACCGTCGAGGGGTGATTTTGGATTCTCTCCGATGAGTTTGAGGACAAAGTCGACCCCAACAGTAAAGGTGGTTTGGTTCCTGGTTTGTATTCTCCCTTTCTTTGGGCCTACGACTACCACGTCGCGGGATACTTGGCCGAGGAGGTTGGGGCGATCCTACAGATCTCGGCTTTCAATCCGGCGCGAGAGGGGCAACGACGAGATGGCATGCAAGGATTTTAAGAGGCCATGGTGGGTGACTTGGTGTGCGGGGTTGTCGCTCGACGCTCTTCAAAGCCCCGGTGTGGACCTCTCTCGGTGGTCGGCCATCCGATCATCACACTCACCAATTTTCTAGATAGTTTATGGACCAAGGTAATGCCTTGGAAAAGGAAGGGTAGGTTGCACCATGTGGCAGTGCATGTTAATCTTCAAAGTGTTCGTAATTTGAGGAGGGATGCCTCCTTACTTCCCCGATCTGCGGCATCACCATTGTCGGAGTCGGATGCAACCTTGGTGGATGGACATCGGCTGTTAAGTTCAAATTTGCTCGCATGTCGGACCCGGCTAGATGATGATGGGACAAATGTGGCCCATCAGGATCTGCATGCCCCCCATGACTCTGTGACAGGAATCATGCGTGGGACGATATTGATCATTTCCTTCCCTACTGCACCATGTGATTGACGTTCAGCCTTTGCGGCTTGTATGGATAAACTTGGGTTTAGGTCTCTGGGACGTGGAAAATATACACGGGTGTGGCAAACTTCGGATTCACACCTTTTTGTCAAAGCCGTCATGGCAGGGCGAGGCATGGAGCTGGGCGGTGATGATCGTGATCTTGGGAGTGCTCCTCCTCCCATGGCAGCACATCTCGTGCTGGTCCTGGTGACCGGCGTGCGCCACTGCCCAACGTGGTGGTTCCCATGGTGATGGCGGACGAGGTTATCGCAACGGTGGCCACATCAACTCTTATGGAGCCCGTGGTAATCAAGGTATGTAACAAGTTCGGGGCTCCTATGGTCAATCTTATGACGATTGCTATCCCTACCGTGATGAGCGACAATAGCAAGTTTTCGAGGAGGCGTCCAAGACAATGTCTTTGGTAACTCTACCTACAAGGTAGTATCCTCAAGCTCATTTTCTGGACATGGTGCTTGTTGGAAATATGCCCTAGGGGCAATAATAAAAATATTACTTTTTTCTTAGTTTATGATTAATGTTTATATTCTATGTATGACTACTATGGTTCTCGAGTCAGCGAAAACCAAGAGGCTCAGAGGAAAACACATGTGCACATGTAGAATTATAAGCGGTCAAATAGATTCCTAGTATTGCCTCTAGGACTAGCTTAAGTGTTGCATGATGGTTCTGTTTTCCTGATCAAAGGAATAATTAAGTGTAATGATGATGCCAACAACATTGAGGGAACGATGTTAGAAGGACAGTTGTGCTGAATTGACCAAAGTTGTATATTATACTAGGAGATTATTTCATCACAAGTCAATAGTCCATAACATGAGAAACTTGACGAATGCATAATTCCTTAGACCATGAGAGTATCGAGTCACCTCATACTGGACGATGCACTTTAGGGTTCTTCTAACATCACCCGTGATAGGGTGATCATAACGGTAGCTTATAGGTTCATCGAAAATGAATGACAAGGGACGATACTCGAGACTGAGATTTGCTCCTCTGGTGATGAAGAGATATTATTGGGGCCCTATCGGTGTGACAATATCTACCATGTTCTGTCCATACAAAGCGTGACTTGCTCACATGGATATCAAAACACAAGAATGAGAAAAAAGAACAAAACCGGTAACGAGGAGACTAGCATCAATTTTTGTAAAGTATTATGAACTGACAAGAATAGTGTGAAAGGACGTGGATGTCGCCTAGAGGGGGTGAATAGGCGGTTTAGAAACAATTGCGGTTTAGGCTCAAAAATTCAGAATAAAATTAGCGTTTAATTTGTCAAGAACAAAACCTAAATATACGAGGCTTAACTATGTGCACTAAAAACTTATGCTAATCAAGATAAATAACTATGTGATAGCAAGATATATAACATGAAGCACTATGGCTATCACAAAATCAGTGCATAAGTGTCGGTGTCAAAACCGACAGACCTCGGGTAGGGTGGCCCGAGCTGTGAGATCGGCTCGATGGGTAACAAGAGACAGAGGACACGATGCTTTTACCCAGGTTCAAGCCCTCTCCAAGGAGGTAAAACCCTGCGTCATGCTCTTGCTTATATTATGGGAGTATCAAAGTACAAAGTTGATCTACCTTGAGATCGTAAGTTGTGGTCTAAACCCTAGGGGTAACGGTGATGATGATGAATGAATGGCCCTCTACGGACTAAACCCTTCTGGTTATATAGGCACCAGGGGTAACCAGGATCATACATGGTTGGTTACCATCTAGGGATTACATGCCGAATCTAACAAATGTACTTGAAGTACACCCAAGTCTTCGGTCGAAACAGACTAGAGGCCTCCGAAGTCTCTTCTCCTCTATGGGCTGGCACTCCGGTCCATGGACTAGACCGGCTAGGCCGGGACCCCCTAGTCCTAGACACCTTTAGTAGCCCCCAAACTTGTCTTCAAAGTCGAGGATGATAATCCTCTTCGGATAATGTCTTTGGCTGGATAGTCTTCGGCTTAGCAAGCAAGTTCAACGTGTTGGGAAACGTGGCATGTAATTTCAAAAAAAATCCAACGCTCACGCAAGATCTATCTAGGAGATGCATAGCAACAAGAAGGGGAGAGTGTGTCCACGTACCCTCATAGACCGAAAGCGGAAGCATTTGACAAAACGGTTGATGTAGTCGAACTTCTTCTCGTTCCGACCGATCAAGCACCGAACGTATGACACCTCCGAGTTCTGCACACGTTCAGCTCGATGACGTCCCGCGAACTCTTGATCCAGCAAAGTGTCGAGGGAGAGTTCAATCAGTACGACGGCGTGGTGACGGTGATGGTGAAGTGATCCGAGTAGGGCTTCGCCTAAGCACTACGACAAAAATGACCGGAGGAGTAAACTGTGGAGGGGGGCACACGACTAACATTTGTTTCTGTGTCTTCTAGGTGCCCCCCTCCCCACATATATATAGGTTGGAGGGGGGAAGAGGCAGCCAGGGGGCGCCCAAGTAGGCCGAATCCTACTTGGGCTCCCACCCCAATTCGCCCCCTTTCCTTGTTCTCTGGAGGGAGAAGGAAAGAGGAGGGGGAAAGAAGGAAGGGGGAGGTCGAATCCCTCCCCTTCCTTTCTCTCTCCCCCCTTTCCTTCCTCTTACTATTCGGCCTACATGGGAGGCGCAGCAGCCCATGTTGGCTGCTGTGTTTCCCCTCTTGGCCCAATAGGCCCAAATCTTGGCCGGGGGTTGCCCGGAACCCCTTCCGGTGACCCGATATGTACCCAGTACCCCCGGAACACTTCCGGTGTCCGAATATCATTGTCCTATATATATAATATATATATATAATATGAATCTTTACCTCTCAGCCATTTCGAGACTCCTCGTCATGTCCGTGATCTCGTCCGGGACTCCGAACAATATTCGGTCACCAAATCACATAACTCATATAATACAAAATCGTCATCAAACGTTAAGCGTGCGGACCCTACGGGTTCGAGAACTATGTAGACATGACCGAGACACCTCTCCGGTCAATAACCAACAACGGAACCTGGATGCTCATATTGGTTCCCACATATTCTACTAAGATCTTTATCGGTCGTACCGTAATGACAACATGCGTTATTCCCTTTGTCATCGGTATGTTACTTGCCCGAGATTCGATCGTCGATATCTTCATACATAGTTCAATCTCGTTACCGGCAAGTCTCTTTACTCATTCCGTAATGCATCATCCTGCAACTAACTCATTACTCACATTGCTTCCAAGGATTATCATGATGTGCATTACCGAGAGGGCCTAGAGATACCTCTCCAATACTCAGAGTGACAAATCCTAATCTTGATCTATGCCAACCCAACAAACACCTTCGGATATACCTGTAGAGCATCTTTATAATCACCCAGTTATATTGTGACGTTTGATAGCACACAAGGTATTCCTCCAGTATTCGGGAGTTGCATAATCTCATAGTCGAAGGAATATGTATTTGACATGAAGAAAGAAATAACAATAAAACTTAACGATCATTATGCTAAGCTAACGGATGGGTCTGGTCCATCACATCATTCTCCTAATAATGTGACCTCGTTCATTAAATGACAACACATGTTTATGGTTAGGAAACTTAACCATCTTTGATCAACGAGCTAGTCCAGTAGAAGCTTACTAGGGACACTGTGTTTTGTCTATGTATCCACACATGTATCAAGTTTCCGGTTAATACAATTCTAGCATGAATAATAAACATTTATAATGATATAAGGAAATATAATAACAATTTTATTGCCTCTAGGGCATATTTCCTTCAGTCTCCCACTTGCACTAGAGTGTTTGAAAAGTTGCAGAGGTTTGAAAATCAGGGGCTAATCTGCGATAAAAATAATCGCGAATAGGTCCCTGGCCGAAAAATAAAATGAAAAGAAAAAGTACGGAACGAACGTTCGTTATCAGGGACAAACGAACGAATACGTTCGCTAACAGAAATGTTCGGACGAATGTTCGCTAATTAGCGAACTCGAAAAAAACCGATCTAACCGATCTAAATCGAAAATCGAAAAAAACATAAACCTAAAAAAACCGAATGGTTTATACCGTTTAGCCGGTGTTGACCGACGGTGTAACACCCCGGATATGACTTTCCCAATTTGTACTCCAACTCTTGCCGTTTCCGGCTTTAAGTTATTTTATTTTCTCGGGTTCGGGTCTTTGTATCCGTGTGTTGTTATCGTTGTCATGCATCTCATATCATGTCATCATGTGCATTGCATTTGCATACATGTTCATCTCTTGCATTCGAGCATTTTCCCCGTTGTCCGTTTTGCATTCCGGCGCTTCGTTCTCCTCCGGTGGTCATTTCTACTTTTCTTTCGTGTGTGGGGATTTAACATTTCCGGATTGGACCGAGACTTGCCAAGCAGCCTTGGTTTACTACCGGTAGACCGCCTATCAAGTTTTGTACCATTTGAACTTCGTTTGATGCTCCAACGGTTAGCCGAGGGACCGAAAAGGCCTCGTGTGTGTTGCAGCCCAACACCCCTCCAAGTTGGCCCAAAACCCACCAAAACCCTCTCCATCATCTAGATCGTTCGATCACGATCGCGTGGCCGAAAACCGCACCTCATTTGGACTCTCCTAGCTCCCTCTATGTCTATTTAAAGAACCCCCATTCCAAATCCCGGGTCTCCTCCCCAGAAACCCTAAAAATCTCAGATTCGTCGCCGCCGGACACGTCCGGACGGCGCCGGACACGTTCGATCCGCCCGCCGCTGCCACATGGCGCCTCCCTATTCGCCCGGTCGCCGCGCCCACTTTGCCGCGCCTCCACCCGCGCGCCGGCCCGCTCGGCCCGCGTAGGGCCCCCGCGGCCCGAGCTCTCCCGCAACGGCGCCCGCGCCCCGCCGCCCTTCTTCTACCTCGCGCCGCCGCCTTCACCTCGCCGCTCCGCCGCGCTTCGTCCAGCCGGCCGCCCTGACCTCGTCGGCCGGAGTAGGGAGCGCGCGCCCCTCGCTGCCCGGCCTCGCACCGCTCGCCGCGGGTCGCCCTCGCCCCCACGGCGCCGCCCCGCGCCGGATCCATCTCCGAAGACCCCTTCCCCGCCGGCCTCGGTCTTCTCTGGCGAAAACTTCCATCTCCGGCGAGTTCGTGCTACAGTACCTGGCCAGCTACAGTAACCCGCCAGATCTAGATCCGGAGACGGTTGACTTTTTGCCCGAAACCCTAGCTCATATGTTGTTGTTCATCGCATTGTAACTTTGCATCCGTAACTCCGTTTTTGGCATATAGCATATCAAAATGTTCGTCTCAGAGAGTACATCATTTCATTCCATTGCATCATTTTCATTTGAGTTCATCTTGATGCCCGAAATGCTGTTAGAAGAGTGCTACTTGAGATAATTGTCAGATCTGCTACTCCATTTAGATATTTGTCATTTTTGCCATGATTATTGTGTGCATGATATGCCCATGAGCTCTACATATGTTTTGTTAAGGATTTTGCCGTCTTTCTAGAGGTGCAACCCATGTATTTTTATGATGTGTGTGGTGACTAGCACGAGCTTGCAAAGTGAGGCACTTGGTAATTCTGTTTTCAGGGACTTAGCATTTTCACTAAGTCCTTGACCTGTTTATCTCATGATGCCATATGTTCATGTTGTTTCCTAGTGATCTGTGCCTCTTTTGAGGATGATCAGTAAGGATGTTTTGTTAATCTTGTAGTTCTCTATCCATCCATGTCTTTGTTTGAATTTATGGAGCACCCTAGCTTGAGTCAATCGAGATCTACTTTTGCTACTTCGTGAATCTGGGCAGATTGTCTACTTGTTAGCGATTTTGCCGAGGATGTTGTAGTTGATCCATGCATGCTATGCTATTGTTCTTGCCATGTCTAGCTTATATTTTGTGTATTCTTGACGGGTGTATTCTTAGATTGTCATGACTTGCTCCGTAGTGAGTGCATCGAGCTCGTAAACATGCCTACTTGATGTCTGTTTTCAGCATGCTCCAGTTTTCACAAAGTCTGAGAACTGATTATGTTTTTGCCATGTTCACATGCTTGCAATTGTATTTTCTGATCCCTTTTGGCTCAAGGTCACTAAGGGACTTTTGTTAAGCTCTTTGAGTAGCTCCATGCCATGCTTTACTTTGCCATGTTCAGGTCCTGTAGCATATAGTTTTGTTGCTCCGAAGAGTGCTACCTGATCTGAAATTCCAGACAAGTGTTAATTTCACTAAGTCTGAAATCTGTTTGCCATATGCATTTTTGCCATGCTTGTTTGAACCTGTTAATGGATGATTTGGCCGTAGCTCAGTGCTAGACTTTTGCTAAGCATCAGGAATGCATCCCTTCCATGTATTTTGTTGCCATGTTTGGGTGCTGTAGCATGTTCATCTTGTTGCATTTAGATGGCTACTTGCTGTAAATCGCAGAACGTGGTCATATTTGATTTGCTTGCCATTTCCAAACCGTAACTCCGATTCCGGCGTTCTTTATATCGTTTTCAAGCGATTTCATCTCATATTTCCAGTGGCACACTTGGATTCACAAGTTGAGGCCAGGTTCATGCATCCCTTGTCAAATCTTGCATATGCATCCCGCATCGCATCCCGCATAGCATACCATCCTTTGCATCATATTGTTTGAGCTTTGCACGTGGTTGATTGTGTTCCTTTTGCTTGTTTGTCTTGTTTGGGTAGAGACGGGAGACGAGTTCGCTAATGAGGAGCCCGTTGAGTTTGCTTTCGAGGATCCAGTCAACTCTGACAACTTTGCAGGCAAGATGATCATACCCTCGAAATCACTACTATCTTTGCTTTGCTAGATGCTCGCTCTTTTGCTATGCCAATGCTACGATGCCTACCACTTGCTTTCAAGCCTCCCAAATAGCCATGTCAAACCTCTAACCCACCATGTCCTAGCAAACCGTTGATTGGCTATGTTACCGCTTTGCTCAGCCCCTCTTATAGCGTTGCTAGTTGCAGGTGAAGATTGGAGACCGTTCCTTGTTGGAACATTACTTACTTGTTGGGATATCATTATATTGCCATGTTATCTTAATGCATCTATATACTTGGTAAAGGGTGGAAGGCTCGGCCTCTCGCCTAGTGTTTTGTTCCACTCTTGCCGCCCTAGTTTCCGTCATATCGGTGTTATGTTCCCGGATTTTGCGTTCCTTACGCGGTTGGGTTATAATGGGAACCCCTTGATAGTTCGCCTTGATTAAAGCTTTTCCAGCAATGCCCAACCTTGGTTTTACCATTTTCCACCTAGCCTATTTTTCCCTTGGGTTTCCGGAGCCCGAGGGTCATCTTATTTTAGCCCCCCCGGGCCAGTGCTCCTCTGAGTGTTGGTCTGAACTAGAGTCCTATGCAGCGTCCCCTCGGGGAAACTCGAGGTTTGGTTTTAGTTGTATGGAGCGCTCATCTGAGTGTGCCCTGAGAACGAGATATGTGTAGCTCCTATCGGGATTTGTCGGCACATTCGGGCGGTGTTGCTGGTCTTGTTTTAACCTGTCGAAGTGTCTTGAAGAACCGAGATACCGAGTCTGATTGGAACGTCTCGGGAGGAGGTCTATTCCTTCGTTGACCGTGAGAGCTTGTCATGGGCTAAGTTGGGACTCCCCTGCAGGGATTTGAACTTTCAAAAGCCGTGCCCACGGTTATGGGCAGGTGGGAATTTGTTAATGTCCGGTTGTAGATAACTTGAACCTTAACTTAACTAAAATGAATCAACCGTGTGAGTTACCGTGATGGCCTCTTCTCGGCGGAGTCCGGGAAGTGGACACGGTGTTGGAGTAAGGTTTGCGCAGGTTGCTCTCTAGTTTCTCGCTCGCGTTTTGCCTCCTCTTCTCGCTCTCTTTTGCGAACAAGATAGCCACCATATTTGCTAGTCGCTTGCTGCAGCTCCACATATATTTTTACCTTGCCTTACCTATAAGCTTAAATAGTCTTGATCGCAAGGGTGCGAGATTGCTGAGTCCCTGTGGCTCACAGATTACTATTACACCAGATGCAGGGCCTGATGATTCCGCTCCAGGTGACGCGCTCGAGCTCAAGTGGGAGTTCGACGAGGACTCTCAACGATACTATGTTTCCTTTCCTGATGATCAGTAGTGGAGCCCAGTTGGGGGTGATCGGGACCGTGTCGCATGTTGGGTTATCTTTTATTTTGGCGTCGTAGTCGGGCCATGAGTGTTTGGATGATGTAATGTTATTTATGTACTTGATTGACGTGGCGAGTGTAAGCCAACTATGTTATCTCCCCTTTTATTATCTATATATTACATGGGATGTTGTGAAGATTGTCTAACTTGCGACATATGCCTTCAATGCAATTATGTCTCTAAGTCGTGCCTCGACACGTGGGAGCTATAGTCGCATCGAGGGTGTTACAGACGGCGAGATCCGGCGGGCGGCGGCAGGACTCTCGTGAGGCGGGGCGGCGTGCGGTGGCGGCACACATGCGGCAGGCCGCGCGGGCGCGAGCTGGTGCGGCGGCACGCGGCAACGGCGGCGAGTGGCAGTGGCGGTAGTGTGGCTCGGCTGTGGTGGAGGCGGGCTGTGGCGGCGGGGTGGAGAGGTGGCTGCGGGGCGGGGCGGCATGTAAAGGGGGTCGGGGGGCTCCGACATGGGCAGGGGGCGACGCGGGTGGCGTGGCGGCGCGGGACTCCGGCGAGTCCGCCTCAACCACGACTCGAAGGCAGCGGCGTGCGTGGGCCGGCTGGGCCGCTCGGATGGGCCTTCGACCCAGTCGGGCAAAGTTTTTTTTAAATAAAATCTCGCCCGAAGAAAATCCTAATAAAATCTAAAAATGCTAAAATACAATTTTCACCGTCTAAATCTAATATTTAGAACAAAGTGAACATTTTTCTGGCCTAAAAATGCAATTTTCAAAAATGCATATTTTTCTAATTCAAATAAAATACAAATAAAATATAATTTGATTTTAATATTTTTCCTCCAATATTCCTCTCCTTTTTGAAGAAGTCATATTATCTTCTCTCTTTTAATTTAAATATTGGAAATAATTGGAGAGAAAATTATTAAAATCAAAAAATCCTCTTTTCAAATTTGAGAAAAATTCAAATATGAAAATTTATGAAATCCCCAACTCTCTCCTTGGGTCCTTGAGTTGCTTAGGATTTCTAGGATCACAACCAACAATGCAAGTAAAATATGAGATGCATATGATGACCTATGTATAATATCCAAATTGAAAATTTGGGATGTTACAAACCTACCCCCCCTTAAGATGAATCTTGCCCTCGAGATTCGGTTGGCTAGAAAATAGGTGTGGGTGGTCTTTTAGTAGGTCTTCCTCTCGCTCCCAGGTGGCTTCATCCTTGGTATGGTGGCTCCACTGAACTTTGAAAAACTTGATAACCTTACTGCGTGTAACTCGGCTGGCAAACTCGAGAATCTTGACAGGCTTCTCCTCGTAGGTTAGGTCCTATCCAACTGAATTGCTTCTAGGGGCACTGTATCTCTCAGAGGAATATCAGCCATCTCTGCATGGCACTTCTTCAACTGGGAAACGTGAAACACATCATGAACTCCTGACAATCCTTCGGGTAACTCCAACTTGTAGGCAACTTCTCCATACGTTCCAGAACTCGGTATGGTCCTACAAATCTCGGGGCTAATTTTCCCTTAACTCCAAAGCGTTTAACTCCCCACAGAGGTGACACTCGAAGATATGCTCTTTCTCCGATTTCATAGACTACCTCCTTGCGTTTGGTGTCGGCATAACTCTTCTGCCTAGACTGAGCTACCTTTAGTCTATCTTGAATCAACTTAACCTTCTCTTTAGACTCCTTGATTAAATCTGGTCCAAACAACTGACAGTCTCCGACTTCATCCCACATTAACGGTGTCCTGTACCTTCTTCCATACAGAGCTTCGAAGGGTGCCATCTTCAAACTAGCCTGATAACTGTTGTTGTATGAGAACTCTGCGTAAGGCAAATTGTCATCCCAACTAGATCCATAATCTAGCGCACAAGCTCTCAACATGTCCTCCAGAATCTGATTGAGTCTCTCGGTCTGTCCATCTGTCTGCGGGTGAAAGGTTGTACTGAAACTCTAGCCTGGTACCCAAAGTCTGGTGCAGCTGATTATCAAAACTTTGAAGTAAACTGTGTCCCTCTATCCGATACGATGGTCCTCGGGACTCCATCCAGACATACGATCCTGGTCATATATATCCTGGCCAACTTCGCGCTCGTATAAGTAGTTTTCACTGGGATAAAGTGAGCTACCTTGGTCAAGCGATCAACTACTACCTAGATTGAATCATATCCCGATCAGGTCCTGGGTAATCCGGTGATGAAATTCATGCCAAGTTTGTCCCACTTCCATTCTGGTATCGGCATAGGCTGTAATAATCCTGCTGGCTTCTGATGTCCTGCCTTCACTCTCTAACATACATCATATACTGCTACATACTCGGTAATATCCTTCTTCATACCTGTCCACCAAAAATGTTCCTTCAAATCCAAATACATCTCGGTGTTTCCTGGGTGAATTGAGTATGGCGAGTCATGAGCTTCCTGAAGTATTAACTTCCTGATCTCCGCATTATTGGGCACATATATACGATCCTCAAACCATAAATTCTCGTGCTCATCCTCATGAAAACCCTTGGATTTTCCTTTGCTCATCTTCTCCTTTATCTCAGCAATTTCCTTATCATCCTTCCAATAATATAGACTGTACCTCCATTGCTGCAACAAAACCTCTTGGAACTATCTCCAAACAAAGTTCCTTTAGATCGTCAGCTAATTCCTGCGGTAATCCTCCGCTTACGAGGGTATTTACATAACTCTTGCGGATCAAAGCGTCTGCTACGACATTGGCCTTTCCTGGGTGATAGTGTAGCTTCATATCATTATCCTTTATGAGCTCCAACCATCTCCTCTGCTTGAGATTCAGCTCCTTCTGCATGAAAATGTACTTCAAACTCTTGTGGTCCATGTACACATCACAACGGTTTCCAATAAGAAAATGTCTCCAGGTCTTGAGCTCATGCACTACGGTTGCTAACTCTGAATCATGGGTGGCATAATTGAACTCATGAGGTTGAAGCTGTCGTAAGGCATATGAAACAACTCTTCCATCTTGCATAAGTACACCTCCAAGTACTAAGCGAGAAGCGTCGCAATACACTTGGAAATCCTTGCATATATCCGGAAGAATCAGTACTGGGTCTGTAACCAAACGTTTCTTCAACTCCTGAAAACTGGCCTCACAATCCTTGGTCCATTTGAACTTGGTGTCCTTCTTCAACAACTCCATCATGGGTTTCGCAATCTTGGAAAAATTCTCAATGAACCTCCTGTAATATCCTGCGAGTCCCAGAAAACTGCGGATCTCTCCAACTAAGGTGGGTGCCAACCACTCAGTGACAGACTGAACCTTGGTAGGATCTACTGTTATACCTTCTCCCGATATAACATGTCCAAGAAATCCAACTTCCTTTAACCAAAACTCACATTTGCTGAACTTGGCGTATAGCTGATGTTCCCTGAGCTTCTCGAGAACTAAGCGCAAATGCTCCTTGTGTTCCTCTTCATTCTTCGAGTACACCAAAATATCATCAATGAACACCACAACAAACTTATCCAAAAACTCCATGAACACCTTGTTCATCATGCTCATAAAATAGGCAGGGGCATTAGTCAATCCAAAAGACATGACCGTGTACTCATATAGCCCGTACCTTGTGGTAAAAGCTGTCTTAGGTATATCATGTTCCCGAATCTTCAACTGGTGGTAACCTGATCGAAGATCAATCTTGGAGAATACTTTAGCTCCTTGCAACTGGTCAAACAGATCATTGATCATCGGTAGTGGGTACTTATTCTTGATCGTTACTTCATTCAACGCCCGATAGTCAACAACCATTCTCAAAGATCCATCCTTCTTCTCAACTAAGAGCACTGGGGCTCCCCACGGTGATGAACTTAGTCGGATGTAACCTTTCTCCAATAACTCCTTAATATGCTTCTTAATTTTCTCCAGATCATTTGCGGGCATCCGATACGGTCTCTTCGATATTGGTCCGGTGCCTGGCAACAGCTCAATCAAAAACTCTATGTCTCGATCTGGCGGCATGCCTGGTAGTTCCTCTGGAAATACATCCGGGTAATCCTTCACACCAGGCACTTCTTCCTGAACAACTCCCGAGAGGGAATTTACTTGGGTCCTCCTTGGCGCATGCCTAGACACATACTTGATCCTTTTTCCTCCGGGGTGGTGAGTAGAATTGACTTACTAGCACAATTGATATTTCCTCCATACATGGATAGCCAATCCATGCCTAATATCACATCCAATCCTTATGACTCCAAAATTATCAGGTCTGAGGGGAAAACATGACTACCTATGGTCAATGGCATCTGAAAACATCCATTGCTTGCCATATTAGTCCGCTCCAGGTGAGGTTACTAACATTGGTGTCTTAAGAACTTTGGTGGGCAACTTATATTTATCCACAAATCCCCTTGATATGTATGAATGTGATGCACCAGTATCACAAAGAACTATTGCAGCAAATGACTTAATCAAAAACTTACCTATAACTGCATCTGGTTGTTCTTCAACCTCCGCCACGTTAACGTGGTTCACTTGTCCTCTGGTGAAAGGGTTGGGCTTCTTCCCAGAGTTTCCATTTCTGTTGCCATTCTTCAATTCTGAGCAATCATTGGCGTACTGTCCTGTCTTCCCGCACTTGTAACAGGTAACATGGCTCAGGTCCTTCTTGGTGGGCGTTGTTGGAGTGGAACGGTTCTGGCTGATGCTTCCCCCATTCCCATTTCCATTCTTAGGCCCACTGTGTTTATGTGAGCTTCCTCCATTGTGAGTATGGCCTCCATGGTTATGGGTGTAACCTCCAGAGTTAGGGGTAAAGCGAGGCTTCTGCTGAGCTCCAAAATTGTACTTCCCCTGTCCATACTTTCGTTTGCGGCTCTCTATCTGCTGTTGTTTGCTTTCAATCATAAGGGCCCTGTCTACCAACTCCTGGTAGTTAGTAAATGTTGCCACCATCAACTGCATACTCATCTCATCATTCAGCCCTTCCATAAACTTCTCCCTCTTTGCGGCATCTATGGCCACATGATCTGGGGCATAGCGATCTAACTTGCTAAACTCATCCACGTACTGCCCCACAGTACGATTTCCCTGGCGTAAGTTGCGAAACTCACGCTTCTTCATATTCATTGCTCCTATAGAGACATGGGCTGTGTGGAAAGCTTGCTGAAATTGATCCCATGTGACATTGGCTATGGGAAAAGTGGCTGTGTAATTCTCCCACCATTAGGCTGCGGGTCCATCCAATTGATGTGCGGCAAAATGCACCTTCTCAGCATCTGTGCAACCTGCGGTGGTCAACTCCCTTCCAATCCCACGGAGCCAGTCATCAGCAGCAATCGGCTCGGTGGTACTGGAAAACACCGGCGGATTCAACCTCAGAAAACGGGCTATGTTGTCAACTGGAGGTGGTGGCGGTGGGTTGTTGTTGTTGTTGTTGCCTTTGTTCTGGACTAGCAACTGCATCAAGGCATTCTGCTGCTGGATCAACTGAGTAAGCTTCGGTGGGAAGACAAATCCGGGGTCACATCTCGGAGGCATCTGATAGGTTTACAGGGGAGAGATTAGAATAGAGTGGGGTCTAAGGAGAAAATCACTACCCATATGCACATGAGACAAACACACAATCCTAATCACAACACTCAATTCAAACAAGGGCATACAAGCAATCTAGCTACCGTTACAAAATACTCGGACTATTCTATATACATGGAGGAATACTACTGATAATATGGTGGTTGACTAGAAATTTTGACCGAAAGAAGACTCCATGATATCTGCTCCAGCTTCGTCTTCATAATCATCATCACTATCGGGGTCGGAGTCGGTGTCGTCGGTGATGATGTAGTCTTCGGGATGGTTGTCCTCTCCTGGCGCACGGTCTCCCATGAATACTCCTAGATTCTTCTTCAGGTCTTCATTCTTCTCTAGTAGTACCGCAATTTCCTCTTCATATCCATCGCGTGTAGACTTGAGCTCTTCTTCTAGCTCCATGTTCCTGGTCATCACCTTCTTCAGGTCTATCATGCTGGCGCACATCTGGTTCTCCTGACGATGAATGTGTTGGTCTAACTCCTGGATGTAGGCTGCAATGGACTTGTCCCTCCTGGTGCAAATCATCTCCCATTGCTCATCTCGACGTCCTTAAGATCCTTGTGGTATACTTCGCCGATGCATCCCATGGCGATGTGAGCTGCCATGCTCTTTCCCAGACTCCAGGTCAGTGCATCAAAGGAAAACTCTATGGGCTCCGTAACTGACGTGAAAGTCCTTCATGGAACATGTACTCGAACTGTCCAGCGCTCTTCTTCCGGTAGAGTGGCAGTGTAGGTCCCGGTGAAGCTCGGTATTCCGATGTTCAGGTACCTAGTGGCCTCCTTCAAGTGTCGTCCAAAAGGTGTATCTTCATCCGGTTGAGTAAACTTGTTCCTTGGGTCTGCCATCTATAGAGTAGAAAGTGGAGAAGAGTCAGAAATGAGTAGAGAAGAGGGTACTATGGCTTATCTTAGTGGTCGCGTCCTACAGTCAGCATGTGCTCTGATACCATCTTGTAGCGATCCGACCTCAGACGGTCAAATATCTGTGCATAAGTGTCATCCCTGGATCGGTAATGCTGATAAACACAATACTCGAGGATTTATAACAGAGTTAAATCACACACTTATTACATCGAATGTCTCAAAAGAGAACTTATTACAATAATATGGCTGAAGGCCATCTAATGAAGATAACAACGGAAGGCTTCGGAGGTAAATGAGTCCATCAACTCCAACGGCATAGTTGAGTGCACGACAACGACCTAGTGCACCTTACTCTTCATCTGAAAAGTCTGCAACTTAATACGTTGAAGCCCGAAACGGGTCAGCACATGGAATATGCTGGCAAAATAACACCGTAGAGCAATTAATATGTAATACCTATAACTATATGCATATTTGGCTGGTGGAGGCTCTATGATTATATTTTTGCAGAAAGCTAGTTTTTCCCTACAACAAAGGAATATATTTTTATTTAACTACAAAGTTTGTTGAAAACATTGAGAATGGTAATCCCATCTCAATCCCAAATTAATAATCATTAACCCAAAAGTTAATTAAGTAAAGTGATGAGATCAACATAATAATTCAAGCACCAAATACTTAAGATGTCCATAACCGGGGACACGGCTAATCATAATTAGTTTGTACACTCTGCAGAGGTTTGCGCACTTTTCCCCACAAGACTCGATCTCCTCCATTGTATTTCTTGCACTGCATGATGTTTGAGAAACGGATGACCGAGATACAGTCTTTCCGAAGAGGTCCCCATAACCGATAGATACGCCGGTACACCTACAATCCCCTACATCTGCTAGCCCATCATGGAAAGGATTCCCACAACTTACTCAACTATGTCAGAGCCCATAATGGCATGTGGCTGCACATGGAAGTTTCCAGCATGAATAACATAATGATCCCTTTGAGCCTGGGTGGAGAACCATAGGAAAAATCACACAGATACCCCGGGATTCTCCTTTGGACAGCACTGGATTACCCCAGGTGCCCACAAACCAATCCACCCAGATGTGTGTTAAAGTAGCCACCTTAAGTAAACCCTTAGTTCATAATAATACTCACAACTGTCATGAATCACTCAAACCAAACCACGTCTACGAGCATAGCATAGCAAAGTATAATAAGCGTAACGTAGAAGTAACTCCCAGGGTTTGAATGAAAAGGGCAATAGGTACTACCTCAACAACTACTTCCCAATACCCACATGTTTAAGAAGATCCTATTGATGCAATGTTTGAGGATTGAGATTAATGCATAAAAACTGGGTGATAAGGGATATGATCAAAGTGTTACTTGCCTTGCTGACGATCTGAAAACCCTAGTGACTCGTAGTAGCACGCTTCGCACTCCGGAAACTCTATCGTAAACAAACAATAACATACATAAGCACTCAAGCAATAGATGCAAGGGTAAAACTCAAATGAAAAGATCCAAACTGAAAGTACAAGTGAAGAGCTTCGATTTGCAAAAAGAATCAAACGAATCGAAGCTACGAAACACAAACTACGATAAAAAGAAGTTCAAAATCAAATCTGCTTGCAACCAAATTTTAAATTGTCAAAACCATGTTCAAGTTGGTTAACTAGAAAGAGGGGTTCGAGACGAATAATTTCGCGTTGGTTTCACTGGATTTGGACGAGCGAGCAAAAAGTTGCGGAGGTTTGAAAATTAGGGGCTAATCTATGATAAAAATAATCGCGAATAGGTCCCTGGCCGAAAAATAAAATAAAAAGAAAAACTACGTAATGAACGTTCGTTATCAGGGACAAACGAACGAATATGTTTACTAACATAAACGTTCGGACAAACGTTCGCTAATTAGCGAACTCGAAAAAACCGATCTAACCGATCTAAATCGAAAACCGAAAAAAACTGTAAACCTAAAAAAACCGAACAATTTATACCATTTAGTCGGGGTTGACGACAGCGAGATCCGGCGGGCGGTGGCGGGACTCCGGTGAAGCGGGGCGGCGTGCGGTGGCGTGCGGCGGCGGCGTGCAAGCGGCAGGCGTCGCAGGCGCGATCTGCGGCGGCGGCGCGCGACAATGGTGGCGAGCGGCAGCGGCGGCGGTGCGGCTCGACTGCGGTGGAGGCGGGCTGCCGCGACGCGGTGGACAGGTGGCGCCGGGGCGGGGCGTCATATAAAGGGGGTCGGGGGGCTCCGACTTGGGCAGGGGGCGACGCAGGTGGCGTGGCGGCGCCGGACTCCGGCGAGTCCGCCTCGGCCAGGGCTCGGGGAGGCGGCGGTGCGCGTGGGCCGGCTGGGCCTTCGGCCCAGTCAGGCGAAGTTTTTTTAAAAAATAAAATCTCGCCCGAAGAAAATCCTAATAAAATATAATAAAAATTGTAAAAATGCCAAAAACAATTTTCACAGTCTAAATCTAATATATAGAACAAAGTGAACATTTTTCTGGCCTAAAAATGCATATTTTTCTAATTCAAATAAAATAGCAAATAAAATATAATTTGATTTTAATATTTTTCCTCCAATATTCCTCTCCTTTTTTAAGAAGTCATATTATCTTCTCTCTTTTAATTTAAATATTGGAAATAATTGGAGAGGAAATTATTAAAATAAAAAAGATCCTCTTTTCAAATTCGAGAAAAATTCGAATATGAAAATTTATGAAATCGCCAACTCTCTCCTTGGGTCCTTGAGTTGCTTAAGATTTCTAGGATCACAACGAACAATGCAAGTAAAATATGAGATGCATATGATGACCTATGTATAACATCCAAATTGAAAAATTGGGATATTACAATATCTCTCAACTCGGGCATTTGCTTGAAATATTAACTTCAACTCCTGGAACATCTCATATGCTCCATGACATTCAAAATGTCTTTGAAGTCCTGGTTCTAAGCCGTAAAGCATGGCACACTGAAGTATCGGGTAGTCATCAGCTTTAGTTTGCCAGACATTCATAACGTTTGGAGTTGCTCCTGCAGCGGGCCTTGCATCTAGCGGTGTTTCTAGGACGTAATTCTTCTGTGCAATAATGAGGATAATCCTCAAGTTACGGGCCCAGTCCGTGTAGTTGCTACCATAATCTTTCAACTTAGCTTTCTCTAGGAACGCATTAAAATTCAAGGGAACGGTAGCGCGGTCCATTGATCTACAACAACATAGATATGCAAAAACAATCAAGACTAAGTTCATGATAAATTTAAATTCAATTAATCATATTACTTAAGAACTCCCACTTAGATAGACATCCCTCTAGTCATCTAAATGATCACGTGATCCATATCAACTGAACCATGTCCGATCATGACGTGAGATGGAGTAGTTTTCAATGGTGAACAACTCTATGTTGATCATCTCTACTATATGATTCACGTTCGACCTTTCGGTCACAGTGTTCCGAGGCCATGTCTGTACATGCTAGGCTCGTCAAGTTTAACCTGAGTATTCTGCATGTGCAAAACTGTCTTACACCCGTTGTATGTGAACGTAGAGCTATCACACCCGATAATCACGTGGTGTCTCGGCACAACGAACTATAGCGACGGTGCATACTCAGGGAGAACACTTATACCTTGAAATTTTAGTGAGGGGTCATCTTATAATGCTACCGGCGTATTAAGCAAAATAAGATGCATAAAATATAAACATCACATGCAATCAAAATATGTGACATGATATGGCCATCATCATCTTGTGCCTTTGATCTCCATCTCCAAAGCACCGTCATGATGTCCATCGTCACCGGCTTGACACCTTGATCTCCATCGTAGCATCGTTGTCGCCTCGCCAAGTATTGCTTCTACGACTATCACTAACACATTGTGATAAAGTAAAGCAATTACATGGAGATTGCATTTCATACAATAAAGCGACAACCATAAGGCCCCTGACAGTTGCCGATAACTTTTACAAAACATGGTCATCTCAAACAATAACTTATATCACATCATGTCTTGACCATATCCCATCACAACAAGCCCTGCAAAAACAAGTTAGACGTCCTCTACTTTGTTGTTGCAAGTTTTACGTGGCTTCTAGCAAGAACCGTTCTTACCTACGCATCAAAACTACAACGATTTTTCGTCAAGTGTGCTGTTTTAACCTTCAACAAGGACCGGCCGTAGTCAAACCCGATTCAACTAAAGTTTGAGAAACAGACACCCGGCAACCACCTTTATGCAAAACAAGTTGCATGTCTATCGGTGGAACCGGTCTCATGAACATGGTCATGTAGGGTTGGTTCGGGCCGCTTCATCCAACAATGCCGCCGAATCAAATAGAGACGTTGGTGGTAAGCAGTATGACTATGATCGCCCATAACTCTTTGTGTTCTACTCGTGCATATCATCTACACATAGACCTGCCTCTGATACCACTATTGGGGAACTAGCATGTAATTTCAGAAATATTCATATGATCACGCAAGATCTATCTAGGAGATGCATAGCAACGAGAGGGGGAGAGTGTGTCCACGTACCCTCGTAGATCGAAAGTGAAAGCGTTAGGTTAACGCGGTTGATGTAGTCGAATGTCTTCACGATCCAACTGATCTAGTACCGAACGTACGACACCTCCGAGTTCAGCACACGTTCAGCTCGATGACGTCCCTAGAACTCTTGATCCAGTAGAGGGTCAAGGGAGAGTTTCGTCAGCATGACGGCGTGGTGACGGTGAAGGTGATGTGATCCATGTAGGGCTTCGCCTAAGCACTACGGCGCTGTGACCGGAGGAGTAAACTGTGGAGCACCGCACACGTCTAAGAGAATAATTGTTGTCTTTGGGGTGCCCCTGCCCCCGTATATAAAGGAGGGGAGGAGGAGGCCGGCCACCAAGGGGGCGCGCCAAGGGGGGGGGAGTCCTACTATGTAACATCCCAAAATTCTAAATTTTGGAATGTTATATTAAATAAATATTTATGATTGTTTGTTTGATTAATTGAGTGAAATTGAGTGGATTTTTTTTGAAAGTTGAATGAGAGGGAATGAAATGACTTTCCCAAACTTTCACCCTTGCATTTATGATCTCCGTGAATTCAAACTCAATTCAAACACAAAACCCTAGAGTTAAGATGACATGACTTCTTCCATTTGAAATGAAAAGGGGTTTTGAAAAAAATGGATTCCATTTGAAAATATTTCAAATTCAGCAACTTTATGCAACTCAATGATTTTCATGAGAGAAGATAAAATGACTTCTTCAAATCATATGAAATATGAGTTGGAATTTTGAAAAATCAAATTTAAAGTCCCTTTGAAGGTATTTTGAAAACCATTTTCAATTTGGAGTTATTTGGGTTTTATTCAAATTATTTTTCTCCAAAAATAAAATATATGGAAACAGGGTAAAATGATTCCCTACAGTAGAAAAATGGAGAAAAATAAATTTGAAATCATTTTGGTATTTAAAAAATGTTTATTGGGTTTTATTGCAAAAGAAGCACTGTTTGACTTTTATGAATTTTTGTAGATTTTATTTGACTCTGGAAAATATTTGAAGTTTTAGGATTTCTTTTTCCAAACATTTTGGTACATAATATGTCTAGTTAGAGTTTTACTTCTTTTCTTTATTTCCTTTTTTCTTTCTGTTTCTTTATTTGAAAGAAAGTTTTTTTTGCTAAAGCCCACCGGTGCCATGGCCCATCTCCCTTGCTCTCTCTTTGCGCAGCCCAGCCACGCGCGCCCTGCCGAATCCCTTTGCGATCGACTACCCGATCCCTTCCTTCTCTCTCTCTCTCTCTCTGGCTAACAGTGGACGCCGCGCGTGCTTCTTCCTCAAGCCGCGCCCAGAATCCAGCACACACACCAGAACCAGATCGAATAGATCGATTAGATCGATCTCCTCAGCCCCTTGCCCACGCAAGCCTCTCTATAAATACTGACCTCCTCCTCCTCATCCGATTTTCGCAGAAATTTGGAAGTTCCCATTCCGTTTCATCCCACTCCGATCTCGCTCGAGTTAGCCGCCGCAGGAGCCCCTCCGCTGATCGATTCCGTCGCCATCGAAGGTTACCCTAGCCGTATTTCTCCTCTGTTTCTTCATCCCTCTCTACTCCACACCTACCTGACTCCTTCTCCTTCGCAGAAGCACACAGGAACAACTCCCTGACGCCTTTCGAATCTCGCCGGAGTTGGCTCGCTCCAGCCGCTCGGCTTCATCACTATCGTAAGCACTCGACGCTGTAGACGCGATCATCCCCGTCGCCGAGATGTGCCATGCCCCATCGTGTTTCTCCCCGACCCCGAAAACCCTAAGGGACATCCCCCGCATCGAGGAGAGCCGCCACGCCGCCATCCTTTTCAACTCCGACGCCGGCCACCGGCCGTGGTAAGCTTTAGCCATCTTTGACCGTCCGATCATATAAACCTTGTGAGGCCATCTTTACCTCTCGACCATTTCGAGACTCCTCGTCATGTCCATGATCGCATCCAAGACTTAAAACAACATTCGGTCACCAAATCACATAACTAATATAATAAAAAATCGTCATTGAATGTTAAGCGTGCGGACCCTATGGGTTCGAGAACTATGTATACATGACCGAGACACCTCTCCGGTCAATAACCAACAGCGGAACCTGGATGCTCATATTGGTTCCCACATATTCTACGAAGATCTTTATCGGTTGTACCGTAATGATAACATACGTTATTCCCTTTGTCATCGATATGTTACTTGCCCGGGATTCGACCGTCGGTATATTCATACCTAGTTCAATCTCGTTACCAACAAGTCTCTTTACTCATTCCTTAATGCATCATCCCACAACTAACGCATTAGTTACATTGCTTGCAAGGCTTATCATGATGTGCATTACTGAGAGGGCCCAGAGATACCTCTTCGATACTCGGAGTGACAAATCCTAATATCGATCTATGCCAACCCAACAAACACCTTCCGAGATACCCATAGGGTATCTTTATAATCACCCAGTTACGTTGTGACGTTTGATAGCACATAAGGTATTCCTCTGGTATTCGGGAGTTGCATAATCTCATAGTCGAAGGAATTTGTATTTGACATGAAGAAAGCAATAGCAATAAAACTTAACGATCATTATGCTAAGCTAACGGATGGATCTTGTCCATCAGATCATTCTCCTAATGATGTGATCCCGTTCATCAAATGACAACACATGTCTATGGTTAGGAAACTTAACCATCTTTGATCAACGAGCTAGTCTAGTAGAGGCTTACTAGGGACACTATGTTTTGTTTATGTATCCACACATCTATCAAGTTTCCGGTTAATACAATTCTAGCATGAATAATAAACATTTATCATGATATAAGGAAGGTGTCCGCACAAAGCTTGTAGATCCCCAATCAGCTCATGCGACCCTTTCGACAAGGGATTAGGCCAACCAACCACGCGTTACCCCAACGCATCTTCACTTAGCCGAAGTGTGTGGCTTGCTTAGTCTTGAAGACAAGAGCATAGGTGTGTTCAGCAGTCAATTACCGACCAACTTTTTCCGAAGCATCACCACCCATGACATCATATGCATTAGTTATTGCTTATTCGAATCACGGGTCGAGGTAACCCTCTTGTTGGCACGTCGTATCTAAACAAAGATCGTGCCCCGCATTTTAGGGGATATCATCAATCAATTGTTTCACCCAATCTGGCCATAACGGCATGGCCAGATGAAACGTGTCAATTTTTACAGCACAACAAAGGGGACGCTTCTTCTTTTTACTGACTTATAAAGAGTGTATCTTTCTCCACGCTCTCCTTCTGCTCCAGCGCCCAAGCCTCCCAAGCCTTCACACCCCAATCCCATTCTCAAGCCTAAAGTTTTCCCCAAGCATCCGCTTCTCGCGCCAATGGTCGATGCGGATCTAAAGGGGAGCTGGGTGATAACCCACAAGTGTAGGGGATTGATGACCCACAAGTATAGGGGGTCTATCGTAGTCCTTTCGATAAGTAAGAGTGTTGAACCCAATGAGGAGTAGAAGGAAATGACAAGCGGTTTTCCGCAAGATATGTTTTGCAAGCACTGAAATTATCTGTAATGAGTAGTTTGATAGCAAGATAATTTGTAGCAAGTGACAAGTAGCAATAGTAACTAAAGTGCAGCAAGGTAGCCCAATCCTTTTTATTGTAAAGAACGGGCAGGAATGGTCTCTTATAATAAGCAAAGCATTCTTGAGGACACACGGGAATTTCATCTAGTCACTTTCACCATGTTTGTTTGATTCGCGCTCGCTACTTTGATAATTTGATATGTGGGTGGACCGGTGCTTGGGTGCTATTCTTACTTGAACAAGCCTCCCACTTATGATTAACCCCTCTCACAAGCATCCACAACTACGAAAGAAGAATTAAGATAAATCTAACCATAGCATTAAACATATGGATCCAAATCAGCCCCTTACGGAATAGCGCATAAACTAGGGTTTAAGATTCTATCACTCTAGCAACCCATCATCTAGTTACTACTCCACAATGCATTCCCTTAGGCCCAAAGATGGTGAAGTGTCATGTAGTCGACGTTCACATAACACCACTGAGGGAATCAACAAGATACATATCATCAAAATATCGAACAAATGCCACATTCACATGATTACTTATGACAAGACTTCTCCAATGTCCTCAAGAACATAAGTAGCTACTCACACATCCTGTTAATGTTTAAGATCAGAGGGGTATTGAATAGCATAATAGATCTGAACATATGACCGTCCACCAAATAAACCAACTAGCATCAATTACAAGATGTAATCAACACTACTAGCAACCAACATGTACCAATATGAGGTTTTGATACCAAGATTGAATACAAGAGATGAACTAGGGTTTGAGATGAGATGGTGTTGGTGAATATGTTGATGAAGATTGATCCTACCACGATAAGAGGGTTGTTGGTGATGACGATGGCTTCAATTTCCCCCTCACAGAGGGAAGTATCCTTGGCGGAATCGCTCTGTCGGAGAGCAAAAGTGCTCGTGCCCAAGTTCTGCCTCGAGATGGCGGCGCTCCGTCCCGAAAGTCCTCCTCTTATTGCCTTTTCTAGGGAAAATGGGCTTTTATACCAGAAGATGGGCACCAGAGGCTGGCTAGGGGCCCCACAAGCCACCAGGGCATGCCTGGGGAGGAGGGGGTGGGCGCGCCCTGCTGCCTTGTGGGCACCTGGGTGGCCTCCTCTGGTACTTCTTTGCTCTAATATTTTTTATTTATTACAAAATAAATCTATGTAAAATTTCAACTCATTTGGAGATGTGCATAGTAGGTATCTCTGACATAGCTTTTTCTGGTCCAGAATTCCAGCTGCTGGCAATCTCCCTCTTCATGCAAATCTTGCATATTTAAGAGAGAAAAGGCATTAGAATTGCTACACAACGTGTTATATTGATTAAAAACACTATAAATAACAGTAGGGAATCATGATGCAAAATGGACGTATCAACTTCCCCAAGCTTAGACTTTGCTTGTCCTCAAGCGAAAGCAGATATCGATAATCATGTCCACGTGTTTAGGGAGAGAGGTGTCGATAAAAACGAAATACGGACATAGTAGCATCATGATCATTATTACAGCACCGATATTCATTATCATAAAACTTCTCATGAGCAAGTAACAATTCATCACAACAACAAAGTATAAGGCATGAACTTTCTTGAAAAATAACAAACTACGTTCTCGGTCAACAATGTGATTGCAATTCATCATATTTTCAGGAAGGGTCTCATGTCGGAGCTTTTTAGCAAGTCCACATACTCAAACATCATTTAGTCTTCTATGATTGCTAACACTCACAACATATATATGGAGCAAAAAGCATCCAGTCACATAGAAAGATAGGGGCTTATAATTTTGCCTCCCAACTTATTCACCTCAAGGGTGATGTCAACAATAATAACTCATGATCACTCATATCCAACTGGATATATGTGCCCAGAGGGAAGTAGAGGTTGTCATGAACCTTTTGTTTTTGGATGCAAATCTCTTAGTGCAAAGCAACGTCACTTTATATTGCCCCTTGTGATAGCAACCTTTATTATGTAGTCTGTCGCTTTTATTACTTTACCATCACAAGTTCATACAAAGCTTGTTTTCCCTTGCACTAAAAGATCACACATATTTAATAACAATTTTTATTGCTTTATGCACCGACGACAACTTACTTGAAGGATCTTATTCAATCCATAGGCAGGTATAGTGGAATCTCATGACATGAAACTGGGTTTAAAGTTTTTGGATGCATGAGTAGTATCTCTACTTTGTGCTGATTTTTGGCTAGCAAAGATATTGGGCAAGCACCACATCATGTTGTAGGATCCATAACAACATAATTTATATGTGAATATAAGCAAACATAATTCATTACGTTGTCTTCCTTGTCCAACGTTGACAATTTGGCATAAAATACTTAATGGGGTCTCACACTCATAAAAGATGTCCAAGATAGTATATTTGCATGTGAATCTTCTCTTCCCTATTAATTCTTTCATGAATTGCATCATTGACCAATGCTATGTTTGCCAACTTTCAATAAATTGTACCACTTATACTTTTCCTTATGTAATGTCATTACTTTCCATAAGATTAGCATATGAACTTTTTCATTATTTTCATTGCTAGGATTGAAACACAAAACTAAAGAAGCAAAAACTCAAACTACTCTTTATTATATAACTCTCAACTCGATTACATAGGTAGATAGATCACGAAACTAGCACTTGAAAATAGATCATACTAAACTTTTATTCAACTAAATCATGAAATAACTAAGGATCAAACTAAAAAAAGGCAAGGATAAGAGAAGTGATGGTGATACGATATCGGGGCACCTCCCCCAAGCTTGGCACAAGCCTTGGGGAGTGCCCATACCCGTGTACTCAAGTTTCTTTCTTCGGTGATGGTGGTGGTGATGAAGTAGTGAGCTTGTCCTCAGGCTTCCATTACATAGGTTCACCATCATAAAAGGATGCACGAGTCTCCGAAGTCTTGAAACTTGCAGCTAAACTCATACCTTCGAATCTTGCCTCATACTCAAAATTTTGGTTTTGAAGATCAGAAACTTGGCCTTGGAGATAATCGATTCGTTCGTTGAGCTTGAAGACGATGTCCTTCATTGACTGGCCATCAACCTTGTGGTCACAGGTGAGTTCCGTGATCATGGAGTGGTTGGCAGTAAGTCCACGTTCCACCATCCCTTGGCACTTGAAGATCTCCTGCTCCACCGCTTCGAGCCTGGCCTCCATGCTTCCTGTCTTCTTGGGCCCTTGAATGTCCCAGATATGGAGCACCCCCTCACGCATCCCAATGTCTTGAGGGTTCTTCATCTCCTCCGGTATGTAGGGGTTGATGACTGTAGCTCCCAAGATGCGATTCTATCCCAATCACGTGATGAACTCATGATTGGGTCACAACCCCATTTCGAGCGCATAGCAAGGTGGATATCATTACAACATACCATGTATAGGATAGATGAGAATATCGGATAAAGGCTTACACTCGTCACAAGCTACAACATGAATACATCAATACATCGCAATCATCATACAAATGAGTAGGATCCGACTATGGATAAAATCAAACGAAAAATAAGAATGACATCCACCCTGCTAATCCCAGGCTCCCGACCTGGAACCTATCCCTTGATCAAAGAAGAAGAAGCAGAAGAACTCCAAAACAAGAAAGCATCGCTCTCATGTCAGATCATTGAATTACCTGTACCTGCACATGATGTTGTAGAAAACTATGAGCCACGAGGACTCAGCGATCCCATTACCTTGGTGTTGGTGCAACAAACCCTAGGTCTGTTGACCAACTATGCACAGGCGCAAGATCAAGATTGAAGCACCAACTTAAGTCAGAAATTGAAGAACCAAGAGATTTGAAGAACCAACATGCAGCTCAGAGGGACCAAGATCGAGCCTATGGAGCAAGATATTGGCAAGAGAAGGGCCTCCCTTGCCGGGCAGGCGAGCCCGACAAGGGGCGAGGCAACCACCAGAAGCAAGCAACCGAGGCTCCCTAGCAGAGCCTGCTGAGGCTCGCGGGGCGGAACCACCCCACCAACCAGTCAGGAAAGACCCATGTCGTCAATCAGTGCGGTGTCAAGCCGCAAAATGATTAAGTGGCAGTCGTTCGCCACATGGCAGCTATCGGTGTCAAAACCGGCGGATCTCGGGTAGGGGGTCCCGAACCGTGCGTCTAAGGAGGATGGTAACAGGAGGCAGAGGACACGATGTTTTACCCAGGTTCGGGCCCTCTTGATGGAGGTAAAACCCTACGTCATGCTTGATTATTCTTGATAATATGAGTAGTACAAGAGTTGATCTACCACGAGATCTGAGAGGCTAAACCCTAAAAGCTAGCCTATGGTATGATTGTATCTTGTCCTACGGACTAAAATCCTCCGGTTTATATAGACACCGGAGGAGGCTAGGGTTACACAAGGTCGGTTACAAAGGAGGAGATATGTATATCCGTATTGCCTAGCTTGCCTTCCATGCCAAGTAGAGTCCCATCCGGACATGGGACGAAGTCTTCAATCTCGTATCTTCATAGTCCAACAGTCCGGCCAAAGGATATAGTCCGGCTGTCTGGAGACCCCCTAATCCAGGACTGCCTC
Organism: Triticum urartu; assembly: GCF_003073215.2. Classification (NCBI taxonomy): domain Eukaryota; kingdom Viridiplantae; phylum Streptophyta; class Magnoliopsida; order Poales; family Poaceae; genus Triticum; species Triticum urartu. The sequence goes on from NC_053025.1 coordinate 284,582,418, forward strand.
AGTAGCCCCTGAACCAGGCTTCAATGACGATGAGTCCGGCGCGCAGTGTTGTCTTCGGAATTGCAAGGCGGGTTCCTCCTCCGAATACGCCACGGAAGAGTTTGAATACAAGGATAGCGTCCAACCCTGCAAAATAAGTTCCACATACCACCGTAGAGAGAATAATATTTCCACAAATCTAATCTGCTGACACGTTTTGGCAGCATGACATCACGCCACGGCCCGGTAATTATTTGAACCATTTTTCTTTAACCAGCCCCGCACATAACACGAGGCGGTTTCTTGACACATCTTGTCAAAGCAGAGATCATGTTCCCCTTATCACGAGATTCTCATCAATATAAACGTGGGTAACCCAACCGTGCCTGTTGGTATGACTCCTAGATCTTAGGTAAGTCTCGAATGGCCACGAGGAGGACACCTGATATTCATCCCCTTTATAAAGGGACAAGGCCTTTTCTTTTTCCCTCTCGTGCTCAATCGAATCCTTCCCCCGCCTCGAGTTCTAACACCCAAAGCCCAGGTCAGGTGCTTCGGACCTTCAATCATGTCTGGATCCAGCCTTCAAGGCCGGTGGATGCCTTCCTCCGTCACGGAGGAGGACATCAAGAAGTTGAGGGAGGCCAGATATCTGACCGCCAAAATTTCGCATAGGCTGCCCGCCCAAGGGCAGGTCGTCCCTACCCCCGAACCCAACGAGAGCGTTGTGTTCGTCTCCCACTTCCTCCGAGGACTAGGCCTCGCTCTGGATCCCTTTGTTAGGGGTCTTATGTTCTATTACGGGCTGGATTTTCACGATCTGTCCCCAGATTCCCTTCTTCACATCTCGTCATTTATTGTCGTTTGTGAGGCCTTCCTCCGCATTACCCCTCACTTCGGCCTTTGGCTCAATACCTTCGATGTGAAGCCGAAGATGGTCGAGGGGCAGTACGCAGCGTGCGGAGGTGCTCTAATGAGAAAAATTGCTGACGCTCCATGGCCAAAGGGTTCCTTTCCAGAGGTGTCCGGATTGTGGCAACATGAGTGGTTTTACGTCACAGCTCCTCGAAGTGCCAAGTGGGTAGCTGCCCCCACCTTTCGCTCGGGCCCTCCATCACAACTGATGTCATGGATCAGCAGGGGGCTGAGCTGGGGTCCAGCCAAGGACGTGCCAATACTGCAGAGCCGTATTCGAGATCTCTTCGAGGGAGATTTCAGTCTGGTTATGGTAATGCAAGTTATGCTGGTTCATCGAGTCCAGCCTTGCAAACGCCGGCCCCTCCACATGTGGGAATTCAACCCGGAAGGACCGCGCACTATGTAGAATTTCCTCGACATGACGCATGAGGAGATGTACAAATCATTCTTCGGACCCCAAATAGAGTGTCCGGACACTACCGAGGACGTGGGCCTGAGCTGCAACCGCCCCGCTGCCCAAGTAAGTAATCCCATGGCCGAACACACTGTCCTTTTATTTATCATGACATCATTCTGAAGAATAGCTCTTTGACTAGGACTGGATAACAAAGGCGAAGATGATCCGGTGTTCGGCCCCCCTTCCTGAAGGCTTGGAGAATCCGGTGCTGGAAAAGATGCTCGAGCAAGCCCCTTGTCTAGTGCCCCCAAAGGAAGATGAAGGGGGGAATAAAGAGGGCGAAAGCGGGCCTCCATCGCTGCCTATTCCAATCGAGGGAATGAGCGCCTCCGCGAGGGAGGATAACCAAGGGGAAGAATCTGACATTCTCTCTCCCAGGTAAGGAAGAGGACTACCTCTGAAGATATGGAAACTAAGGTTTCCAAACGGGGGAAGAAATCTTCACCGAAGGGTCCTGCCTTGAGGGCTACCCCGGCCGCACTATGCCCTCAAGGGGATCAACCCTCCACTGAGCTGTAAGTAAAAGGGTACTTAATAATGAAAATATCTTGCTTTGCTTATGAGGAAAATAACCGAAGCATTTATCTTGCAGTTTGGATCTTAGCCCTTCTCAGCAGAGCTCGTCTTCAGGGGATCTTCTTCCAGAGATGATGGAGAGCGAAACGCCTCCTCCTGCCACACTGCCTCACGAGACGGGCGACCCCGAGGTGTCGTTGCGGAGGGTTTCTCCTGATCCGGCAAGGCCAGAAGGTAATCCTATGGCCACCCGAAGTCCTCGGTATCTGGCTCTTGAAGAGAGCAATCAAAAGAGTCCAGCACCATCTGGTGTGCGGTCGGACATACTGAGGGATCTGCTAGAGCGAGCGACTATCTCATAAGAGCACCGTACATTGATGGGTACGGTGATTGAAAGGATTTCGTCCGCCGAAAGCGGGTTGCATGAAGCCTTTATGAGTCTATTTACGGGTTTTGAGGTACGTGAAATGATGTACATTTTTGACAGTACCACATATTTTTAGATGTGCCCTGTGTAGATAGTAGCCCCCAAGACTCTGGTTGTCGTCGAAAACGGCGGCAAACAGAGGATCATAGTCCCAGGTAATAACCAGACCGCCTATATGAGCAGGTGGTTGAAGCTCCGGTGGCTAGCCGGACTGAAGACTGAAGGGTTTGCCGAACTAAAGCGGCAGCTAGATGCGGCAGATGCCAACATCGTGCTTGTCAATAAGCGGCTTGACGAGGCACAGGGTAGGTGATTTTTCTGGTGATTGTCACGTAATAAGAGCAGCATGATGCCAATATCTTTAATGTGTTGTGACTGCAGATGGAGCTGCCACCGTGGAGACCCTTCGGGCGGAGCTTGCCCGAGCCAAGGAGCAAGCAAGGAATAGCAATGCAGCCGCTTTAAAGGCGGCCGTAGAATTAAGGGCCAAACAAGCCGCGGATTGCGAGAGCAAGGAAAAAATAGCCAAGATGGCTGTAGAGTTAAAAGCTGCTGCTAACCGTTACCAGCTTCTTGAAGAAGAAAACCGAGCGAAGGCGACGAACCTGGAAAAGGCCCGGGTGGCTGCCAAGGAAGCCTGCTCCCAAATTAGAGCGACGAAGGAGGAGCTGCATCAAGCTGCGGATATTGTATCCGGGAAGCCCTTCTTGTTGCGGACTAAGTTCGGGGATCCGAAGTATGCACCTCTGGACCGGCTATGGAGTTCTGCGGACGCCTACGTGGATTTGGCTGCAAGTGCTGCTGATGCGGCCGAGTACTTCAAGGATCAGAAAGATCACGAAGTGGAAAAATTATTTTGGTCACATTTTCATGCTCCAGCCCGCCCGCTACTGTTGAATGAGCAAATGGCCGAGTGGGCCGAGCTCCATAGATTATCCGGACTTGCCATGAGGTCCGTTGTGGATCATCTGTGGCCGAGAGGGCCAAGGCCGAATAGCTACTTTGGCTTAGTGCAACAATTCCTTGGTGCTGTGCCACATATCGATGCTGTAAAGAGGTCGGCGTGCATAGAAGGCTCGCGGATGGCCCTTGCCCGTGTCAAAACATACTGGGAGGAGATGGATGCCACCACTGTTGCGGCACAGGGTTCGGCCATAGGCCGAGTGGCTGCCAAGCACTACTTTGAAGAAGTTCTTGAAGGCGCTCGTTCGATAGAGGCTTAGTGCTCGAAGAATATTATGTTTGAGTGACATGTATTCCCATTGTAAAAACAATGTTTTATTGAGTTCATCAAGGCTGTATTTATACTTTTGCCCGAAAGTACTATGATGCCTCCTGTGCGGCCGTTTATGTATATATGAGCACCCTTTACCATAACTTCTGCTCGTTGCAAACCTACTGTACGAATAGCATCTACTGCTGTTCTTTGACCAGCATAGGGTGATGCTTTTCTTGAGCTTTTGAATCCACAAGTACTGGCCGAGGACCAAAAAACCACCCGACCTTGTGGGTCTGTAACAGTTATAATGGTATTGTTGAAATAGAATTGGATCCATTCCAAATAGCGAGAATTAGGATTCTTGATCCCTCTCAATCTCTCTTTCAATTCGAGGATCCAGAGAGGTGTTTTCATAGTCATCTCTGAATATTTGCCATCTCGGAATATTTTTGATTTCATTTTTCTATGATATGTCTTCCTATATGAAAATTGGTTATTTACGATGTACGATGATCCCTGTTAAGCATCCATGGATGAATGGTTAAAGCGCCCAACTCATAATTGGTAAATTTGTGGGTTCAATTCCTGCTGGATGCACACGAACGGGAACATTCCATAAGTCTATTGGAACTGGCTCTCTATCCATGTATGGAGAGCTATCTCTCGAGCACAGGTTGAGGTTCGTCCTCAATGGGAAAATGGAGCACCTAACAACGCATCTTCACAGACCAAGAACTACGAGATCACCCCTTTCATTCTGGGTGCTGAAAGTATCCCTGATCCCACTGATAACGAGTAGGCCCAAATAATTCGATTGGGGTCGTTGCTGACCCATACCACATAGTTCCAGCAACTACGAAAGCTGCAAAAAACACAGCAGCGATACTACTGGAAAGTACAGTTTCAATATTGCCCATACGTAATCCTTTATATAGACGTTGAGGCGGACGAACACTAAGATGGAATAAGCCCGCTAATATACCTCCTATGGTAGGTCGCAAATTGGGGGAATTCGTGCCTACTCGGCATTTCACGAGTTATGAAAATGCAAGAAAGGATACTAAATCTCGTCGTTAACTGAATTCTGAATAGAAAGATTAAGAAGAAAAAAAGATTGTCAAAAAGGTAGAGGAGGTAGGATGGGCAGTTGGTCAGATCTAGTATGGATCGTACATGGACGATAGTTGGAGTCGGCGGCTCTCCGTGTTTTATTTGAGAACCCCTTGAACGCCTTATCAAAGGGTTCTCAAAAATTCGAGATAGATCTAATTATACTTTTTTACTTATTTCTGCATTATATACTTTTTTACTTATTTCTGCATTAATAGAGCAGACGAATAAAAAAAAGCAAACCTATTTAGGATAATAATTGGATAAGAGAGCCTCTACCCTGTCAACGGATAGGGAGAGAACAAAATCTGGATATAAGAGAATGGTTCGAAAATCGCTATTCCACCTTTTAGGTATCGTGAAAAGTGATACCTGTGAAGATCGTGCATTTCAGTCAAATTACTGCATTGCTGATATTGATCCCAAGAAAAAAGCAGTAGGTACAGCTAGTCCGTGAATAGCCAACCATCGCACTGTAAAAATAGGATAGGTTCGATCTATGGTCATTGAGGGCCTCCTAAAAGTATATAACCTGAAGATGGCAGTCGTCGGCTTCAGCCCCCACGCATATAATGCGGGGGTGTTCGCAGAAGGCGCATGTTCACACTTGATCCAACGTCTTGGTCCATTTAAGGAGGTGATAGCGCAGCGAACTAGGAAATCAGACTATAATGCTTTAACACTTTCACTTAGCCAGAGGAGTTTGACAGTGGGGCTACTATATAGCCCCTGGTGGCTCCGCACTCATCCGAATTCGGGGTGCGTACATGCCTGGCCGGGAAACGGCCCTTCGTTAAGGCGGAGGAATCCCGAAGATTCCGCTAGGTCATAGAGTGGTTGACCAGTCTCACGCTATATCATGACAGTCAGTTTTTGGCTTTCTCTACTGAGGTGCTTGTCCGGATGAACCAGGGCACAATCGCAGTAGTTCTCCTGGTGCCGCCTTAGCCGATAGAGCGGAACGTAAGGCAGCAAAACACAGGAGCCGGGCAAACCCAACATTTGACCAAAGACATGATTCGAAGCTGATGCATATAAGGCCAAACTCACGACGCCAAACACTCCCTAAGGTATTCAGTCTTTATGGTGGAAACCGGGCTTAAGCAGTGCCCTTTGTAATAAGCCCCTGGTGTCCAAGTACGTGCAATATTCTGACATGGCCACATGCCAATACGTCAGCATCCTTCTCAATTGTACTGACAATCCGGGGGATGTATATCAACAAGAGACAGTAAAAAAGGTTTACGCAGGGTCTTAATCTAAAAAGAATCCTTGGAACGGGTCCCTGCTGCATGTCTGCGCCTGTGTCTCCGTTGTGCCGTATCCTGGACGGGTGTAGCACGATGGTCATCTGTAAAAGAGAGGAACTTAGTTGAAAAGTTGTCGTGCAAAAAGGTAGGTTATACTAAAGAAACCATGTACAGTTCAAGATGAGTAAAGTTGAGCTTAGTTGCCACTTGTTTGCGCGCGTTGAGCCCCTTGTATTGTAATAGGGGTATAGCCATCAAACCTGTATCAATTACATATAGCTGCGCCGGACTTGTCTAACCACGTCCGTGGTCTTAACGACCTGTCAGATGCTTAGTTGGTGAGGCCGTTTAGTGTGCAGCTGCCAAGGCAGCCGCACGGTCTTCCGTGCGCAAGGTGTGCTCAATATTTCCATTTATTGTAATGATGCCGTGTGGACCGGGCATCTTAAGCATGCGAGAAGCGTAATGCGGTATTGCATTAAAGCGAGCGAAAGCTTCGCGTCCAAGTAGTGCTTGATAGCCACTTTGGAATGGAGCGATGTGGAAGGTTAACTTTTCGCGGTGGAAGTTATCGGGAAAACCGAATATAACCTCTAGTAGCAGGGAGCCCGTGCAATGGGCTTCTGGGCCTGGCGTTACTCCTTTAAAGGTAGTATTGCCATGGCTGATTCTTGTTGGGTCTATCCCCATTTTGCGGACTGTGTCCTGATATATCAGGTTTAGACTGCTGCCGCCGTCCATCAGGACTCGTCTGAAGTGGTATCCGTCAATTATTGGGTCTAATACCAAGGCAGCCCATCCTCCACGCCGGATACTTGCCGAGTAATCCCGATGGTCGAAGGTGATCGGTTGGGACGACCAGTGGCAGAACTCCGCGGTGATAGGCCCTGGGGCATGTGTCTCTAGGAGTGCCGCTTTGTTTCTCCCCTTTGTCGCGTGTAACACGTTTACTGTTTTGACTTCTGGTGGGAATTTCTTCTGTTCCCCAGTGCTTTGCTTGCGAGGCTCGTCCTCGACTTCGCTTGGTGTATCCTGCCCCTTATGTTCGGCGTTGAGCTTGCCGGACTGCTTGAAGACCGAACATTCTCTATGGGTATGATTTGCAGGTTTATCGGGGGTGCTATGGATCAGACATATTTGGTCCAGAATCTTGTTTAGGCTGGATAGTTCGTCTCTGTTGCCTTTGGAGGGCAGCTTTTGCTGACCTGGCCGAGAGCTTCTGAATCTGACGTTTACCGCCGTGCTCTTCGGGCTGTCTTCTTTATTTCGGCGCTTGTTTTTGCTGCGTCGTGATTTCCCGTTTCCGTCCCTGACTTCGGATGTACTTTGGTCGCTGGTGCTGCATCGAGATAACCAGTTGTCCTCGCCCACGCAAAAGCGGGTCATGAGGCTTGTTAATGCTGCCATTGTTCTCGGCTTTTCTTGGCCAAGGTGTCTGGCAAGCCATTCGTCTCGAACGCTGTGCTTGAAAGCTGCTAATGCTTCGGCGTCCGGACAGTCGACTATTTGGTTCTTTTTAGTGAGGAACTTGTTCCAAAGCTTTCGGGCTGACTCTCTGGGATGTTGAGTTATATGACTTAAACTGTCTGCATCCGGTGGTCGGACATAGGTCCCTTGAAAATTTGCCCGAAAGGCGTCTTCGAGCTCTTCCCAGCTTCCAATGGAGTTTTCGGGGAGGCTTTTAAGCCAGTGCCGAGCTGGCCCTTTGAGCTTGAGGGGTAAGTACTTGATGGCGTGGAGATCGTCTCCTCGAGCCATATGGATATGGAGGATGTAGTCCTCAATCCAGACCCCAGGGTCTGTCGTTCCGTCGTACACCTCTATGTTTACGGGTTTGAATCCCTCTGGATATTCATGGTCCAGCACCTCATCGGTGAAACATAGGGGGTGTGCAGCACCCCTATATTTGGGTGTACCGTGGTGTTGGGATGTTTGTTGTGTTGCATTGCATGCTGGAGCACGCTTGCGTGGCCCGTAGATGGATCTGGTTGTGCCATCCTTTTAATGCGAGCCCTCACGTGGATCGCGTACTGGCTTATGTGCGGTGTTGTTTGCCGCTCTATGTTGGCCACGAGGTCGTCTATCCGTCCGGATGGCTGTTTTGTTTTTGGTTGCGAGGGATCTAAGGCCTCCTCATCGAATTCAGGTAGCAACTTTCGCTTCGGGTAGCTCTTGGTGTGGCGATTACCGCCGTACTTCGCTGCAGTGTTGAGTACTTCACTCCATCTGATTCTGAGTGTGTCTTGTGCAGCCCTGAGCCTTTGCTTCTGCTTTTTTAGACTCCTCGCAGTGGAAACAAGCCTTTTATGGGCATTCTGTTGCTCCGGGTGCCTGTCCGGTGTGATGTCATCCGTACTGTTATCTTCGACGGAGTCGGGTTGTTCGATTTGATTCTCCGTGTTGCCGTGGTCAGGCGATGGTTCACCCTGCTCTATCGCTGGTCTATATGATCGCTGTTTCTGCCGAGGCGGGATTTGGAGCGGCGCTTACGCCGCCGCTTTGACTGCTTCTCGAGGGAACAACCCTTTGCTGCGTCCTTCCGTTCCTCGTCGTCGTTTTCTTTGGGTGTGTCCACCATGTAAACATCATATGATGAAGTGGGCGCCCAGTGCCCTGTGGGCTGTGGTTCTTGTTCATCTCCTACATCGTCGTCCATACTGTCGATGTCTTCGGAGTCGAAGTCGAGCATGTCGGTCAAATCGTCGACAGTGGCTACTAAGTGGGTGGTGGGTGGGCAGCAAATTTCTTCATCATCCGCATCCCAATCCCGCCGAACATAGTTCGGCCAGGACTCTCCTGACAGGGAGAGAGACCTTAATGAGCTCAGTATGTCACTGAAGGGCGAGTGCTGAAAGATATCCGCGGAGGTGAACTCCATGATCGGCGCCCAGCCGGATCCGATAGGCACCGGCGTAGGCGGTTCGGAGTCTGTGGCCGGGGAAGAATCCGGCAGTTTGGCGCCACGGCTCTCGTGAAGGGTAAGGTCGATACTCGGCTCGATCGCCGATGAAAATGTGGCCTCTGTGGAGGGGTCTATCCACCCGTCCCTGGATGGTGCAATTGGCTCCGAATTGAAGGTCGGAGCGGTCGCCGGTGCGATCTCCTGAACACTGTCCGATGGTAGAGCTAAATCATGCTCATCGTGACCGTGCGGCGCACTCGGCAAGGGCTCGAATCCGTCGAAGATCAAGTCTCCATGGATGTCGGTTGTGTAGTTTAAGTTTCCAAATCTGACCTCATAGCCAGGGGCGTAGCTCTCGATCTGCTCCAGATGGCCAAGCGAGTTGGCCCGCAGCGCGGAGCCGCCGAATATAGAGATCTGTCCGGGGAGAAAAGTCTCACCCTGGACTGCATCATTATCGATGATTGAAGGAGCCATCAAGCCTAATGATGATGACAAAGAGGAACTCTCAATGAAAGCACCAATGTTGGTGTCAAAACCGGTGGATCTCGGGTAGGGGGTCCCGAACCGTGCGTCTAAGGCGGATGGTAACAGGAGGCAGAGGACACAATGTTTTACCCAGGTTCGGGCCCTCTTGATGGAGGTAAAACCCTACGTCCTACTTGATTATTCTTGATAATATGAGTAGTACAAGAGTTGATCTACCACGAGATCCGAGAGGCTAAACCCTAAAAGCTAGCCTATGGTATGATTGTATCTTGTCCTACGGACTAAAACCCTCCGGTTTAAATAGACATCGGAGGAGGCTAGGGTTACACAAGGTCGGTTACAAAGGAGGAGATATGTATATCCGTATTGCCTATCTTGCCTTCCACGCCAAGTAGAGTCCCATTCGGACACGAGACGAAGTCTTCAATCTCGTATCTTCATAGTCCAACAGTCCGGCCAAAGGATATAGTCCGGCTGTCCGGAGACCCCCTAATCCAGGACACCCTCAGCAGCCATTTCCTACAAGAGAAGCCTATAGATGACACCTATCCTGCGACGTGTCAAGAGAACAGGTGCGGAGCTGGCGAGATAGCCCGGCTGGCCTTGCCGGACGACCAGCGATGTGACACTTAGTGGTGCATTTAATGCACCCTGTCAGCCCGCAGAGTTAGGTATGATAGCACTGTTCGCTATCATATCAGTGGATAATGACCACTTTGCCACTGTGGTAACCCCTTAATCTATAAAAGGAGGCCCATGGCACTCGTAGGAGGGGTTAGAAGGTTTGATAGTTGACAACCCCAAGCCACCACACTCACGTAGTCGCTACGCCCACGAGGCAAACCTTGCCGGGCAAGTGTACTATGCACCACCGCATTCATTCTTCCATCAATCCACTAAAGCAGAAGTAGGGTCTTACGCATCACAGCGGCCCGAACCTGGGTAAATTGCTTGTGTGCTCCCCGACGCGCTACCGTGCGTTGGTCTGCTCTTTGTGCAACGCGCCGTCCCTCTGCCGAACCAACAAGGGGCCACCCGGTCCCATAGGTGGCTGCGAAAATCCTGCGACATCTTTGGCGCGCCAGGTAGGGGGAGCGCTTGCGCGAACCTGAAAGCGTACGCCGCGCGTCATCTTCATCCTCGACAGCGCCATCGACCATGGCACCCAAGAAGAAAGCTGGCACCTCAGCCTATCCATCCACCTCGACGGCTCCACCGCCCGCGGCCTCTAACGCCGCAGAGGACACGAGGGCGTGCGAGGACGTGGACGCTACTGGGGGCATGGTTGGCGCAGGTGGCACCATTACCACCTCCCCCGCGGCCGACATGGGGGCCGAAGCTACCGGAGGAGGACAACATCAACAACGTCTCAATGGTCGAGCTCTGCAGGGTGCAGGCGAGGGGGTCACTCCGTCCGTGCCCCCTCCTCTCATCGACGAGCACAGCCGCAGCAACGACACTCAGTCCGGGGCAAGCCATCGCCCATCGGTCGCCCCCATCACGGGAGCAACCGCGGCGCATGCGCCTCCTCTCGGGCGAGCCAACCAGGCCGTTGCGCTCAACGGAGCCGCTGATCTTCGAGCACCGCCGCCACGCCACCCCGCTGCCCTGATGGTTGTCCCACAACAGCGTGGGCGTGGCGCCACCGCCGCTGGCACCATCCGGAGCCAGGCGATGGTGCGGTCGACGTCGTCGATATCCATGCCAAGCACGGCCATGGAAGCCATGGCTCGAGCTCAGCTATTACTGAGGTTTCCGCCAGCAGCCGAGCAGATGGATGAGTGGCGTGCCACCATCCAAAGCCTGCTCGGTTTCGCCGATGCTGGGGGCTCGCGACGAGCTTTCCCGCCGCAACCTCCCCAAGCAACAGCCACCGCCCGCTCCGCTAGCCGTACGAAGGTGGTCGTCCCCACAGTTCAGTCCCCACCACGGACGGCAGCGAGGGCGCGGCAGAATCAAGAGCCCAACGACGTCTCAATGGCCTCCTCTAACCCTCGAGCATGTCCAGGCCAACGTTGAACCCCGGAAGACAGGCAGCAGGGAGACGCGCGCATCATCGCCGAACGGCGCCGCAACGACCCCCGCCAGACCGACGGGTGCGACGGCCTCAACGTCGACGAGCCTGCGCTCGGTGTTGGTGGGTGCCTACCTTTCGAGGTCGGCTGCCCCGCCTTTACACGTGAGCTGTGGCAAGTCCATTGGCTGTCTGTTCGCACGTTCAAGCCAGAGATACCTGAGAAGTACGACGGGAGGCTGAACCCGGCAGAGTTCCTGAGCATCTACACCATCGTTGTTCCGGCTGCCGGGGGAAGAGATGAGAAGGTGTTCGCCAACTACTTCCCTTTGGCCCTCAAGTCCAATGTGAGGTCTTGGCTGATACACCTGCCGGAGAACTCCATTTCGTCATGGGCAGACCTGTGCCACGAGTTCATCGGTGCCTTCACCGGTGGCCACCAAGAGTCCGGCAGGCCCACCGACCTGCAGCTTCTCCAGCAGAAGAAAGGAGAAACCCTCCGTAAGTAATTGTAGAGATTTAGTAAAGTTCGTAGGAATATTCCAAATATCCATCTGACAGCCGTTATAGCAGCTTTCTAGTCCAATGTGCGCAACCGCCGCATTCATTCTAAAATGAACGTGCAGTTGCCCAAGACTGTGAAAGAACTATATACGCTGGTGGACAAGTGTTCCCGGATGGAAGAAGGAAGGAAGTTGCTCGGATAGGAGGATTGCATTAATGTTGATTCAGTGGATGAAGATGAATCAACCAGTCAGAGGAAGGGCAAGAAGCGCAGTAAGAAGCCAAGAGACAAGGCAATGATGACTGTAGAAGGTTCGGGCACACCTAGTACCGGCAAGAAGGCCAAGGTTGAGGCCCTCGGCAAGGAAGCTGCCGCGTGCACTGCCTGCCAGGAAGCTGCTGCCGCGGAAAAAGTTGGGAAAGGTGATGGGCCGTACTGCAAGATCCACCAGACCAAAGGCCACGACCTTCAGGAGTGTTATCAGGTTGAGCAGCTTGTCAAGAGACAGAGGGTAGAGTATGATAGGCGTGACAAGGAGAAAGGTCAGAATGCTGCTGGCAGTAAGGGCTGGGGTGGTGAAGCAAATCGCCCCGACAAACCCTTTTGGAACCAAGGAAAACCTGCCAGGGGCCAAGAGAAGGAAACCTATGATGATGCCAGTGATGGAGGGGGTGAGGAGGAAACCAGTGAGCATGAATTACAGAAGGCCACTCGTGCCCTATGCATTGATGGGGGTGCATCTTTGCACTCCTCTCATCGCCAACTCAAGCGATGTGCACGAGAGGTCAATGTTGTGGAACCAGTGCCAGAGGCCCGGAAGCCGCTCAAGTGGTCCCGCACACCCATCATTTTTGACAAAGAGGATCACCCTGATTGCACCACTGCTGTGGGGTGCTTGCTGTTGTTGGTCTCCCCAACAATTTGCAACCTCAAGGTCACAAAGATGCTAGTGGAGGGTGGGGCCAGATTGAATCTGATTTCCCCAGTAGTTATCAGCAAGCTTCAGATAAGAGAAGAGGAACTAGAGACCACCGGCACGTTTCAAGGAGTTAATCTCGACAGGAGTCATCCTAAGGGGAAGATTACGTTGCCGGTGACGTTTGGGGGAGAGCTGAACTATCGGACTGAGAAGATTGTGTTTGATGTGGTTGATCTCGCCCTAACGTACAATGGGATTCTTGGACGACCAGCCCCAGCCAAGTTCATGGAAACATCCCACTATGCTTACAACACCCTGAAAATGTCTGGGCCATTGGGAGTCCTCACTATCCCGTCAGATGAGAAGGATGCAATTATTTGTGTGGATAAGATGGATCGGGATGCAGTCGCAGCAAAGGCTGCGGCAGCAGCAGCTCCCGCCAAGGAAAACAAAGGAAAGAAGAGGGATTGTAGGACCTCCGGCAAGGAGTCCGGGAAGCGTGCCCCCTCCGAGTGCATGACACCCGTTGATGACGTGCCGTAGTGTTCCAACAACAAGAGAACCAAGGTTACTGCACCCCAAGTGAAGAAAGTCCTGGCAGGGCTGGCTGGCGTTGATGGTACTTTCACTATTAGCGCCACCCTTGATGACAAATAGGAAAGCACACTCATTGCCTTCCCGTGGGCGAATATCGATGTGTTTGCTTGGCAACCATCTGATATCCCCGGTGTTCCCAAGGAGGTAATTGAGCACCACCTTGCTGTTTGCCCACATGCCCGACCCGTCAAGGCAGAAAGTACGGAAGCATGCCTTGGAGAGGCAGCAGTTCATTGACGAAGAGATCAAGAAGTTAGAGGCAGCTGGTTTGGTCAAAGGAGTACTACATCCTACATGGTTGGCAAATCCAGTAGTGGTCCGGAAGGCTAACGGGAAGTGGAGGCTTAGCATTGATTTCGCAGACCTCAACAAAGCTTGCCCGAAGGAACCATTTCCCTTGCCGCGCATCGACCAAATCGTGGATTCTACCTCGGGATGTGATTTGCTCTCCTTTCTGGATGCATACTCAGGATATCATCAAATCTTCATGTTCAAGGAAGATGAAGAGAAGACATCATTCATCACTCCATGTGGTACGTACTGCTTTGTTCGCATGCTGTTCAGATTAAAGAGTATTGGGTCCACTTTTGCAAGGGCAGTCCAGATCGGTTTTGAGCCACAGTTGCACAGAAATATAGAAGCCTATATGGATGATATCGTGGTCAAAACCAAGGATAAGGCCACCCTTATCCAGGATTTGGAAGAGACATTTGCCAATCTACGCAAGATCAATCCAAAGCTTAACCCAAAGAAGTGTGTATTTGGTGTTCCCTCCGGCAAGCTGCTTGGGTTCTTCGTGTCCCATTGGGGGATCGAAGCCAACCCCGACAAGATCAAGGCCATTGAGCAGATCCAAGCGCCAACGACAGTTAAAGATGTGAGGTGCGTGACGGGATGCATTGCCACGCTGAGCAGATTCATCTCCAAGTTTGCTGAGCATGCCCTGCCGTTCTTCAAGGTTTTGAAGAAGGCGGGGCCTATGAAGTGGACCCCGGAAGCAGATACAACTTTGCAGGAATTGAAAGCCTACCTATCGTTTGTGCCTACCTTGGTTGCACCTAAACCCCAAGAGCCATTATTGCTTTACTTGGTGGCATCCAACCAGGTGGTCAGTGCAGCCTTGGTAGCACATCGAGAGGTGGATGAGGCAGAAAGTGGCCAGATCACGGCAGAGTCAGAAAAGGATCAGGACAACAATGAGCACGCCAACGAGAGCAACCCCAAGGATGCAGCAAGGAAGAAAGTGGTGCAACGCCTAGTGTACTTTGTCAGCTCCTTGTTACAGGGGGCTAGATCGAGGTACTCTGGCGTAGAAAAGTTGATCTTTGGTCTCATTATGGCCTCAAGGAAACTGCACCACTACTTCCAAGCCCATGAGATCACGGTTGTCACTCGTTTCCCGCCGCAAAGGATACTCCGAAACCCTGAGGCAACTAGCAGAATAGGGGAATGGGCTTTGGAGTTATCCAGCTTCGGTTTGAAGTTTGAGAGCACTACAACTATTTAGGGCAGGGCTTTGGCAGAGTTTATTGCAGAATGGACGCTGATGTCTACTACACAACCTTCTTCTTGTAGACGTTGTTGGGCCTCCAAGTGCAGTGGTTTGTAGGACAGTAGCAAATTTCCCTCAAGTGGATGACCTAAGGTTTATCAATCCGTGGGAGGCATAGGATGAATATGGTATCTCTCAAACAACCCTGCAACCAAATAACAAAGAGTCTCTTATGTCCCCAACACAACCAATACAATGGTAAATTGTATAGGTGCACTAGTTCGGCGAAGAGATGGTGATACACGTGCAATATGGATGGTAGATATAGGTTTTTGTAATATGAAAATATAAAAACAGCAAGGTAACTAATGATAAAAGTGGGCGAAAACGGTATTGCAATGCGTTGAAACAAGGCCTAGGGTTCATACTTTCACTAGTGCAAGTTCTCTAAACAATAATAACATAATTGGATCATATAACAATCCCTCAACATGCAACAAAGAGTCACTCCAAAGTCACTAATAGGGGAGAACAAACGAAGAGATTATTGTAGGGTACGAAACCACCTCAAAGATATTCTTTCCGATCAATTCGTTGGGCTATTCCTATAAGTTTGTAGTAAAATAACACCTTAAGACACAAATCAACCAAAACCCTAATGTCACCTAGATACTCCAATGTCACCTCAAGTATTCGTGGGTATGATTATATGATATGCATCACACAATCTCAGATTCATCTATTCAACCAGCACAAAGAACTTCAAAGAGTGCCCCAAAGTTTCTACCGGAGAATCAAGACGAAAACGTGTGCCAAGCCCTATGCATAAGTTCACAAGGTCACATAACTCGCAAGTTGATCACCAAAACATACATCAAGTGGATCACGTGGATATCCCATTGTCACCACAGATAAGCACATGCAAGACATACATCAAGTGTTCTCAAATCCTTCAAGACTCAATCTGATAAGATAACTTCAAAGGGAAAACTCAATTCATCACAAGGAGATAGAGGGGGAGAAATATCATAAGATCCAACTATAATAGCAAAGCACACGGTACATCAAGATCATGCCGTATCAAGAACATGAGAGAGAGAGAGAGATCAAACACATAGCTACTGGTACATACCCTCAGCCCCGAGGGTGAACTACTCCCTCCTCGTCATGGAGAGCGCCGGGATGATGAAGATGGCCACCAGTGATGGATCCCCCCTCCGGCAGGGTGCCAAAACAGGGTCCCGATTGGTTTTTGGTGGCTATAGAGGCTTGCGGCGGCGGAACTCCCAATCTAGGTTTCTTTTCGGGGGTTTCTATATTTATAGGAATTTTTGGCGTCGGTCTCACGCTAGGGGGGGGGGGGTCTCCGAGTCGTCCACGAGATAGGGGGACGCGCCTAGGGGGGTAGGGCGTGCCCTCCACCCTCATGGATGGCTCGGGACTCTTCTGGCCCAACTCTTTTACTCTGGGGGCTTCTTTTGGTCCATAAAAAATCATCAAAAATTGGCACGTCAATTGGACTCCGCTTTTCTGTAAAACTCAAAAACAAGGAAAAAACAGAAACTGACACTGTGCTCTAGGTTAATAGGTTAGTTCCAAAAATCATATAAAATAGCATATAAATGCATATAAAACATCCAAGGTGGATAATATAATAGTATGGAACAATCAAAAATTATAGATACATTGGAGACGTATCAGACGCCAACCCCTGACGAGGAAAGGACAGAGACAGCTCTCCCCGGCAAGGAATCACCCCAAGATGGATTATGTATTTTGATGATGCTTTTTCCCTACAAGGTGCAGCGGCTGGCGTGCTTCTTGTTCCCCCCTCTAGGGAGCACTTGAAGTACGTTGTCCAGATGCACTTTGCCCGAGAAGAAGCCACCAAAAATACAACCGAGTATGAAGGGCTCCTTGCCGGGCTCAGGAGTGCAGCAGAATTGGGAATTAAGAAGCTGATCATTCGAGGAGATTCACAATTCGTGGTGAGACAAGTCAACAAGGATTACCAAAGCCCATTGATGGAAGCATATGTTGAGGAAGTAAGGAGATTGGAGGAGCACTTTGACGGGTTGCAAACAGAGCACATACCCCGTGCGGAAAACAACATAGCTGATCACTTGTCAAAGTGTGCTGCATAGAAGCTTCCTGTGGAACCAGGAACTTTTGTTCTCCATCTCTCTCAACCCTTTGTATCACCAGCCACAATGGCCCGGAAGAGGAGAAAGTTGGACTACGGTAAGCCTATCCCGGCAGAGCCATCCACTCCCGGCAGAGACCCTGCCAGAAACAACTCTTCACAGCCTGCCGGACCCCCCTCCAACCGGGCCTATGGACCCCGCGTACGAGGCTGATGCTCCCGCAGCAGAGGAGGTGCCGCTAGTCCTCGTTGTCGAGCCTCAGGCTCCAACTTGAGCAAGGCACATTGTCCACTTCCTCCAAACCGGAGAACTCCGTGGCAATCAGGATGAAGCTGAAAGAGTAGCCCGGAGGGCCAGTATGTATCAGTTTGTCAATGACACTCTGTACAGAAGGAGGCCCAATGGTGTGAAATTGAAGTGTGTTTGTCAGGAGGATGGAAAGGAACTACTGACTGAGATTCACAGAGGAATGTGTGGCTCACGCATTGGATCAAGGGCATTAGTGGGGAAAGCACTCTGGCAAGGATTCTATTGGCCCACAGCCCTCCAAGATGCAGTTGAGCTCGTCAAGAAATGTGAAGCCTGCCAGTTCCATTCCAAGAAAACACACCTGCCTGCCCAAGCCCTCCAGACAATCCCTCTATCATGGCCATTTTCAGTCTGGGGGCTCGATATCCTCGGCCCCTCCCCCCAAGAGATCCGGGGCTTTGAATTCTTGTTCATTGCCATCGACAAGTTTACAAAGTGGCCGAAAGTGACTGCTGTGAGAAAGGTGACTGCTCAGTCAGCTATCAAGTTCTTGAAAGAATTGGTGTGTCGTTTCGGATTTCCGGCAAGGATCATCATAGACAACGACACCCAGTTCACAAGCCACGCCTTCATGCAATATGTTCATACCCTCGGATGCAAAATCTCATTTGCTTCTGTGGCACACCCCCGAAGCAATGGACAAGCTGAGAGGGCGAATGCTGAAGTGCTTTGTGGGCTCAAGATAAGAACTTTCGATACGCTGCAGAAGCACGACATGCGGTGGATTGAGGAGCTGCCAGTAGTTCTTTGGTCCCTTAGAACGACACCTAACCGAGCTACCGGGCAGACTCCCTTCTCCCTGGTCTACGGGGCAGAAGCAATTATCCCCATGGAACTCATTTACGGGTCCCCTCGAGTGCTTGCCTACGATGAAGTAGCGCAAGATCAGCACCGGCGTGACGACGCTGTGCTACTTGAGGAGAACCGTCTCCGGGCTGCTACGCGTGCTGCACGCTACCATCAAGCCCTGCGTCGCTATCATAGCCGCAGGGTTCATGCCCGGTGTTTTGAGGAAGGTGACCTTGTCCTTAGGCGCGTTCAGTCCACCAAAGGTACAAACAAGTTATCACCAAAGTGGGAAGGCCCTTTCGGGTGGTACGAGTCACCAGACCTGGCGCAGTCCGTCTAGAGACCGGGGATGGCACACAGTTGCAGAACTCATGGAATATTGAACATCTCTGTAAGTACTACCCGTAAGGTGCGAGGCTGCCGGGCACATCCCGATAGCCACCCTTTTGTATAGGCCTTGCCTCAGTTGCATGTAACCCCTTGTACAAAGCCGGGGCAATGACCCCGTGCAAGATAAAATAAAGAAGCGTTGTGGGGGGCCCTCGATCGAGATTGCATGCATGCACGAGCACACCCAGATCGCTGCAGAAGCATTTCATGAGCATTTGCATATGCATATAGATAGGATTGCATCCTGCATTCATTCTCATCTACATGGAGTTGCATGTTCCTACCGTGAACTTGACTCTGACAAGGGACAAGAAGATTGCACGATAGTGATCCCGGGCAAGCCAAACAGATAAGTTTACCTCTTGTCCATTGGTGTTCTGTAAGCTATAACTTGTGCATAGAGAAACCTCGCCGCTCTCTTGGAACTAGGGTGCTCCCATCCTTGGCTCGAACGCTGCTTCAGCCTGGATGGTCGTAGGGGCCCTTGGTGAAAAGGGAGTGGGCGGGGGGCGGTGCCTCAGTCTGTTCCCCGACAGACATGGTTCTACGGCAGATAAAATGGGTGCCGGCAGGATATCCTGCCGGGGAAAACTCGTTTAATTACAATAAAGAGGCACTCCACCTCTGCATGGACATATACATGCATGAGGAGCGCGGGGGACGAGACGACGCCATCTGGTCGCCACCTCCAGAGCCAGCAAGAAGCCCTGGCTTGAGCGCCGCTGGAGTGATCTACCAAAGCTCAGCCAGAAGACTATTGGAGGTGAGGAGAAGGCACCAAGAGAACATCCCTCCCCGACTATCGCCCGAAGACGCTGGTGATGACGGTGCCGGAGAGGGAGGGGAAGAGAGGAAAGATGAGGCGGCAGGTCAACGGTCGGAGATGAAGGCATCTACACCATCGTACTCCAACCTGACCCCCTGCCACCCGCCTTCTTCGTCTTCCCTCGCTTTCTCCTCACCATTGCTGCTCCCAGGAAGTGCCAAGACTCCGGTCCGGCGCCTCCAGCAAAGAAACAACAAGCAACCGGAACGGCCAGGAGGCACAAGCTATGCCGCGCCCCACCTTGGCGGGCAGGAAGGCGCGCCTTTCGTCGATGACAGATCCATGACCTCCGGGAGGGGCGATGCTGGGATTACCAATGATCTCCAGCCCCACCTCCCGGATAAGCATCAAAGAGACCAGAATATTCCCCACGCCAAGGACCAGGCTCACTCCCCAAGCGTCAGCACTGGCGTGAGGCGACGAATGCTCCGAGCAATAGCCCGGGGGCTGGCCCCAGGCTTCCTTCTCAAGCATGACCAGCGGAAACAGAAGATGAGGAGAGGAGAACCACAGAGATGGATGACTCTGCCCTCCTCCGCTCCTCCCTTTTATAGGCCAAGCGAGGAGGGGCAGCTGCTCCATCCATGGATGACCACCGCCCTCCTCCACCAATTCAAGACGGGTGGGCCCTTACCAAAGGTGCTCTCTCACGCCACGTGCCTCCGTTACCTACGCTGCATGATGCATGCTGCATACGTGGCTAAGGATAAGGGCACGCTGTGGGAAGAGTAAATTGGTAGTTTCTACCCCATGTGTTAAAGTCATCCACGGGCCATTACTAGAGCGGCCCTACCACTATTGGCCTTATGCCGCACGCGGGGAAACCGGAAACTGGCCCAGAATCAAGGCTGATGAAGCAGCAACGGAAAACTTAAGGGGCCAACCCCTTCAACAACCTTGTATGTGCACTTATTAGGCCCTACCCGACGACGCTCAACAGCATGTTCGGGGCAGGCCCGGGGGCTTCTGTCGGTGCAACAAACCCTGGGTCTGTTGACCAACTATGCACATGCGCAAGATCAAGATTGAAGCACCAGCTTAAGTCAGAGATTGAAGAACCAAGAGATTTGAATAACCAACATGCAGCTCAGAGGGACCAAGATCGAGCCTAAGGAGCAAGATATTGGCAAGAGAAGGGCCTCCCTTGCCGGGAAGGCGAGCCCGACAAGGGGCAAGGCCACCACCAGAAGCAAGCAACCAAGGCTCCCCAGCAGAGCCTGCCGGGGCTCACGGGGGCGGAACCACCCCACCAACCACTTAGGCACGACCCACGTCGTCAATCAGTGCGGTGTCAAGCCGCAAGATGATTAAGTGGCAGCCGTTCACCACATGGCAGCCATTTCCTACGAGAGAAGCCTACAGATGACACTCGTCCTGCGACGTGTCAGGAGAACAGGTGCGAAGCTGGCGAGATAGCCTGGCAGGCCTTGCCAGACAACCAGTGATGTGACACTCATCGGTGCATTCAATGCACCCTATCAGCCCACAGAGTTAGGTATGATAGCACTGTTCGCTATCATTTCAGTGGATAATGACCACTTTGCCAGTGTGGTAACCAATTAATCTATAAAAGGAGTGAGGGAGTCCTGGATTAGGGGGTCTCCGGACAGCCGGACTATATCCTTTGGCCGAACTATATCCTTTGGCCGGACTGTTGGACTATGAAGATACAAGATTGAAGACTTCGTCTCGTGTCCGGATGGGACTCTACTTGGCGTGGAAGGCAAGCTAGGAAGTACGGATATGGATATCTCCTCCTCTGTAACCGACCTTGTGTAACACTAACCCTCTCCGGTGTCTATATAAACCGGAGGGTTTTAGTCCGTAGGATAACATACAATCATACCATAGGCTAGCTTCTAGGGTTTAGTCTCTCCGATCTCGTGGTAGATCAACTCTTGTAATACACATATCATCAAGAATAAATCAAGCAGGACGTAGGTTTTACCTCCATCAAGAGGGCCCGAACCTGTGTAAAACATCATGTCCCATGCCTCCTGTTACCATCCGCATTTGATGCACAGTTCGGGACCCCCTACCCGAGATCCGCCGGTTTTGACACCGACATTAGTGCTTTCATTGAGAGTTCCTCTGTGTCGTCGCCGTTAGGCTTGATGGCTCCTACGATCATCGATAGCGATGCAGTCCAGGGTGAGACTTTTCTCCTCGGACAGATCTTTGTGTTCGGTGCTTCGCACTACGGGCCAACTCGCTTGGCCATCTGGAGTAGATCGAAAGTTACGCCCCTAGCCACCAGGTCAGGTTTGGAAGCTTAAACTACACGGCCGATATCCGCGGAGACTTGATCTTCGATGGATTCGAGCCTCTGCCTTGTGCGTCACACGGTCACGATGAGTATGATTTAGCTCTACCGTCAGACAGTGTTCAGGAGATCGCACCGGCAGCCGCTCTGACCCTCAGTTAGGAGCCAGTTGCGCCGTCCATGGACGGGTGGATGGACCCCACCACGGAGGCCTTACCCTTAGCGGCGATCGAGCCGAACATCGACCTTACCCTGCACGAGAGCCGTGTTGTCAGACTGCCGGATCCTTCTCCGGCCACGGACTCCGAACCGCCTGCGCCCGTTCCTAGCGAATCCGATTGGGCGCCGATCATGGAGTTTACCTCTGTGGATATTTTTCAGCACTCGCCCTTTGGCGACATACTGAACTCATTAAGGTCTCTCTCCTTGTCAGGAGGATCCTGGCCGAACTATGTCCGGCAGGATTGGGATGCGGATGACGAAGAAATTCGCTGCCCACCCACCACCCACTTAGTAGCCACTGTCGACGACTTAACCGACATGCTCTACTTCGACTCCGAAGACATCGACGGTATGGACGATGATGCGGGAGACGAAGAGGAACCACTGCCCACAGGGCACTGGACAGCCACCTCATCATACGATATATACATGGTGGACACACCCAAAGAAGGCAATGGCGATGAGACAACGGAGGATGACCCCTCCAAGAAGCAACCCAAGCACCGACGTCAGCGGCACCGCTCTAAGTCCCGCCAAAGCAAAAGTGGTGATACCGACACAGGAGATAATAACACTCCGGATAGTGCCGAAGAGGGCAACAATCCCCTCCAGCACGATCTAGGACAGGAGGATGGAGAGGCCAGCCCTCCAGAGAGAGCGGCAGATGGAGAGGCGGAGGATGATAATTACATGCCCCCTCCAAAGACGAGGCAAGCCTCGACGATGACGAATTCGTCGTGCCAGAGGATCCCGTCGAACAAGAGCGCTTCAAGCGCCGGCTTATAGCCACGACAAATAGCCTTAAGAAAAAACAGCAGCAGCTTCAAGCTGATCAAGATCTGCTAGCTGAAAGATGGACTGAAGTCCTCGTGGCCGAGGAATACAAACTCGAATGCCCCTCCAAGAGTTACCCAAAATGCAGGTTGCTACCCCGACTAGAGGAGGAAGCATATGACGTGGCTGACCGGTCACCTCGTGGACGCGACAGAGAGGCCTCTCGGCCCACAACTCAAGCCACACCCCGGTGCCACTCAAAAAATACCAAGGCTCAGGGAAACGCGCTAGACCTACGAGATATATTGGAGGACAAAGCAAGGAAAACAAGATCGATCTACGGGCCACGTGGGTGCCCCACGACACGAGACGATAACCGTCACGCCGGATACAGCAAAAGTAAATCCGGCCGGGCCGAACACAACAGATAAAACTCATTCGAGCTGCGTCGTGATATAGTCCAGTACAGAGGCGCCACACACCCGTTATGCTTCACAGATGAAGTAATGGATCATCAAATCCCAGAGGGTTTCAAACCCGTGAATATCGAATCATATGATGGTACGACAGATCCCGCGGTATGGATCGAGGACTATCTCCTTCATATCCACATGGCCCGTGGTGACGATCTACACGCCATCAAATACCTCCCACTCAAGCTTAAAGGACCAGCCCGGCATTGGCTCAACAGCTTGCCAGCAGAATCCATAGGTTGTTGGGAGGACCTGCAAGCCGCATTCCTCGACAACTTCCAGGGCACCTATGTGCGACCACCAGATGACGATGACTTGAGCCACATAATTCAACAGCCAGAGGAATCGGCTAGGTAATTCTGGACACGGTTCCTAACTAAGAAAAATCAAATCGTCGACTGTCTGGATGCAGAGGCCCTAGCAGCTTTTAAATACAACATCCGCGACGAGTGGCTAGCCCAACACCTTGGTCAGGAAAAGCCGAAATCTATGGCAGCCCTCACGACACTCATGACCCACTTTTGTGCGGGAGAAGACAGCTGGCTGGCTCGTAGTAATAACATATCAAAGAACCGTGGTACTTCGGATACCAAGGATGGCAATGGCAGGTCACGTCGCAACAAACATAAGCGCCGCATTAACAGCGACAATGCCGAGGATACGACAGTCAATGCCGGATTCAAAGTCTCTAAACCCGGTCAGCGGAAAAAGCCATTAAAAAGAAGCACTCTGGGCCCGTCCAGTTTGGACCGCATACTCGATCGCTCGTGTCAAATACACGGCACCCCGACAAGCCAGCCAACCACACCAATAGGGATTGTTGGGTATTCAAGCAGGCCGGCAAGTTAAATGCCGAAACAAAGATAAGGGGCCACATAGCGATGACGAGGAAGAGCCCGGCAGCCGAACACCGGAGGATAGAAGAGGGCCCCCCCACAAGTGCGGACGGTGAACATGATATATGCAACCCACATCCCCAAGAGGGAGCGGAAGCGTGCGCTCAGGGACGTATATGCGTTGGAGCCAGTCGCCCCAAAGTTCAACCCATGGTCCTCCTGTCCGATCACCTTCCATCGCAGGGACCACCCCACTAGTATCCGTCATGGCGGATTCGCTGCACTGGTCCTAGACCCAATCATTGATGGATTTCACCTCACTCGAGTCCTTATGGATGGCGGCAGCAGCCTGAACCTGCTTTACCAGGACACAGTGCGCAAAATGGGTATAGACCCCTCAAGGATCAAACCCGCAAAAACGCCCTTTAAAGGCGTCATACCAGGTGTAGAGGCCCATTGCACAGGCTCAGTCACACTGGAAGTGGTCTTCGGATCCCCGGATAACTTCCGAAGCGAAGAGTTAATCTTCGATATAGTCCCGTTCCGCAGTGGTTATCATGCACTGCTCGGGCGAACCGCATTTGCGAGATTCAATGCGGTACCGCATTATGCATACCTCAAGCTCAAGATGCCAAGACCTCAGGGGGTCATTATAGTTAACGGACACACAGAGCACTCTCTCCGAACGGAGGAGCACACTGCGGCCCTCGCAGTGGAAGCGCAAAGCAGCCTCTTAAGGCAATCCACTAGTTCGGCGTTTAAGGACCCAAACACCTTCAAGCGCGCCCGGAGTAATCAGCAACAGGACCGCCTGGCACGTTCTGAGCTCGCATAGCAATGCGGCCCCCACCCCGGCCCAAGCCAAATGGCGAAATTCGTGCCACGCGTACATAATTACGCATTAAAAATACCATGGGCACAGGCGGGGAGGGGGCATGACTACGGCACGCCCCAAGACGCGGCTTAAACCGCACCAGGGGCTTCCCATTTTGTTAATTTTTTTCTTTTCAGGACTTTAATCTCTGGAAACCCGGTCCGGCAGCATGATTGCCGAACATATGATGCAACAACCAAGAAGGCAGAAAGCTACGTCACACCACGGAACTCCCAGGTGGATTGCGATAACGAGTGTAATACTTGCCTTAATACTATTCTTCAGCTCGCCCTTGGAGGGGACATAGTCCTACTTTTTGCTTATTGCACTGCATGTATCATTCTGCTTTAACGCACCTTTTTGAATAAACAATGCATAGCATTAAGACTATTATTGCATTCTTATTTATATATATATATATATGTTCATTCATGACATCCAGCACCCGTACACTTTGGTACGGCCAATACGCTAGGGGCTTAAGCATACCCCACAATACGGCATGAGAAGTCCGGACACTTTCAACAGTGCGGCACCCCAAACTTATAGCATTATATGCATCAGCTCCGAATCATGTCTTGGGTCAATAGTTGGGTTTGCCTGGCTCCCATGTTTTGGTACCTTACGTTCCGCTATATCGGCTAAGGTAGCACTGGGAGAAATACTGCGATTGTGCCCCGGTTCCGCTGGGCTAAGCACCTTAGTAGAGAAAGCTAAAACTGACTGTCTTGATAAGGCGAGAGACTGGTCGCTGTTCGAGAGGTTTTCGAGTCCTTAAAGACTTATGCCGCTTAGAGCGAGGAGTCGGCCCTGTCCGGCTTAAGGCGTGTATCGCGCCTCGAGTTCGGCCTTCCAAACATTAGGGCTTCGCCGAAATTTAAAATTATAGAATTATATGGCTAAGTGAGACTGATAATGCATTATAGTCCGATTGCCTTGTTCGTTGTGCTGAGCACCTCCCTCGAAGGACCCAAAAATGGGAACAAGAGTGCTCAGGTTTATCCCGAACACCCCAGCACTCGTGGCGTGGGGGCAGAAGCCGACGACTAGCCATCTCTCAGATTTGATAAACAACCGAACAGAAGGTAATATTTTAAATTCAAACAAGCGTTGCATAGCGCATATGAACAAGTTTTCATAACTACAGGATTACACGAGCGAGTTCCCTCAAATATTATATCTTTCGCACACTCGTCCGCTACGAGACGAGCACCCTTCAGGATACCCGCACAATACATCTCAGGGTGGCGATGCTCCTTGCCCTCCGGCGGCCCTTCCTTAATCAGCTTCACGGCGTCCAGCTTGGCCCATTGCACCTTCACACGGGCGAAAGCCCGGCGTGCACCTTCGATGCAGACAGACCGCTTGATGACTTCCAGCCGTGGGCAGGCATCCACAAGCCGCCTCACTAGGCCGAAGTAGCTGCTGGGAAGGGCGTCGCCAGGCCACATCTGGACTATAAAGCCCTGCATGGCCTGTTCGGCTGCCTTGTGCAGCTCGACCAGTTGCTTCAGCTGGTCGCTCAGAGGCATCGGGTGTTCGGTCCCAGTATACTGAGACCAGAACAGCTTCTCCGTTGAGCTTCCCTCCTCGACCTGGTAAAACTATGCGGCATCCGACACACTGCGGGGAAAATCTGCGAATGCTCCTTGAGAGCTCCGGATTCGGGTAAGTAACAGGTAATTTACTTTCACATGCTTGCTTTGCATATAGAATGCCTTACCCGCCGCTATCTTCTTCAGCGCATCAATCTCCTGGAGGGCCTTTTGGGCTTCGGCCTTGGCATTCTTTGCGCTCTCGAGGGCCGCGGCAAGCTCGGACTCTCGCGTCTTCAAGTCAAGCTCCAACGCCTCATGCTTTGTCACGAGAGCGTGGAGCTCTTGCTGCACCTCGCCCACCCGAGCCTCCTGCCTTTCCCGCTTGGTGCGCTCCTTGGCCGCTTTGTTTTCGGCCTTGGATAGCGCTTGCTTCAGGGTCGCCACCTTGGTCGTGGCCCCTGGCAAATTCATGATGATCCTGTCGTTTTGCAATCGCGTTCCTTTCATATATATGTCCATAGACTAGGTACTACTTACCTTTGTTCTCCTCGAGCCACCTCTTGGCAAGGCCGAGCTCTTTCGTGGACCCTTTGAGGTCCTTCTTCAGTGCGGAGACCTTTGCAGTCAGTGCGGCAGAGGCCATCAGCGAAGCCTGCATACGCATATAGACATACTTATATTAGACTCCTGCGATAGTGTTTGATCCTCTGTTTGGCTTTTCTTTGTGAACACCGAATAGAGCATCAGGGGCTACTGTCTATGCAGTAATATTTTTCCCATATTTCAAACACTGAACCTTCTGGACCACCGCACTCATAATAGTGCGGTGCGCCTCGTCGATGGAAGCGCTGCGAAGCGCTCCCAGCAGATTGTTCGGTGCCTCTGGATGGACAGAGGTCACCGGCACAGGCGTCTTGCCCCTCTTGGAAGGAGGCCGCCTGCCCGAGTCCGGAACCACTGGAGGTTCCGGCGCGATGTTCGGCTGAGGGCCGAACTCGGAGCCCTCGGGGGCCATGTTCCCTCTGCTCCCGGAGTCCAGAAGGTCGCCTTGAGGCGCCTCCGGAACCGTCTCCCCTCGACCCGGTGCCTCTTGAGACAACACCTCGGCGTTGTCCGTAGGGCAAGGGGAGGTGGCGGTCGGAAGTGGGTCGCTATCCATATCCGATGAGTCCAGGGAGCCGTCCGACGAGGATACGTCGATACGGGCTCGGGGCGGTCTGCATAATCACGATTCGGCGTTAGGAGAAGCAGTGCGACAAAGGAATGATGAGCTACTCTGGTATCCAAATACTTACGACTTCGCCAGGGGCTTGGCTCTGGGCAGCCACTCGTCTTCGCCTTCGGCGGCGGTGGTGGAACTGTCCGGAAGGAGAGTCCTTCCCTTCTTGGACCCTTTGCCCCCCCCCCCCGTTGGGGCGGCCTTCCTTTTCTTGTCTCCCCCGACTGGAGGGGGAGCATCTTCATCTTCCTCCTCGTCTTCGGGGGAGGAGTGCGTCGCAGAGTTATCGGATGATAAGTCCGATAACGCCTGGCGTCGGGAACTCTTTCGGGTTCCCTTGGCCTTCTTGGTCTTCTCCGGCACCTTGTAAGGAGCCGGAGTCAGCATCTCCGTCAGGAGAGCGTCCGCAGTGTCTTCGGGCAGAGGGGCCGGACAATTAATCTACCCCGACGTCTCCACCCAGTCCTGTCAAAGGCATGGAGCTCAGACCCCGCACATGGTTAAGCTAGGGGAAATAAATATCCTACCAGATGTATAGAACTCATCGAATGTGCTTGGCGCTTCGCGCTTAGCCCGTGGTCCTCGGTGAGGGAGGGAGGGATCTCGGCGCCCTTGAACAGCACCTTCCAGACGTCCTTGTGTGTCGTGTCGGAGAGCTCGCTCAGAGTCTGGTGCTGGGCCGGGTCGAACTCCCACAAGTTGAAGTCCCGTTGTTGGCACGGGAGGATCCGACGGATGAGCATGACCTGGACTATATTGACAAGCTTGAGCTTCTTGCCGGCCATATTCCGGATACATTTCTGGAGTCCGTCCAGCTCTACTGATGAACCCTAGGACAGGCCCTTCTCTTTCCAGGAGGTGAGCCGCATGGGGATTCCGGATCGAAACTTGGGGGCAGCCACCCATTTGGCGTCGCGTGGCTCGGTGATGTAGAACCACGCCGATTGCCACCCCTTTATGGTCTCCATGAAGGAGCCTTCAAGCCATATAACGTTGGGCATCTTGCCCACCATGGCTCTGCCACATCCTGCTTGTTGGCCGCCCATCACCTTTGGCTTGATATTGAAGGTCTTTAACCACAGGTCGAAGTGGGGCCGGATGCGGAGGAAAGCCTCACACACGACGATGAACACCGAAATGTTGAGGACGAAGTTCGGGGCCAGATCATGGAAGTCCAGCCTGTAGTACAACATGAGACCACGGACGAATGGATGGAGGGGAAACCCCAATCCACGGAGGAATTGGTGGAGGAAGACTACCCTCTCATGAGGTTCAGGGGTAGGAACGATCTGCCCCGCAGCGGGCAGCCGATGCGCGATATTCGTGTTCAAGTATCCGGCTCCGCGCAGCTTCTTAATGTGTCCCTCCATAACGGAGGAAGCCATCCATTTGCCTCCCACTCCGGACATGATTGGAGAAGGTTGAGGGGAAGGATGTGGACTTGGGCGTTGGAGCTTGAGTGCGCAAGAACGGATAGGCAAGGAGGAAGAAGGCGTGGGTAGAAAAAGGTTAAACCTTATCCCTTTATAAGGGCGGCCGAAGCCATGCCCCCCCACTAGCCTGGTAAAACTTGCTTATTCCCCAAGCGCCGTAATCGATGGCGCGGTTGGGTTACCCACGCCCGTATTGATGTGAATCCCGTAATAGGACACGATCCCTGCTTTGACAAGACGTGTCAGGAAACTGCCTCGCGTTATGTGCAGAGTTAGTTAAAGGAAACACTTCGAATAATCACCGGGCCATGACATAACGTCATGTTGCCGAAACGTGTCAGCAGATTAGATTTGTGGAAATATTATTCTCTCTACGGTGGTATGTGGAACTTATTTTGCAGAGTCGGACACTATCCTTGTATTGAAATTCTTCCGGGGTGTATTCGGAGGAGGAACCCGCCTTGCAATGCCGAAGACAATACTGCGTGCCGGACTCGACGTCATTGAAGCCTGGTTCAGGGGCTACTGAGGGAGTCCTGGATTAGGGGGTCTCCGGACAGCCGGACTATATCCTTTGGCCGGACTGTTGGACTATGAAGATACAAGATTGAAGACTTCGTCTCGTGTCCGGATGGGACTCTACTTGGCGTGGAAGGCAAGCTAGGAAGTACGGATATGGATATCTCCTCCTTTGTAACCAACCTTGTGTAACCCTAACCCTCTCCGGTGTCTAGATAAACCGGAGGGTTTTAGTCTGTAGGACAACATACAATCATACCATAGGCTAGCTTCTAGGGTTTAGCCTCTCTGATCTCGTGGTAGATTAACTCTTGTAATACCTATATCATCAAGAATAAATCAAGCAGGACATAGGGTTTTACCTCCATCAAGAGGGCCCGAACCTGGGTAAAACATCGTGTCCCCTGCCTCCTGTTACCATCCGCCTTTGACGCACAGTTCGGGACCCCCTACCCGAGATCCACCGGTTTTGACACCGACAAGGAGGCCCATGGCACTCGTAGGAGGGATTAGAAGGTTGGATAGTTGACAACCCCAAGCCACCACACGCACGTAGTCGCTGCGCCCACGAGGCAAACCTTGCCGGGACCGTGTACTATGCACCACCGCATTCATTCTTCCATTAATCCACTAAAGCAAGAGTAGGTTCTTACGCCTCGCGATGGCCCGAACCTAGGTAAATCGCTTGTGTGCTCCCCGACGCACTGCCGTGCGCTGGTCTGCTCTTTGTGCAACGCGCCGTCCCCCTGCCGAACCAACAAGGGGCCACACGGTGCCATAGGTGGCCACGGAAATCCCGCGACACATGGGTATCAAGACTAGCAAAGCTTAATGGGTATGGAATGGATAAGTGGCGAGGTTGCAGCAAGCACTAAGCATTGTATGGTGGGTAACATACGAGTATGAGAATAAGAAGAGAAACTACTCATAATGGTCGCAAACTAGTAATGATCAAGAAGTGATCCTGAACTACTTACGAGTCTAACATAACCCCACCGTGTTCGCTTCTCGAACTCCATCGAAAAGAGACGGTCCCCGTTACGCACACGGTTGGTGGATTTTATTTCGGGTATAGTGTCAAGTTCTCTACAACTGGATATTATAAATTTCCTATGTGCCACATAACCGCGAGCACAACTTCCAAAAATATTTAACCCTTCAGGGGTGTCCCAACTTAGTCCATCAAAAACTCTCACGATCCGCAGAGGTAAATCTCCATCTCAGGACAACCCGATCAGGATCGAAATCCTAGTGCACGAGACATTTCGACAATCATAAAACAAACCTAGCAAGACCTCCCGATGTGCCGACACCCTAATAGGAGCCGCGCGTATCTCGTCTCAGGCCATGATCGGATGAGCTAAGCTTATGGTCGCTAAGACCCAAGTTGCCAAGGGGGCGCCGCAAGGTGCTCTATTTTGGACCAACACTCATGAGGAGCAATGGCTCAGGTTGTTGATTAATTATCCTCGGGGTCCGAAAAGTCCATATGCAAGTTTTAGTTGTTATTAGGCAAATGGTAAAACCAAATTTGGGCCTTGCGGGAAGAGTTTTATTCTAAGAAAACTGTCAAGGGGGACCCATAATACCTGACTGTGTTAGGAATGCAAATCAATGAACATATCACCGGTATGACGGAAACTAGGGCAGCAAGAGTGGAGCAAAACACCAGGCAAAAGACCGAGCCTTCCACCCAGTACCAAGTATATAGATGCATTAATTAAATAAGAGATATTGTGATATCCCATGATGTCCATGTCCCAACAGGGAACAACCTGCACTGCACCTGCAACTAGCAACGCTATAAGAGGGGCTGAGCAAAGCAGTATCTTAGCCAAACAACGGTTTGCTGGGATGGTGCAATGGTTAGAGGCTTATCATGGAAATTTGGGAGGCTTGATAAACAAGTGGTAGGTAGCGTGACATGGCGATAACATTGAGACAACTAGCAAGCAAATATAGTAGTGGTATCAAAGGTAATGATCATCTTGCCTAAAATCCTGCTAGGAAGAAGACCGAGTCCATGAAGTAGACGAACAGGCGTAGCTGAACGAATCCTCACAATCACAACATTACCGGAACCATCAAGAAGAAGCAACACCGGAAAGAAGCAAATGACATGGTAAACTAACAAGAATAATCATGTCCTGATGCACAATCAAGTATGATGCATGTTCAGTTTAATGAGTGATGACATGGCAAAGTGCAACAAACAATACTATAACTAAAGTGGAGCTCAATATGCAACGAGTTGCATATCGATGAAACCCCACATTTCAATTATGTAGTTCACTCTAGTTTATGCTACTCATCAACTTTAAATGTTGATTAACATGGTAGGAGGTGAAGCATAAGTAAACTACACATTTAGGCAATTTAAATCAGGTCAAAAACAACAAACAACAATTTTGGAAAATTCCCATATGCATATTTCGAATTTGCTAGTGTTCTCCCTATACACAATTTTAGAGTTGTTAAACATGCAAAGTAATGCCACCATGTTAAATTATACATTTTCACCCCATTTACATATAAAGTTCATTTAATTCGGAGCTACGGTTATTTAGTTATGAAATAAACCATTTTAGCATGTCATTTATGCAAATAAATGCAAACAACAATTTTAAACATTTTTAACATGGATGAAAGTTGTATATTGTGAAACTAGACGAAATTCTATGCATTTTAAATATATAGTTTGTTTTAATCTGATGCACGGTTGTGAAGTATTTATATGCATGAACAGTGAGGGTTTTTCTGTAAAACTAACATTCTATGGATAATGCTAAATTTGCAGACCAGGAAAAAACATGTTGGGCCGAATCTGGGACACAACAGTGGCGCAGGACAATATGCAACGCTCAGGGGTGCGGGATAGTAGTGGGTGCTCACCATGG
Organism: Triticum urartu; assembly: GCF_003073215.2. Lineage (NCBI taxonomy): Eukaryota > Viridiplantae > Streptophyta > Magnoliopsida > Poales > Poaceae > Triticum > Triticum urartu. The sequence continues at coordinate 284,614,718 of NC_053025.1, forward strand.
CCAGAGGTTGGATCTGGAGTTGAGCCGGTGAGGAGCTGGAGCAGGCCAGGCCATGGGGCGGTGGAGGAGAGGCACCCTAGCAAGGCAGCGGCCCAGGTTGCGGGAGGCACCGCCAACAATCAGGACGAGCGAGCCGCTGGTGCTCGTTACCAACAGAGGCAACAGCAGGCCATGGCAATGCAGAAGGCGGAAAGGGGGCGGCCGACGGGGTCCTGGACGATGACATGGATACTTGACGCGGATGCAGGAGATGGCAGCTTGGCGCGGTTCCGACGATGAGCAACGGGGGGCGCAGGTCTCCAAGGGGACAGCCGCGCGCACTGAAGCAGAGGCAAGGCGCTGCTAGAGACGAACAGGGGCCGCACCTACGGGGAAGCAGGGCTCGATGCATGTCAGCTTGGCGGTCAATCTGGAACAGGGAAGCAGAGGGCGAGGTCATGCTTGTTCCCGAGTAGAACGAGGAGCGGGGTGTTGGCGTCCTGGGAATGGGGGTCCCCAGACTTGCCTCCCTGCGGCCCACAACGTGGCTCCACTAGCGGCCCTGTACGGCCCATCTTCACCAGCAAACATTCAAGACCCTCGTGAGGCGGACGATGCAAGACCTCCTCAGGGGCGGCCTCACCAGGCCGGCTCGTGAGGGGCAGAGAGATCAAGGAAAGGGACACCTCGCGAGGTTTGTGTGACGCAAGCCATGACGACTAGAGCCAGACGGGCGCCTGGCGGGCGCCAGGGTGCGGTGTCCTTGTTTCCTCTTTGGTTCTAAAGGGGCAAGCGCAGGCAAGGAGTCCCAAGGCGTCAGGCAAAGGTTTCCATATCGGTGCAACAAGACCAAGACCAGCAGGACAGCAGGATGGAGGTCACCGTGGAGCCCAAGACGGCGTCACCACCAGAGCCTTTGGTAGGCGAAGACTACTTTTGTCAGGATAGCTTGTACTAGCTGCCCCCTTCAAATTGGCCGTTGTGGGATCCCTTCCTGCCTGATATTTGGGAAGAGGACCCGGGCCTCTATATATAGGACTAGCCACTACAGTAGGGATGCATTCTGATCTGAGATACCATCAACTCACAAAGCACAAGAACACCTCACCTCAGGAGGCTGTTCTTCCCTTGTAAATGTTCATCCTCATCCCAAGAGGTAATCCACCACACCACACTGGAGTAGGGTATTACACCACATCGGTGGCCCGAACCAGTATAAACTCTTGTGTCTCATGTTCTTTGGGTTCGTCGAGCTAGGCCGTGAGATCATGATGTGTGCGAGCTAGAGAGGGGGAGAGATCTTTGTGCGCACTCCAGTGTTCGAACCTCGATGGTTTTGCCAGAACCCGAAATCCGACATTTGGCACGCCAGGTAGGGGTGCGCCGAAGCTCTGCCCCCTCGACGGCCTCGCTGCTCCAACCGGCTCTCATGGACGCCGCCGCTTATCCAACTGGATCGACGGGCGACCTCCACAGCGCCGTGGATCTCCGAGACTTCACCCCCGCCTTGCAGCGGGTACAGTGGCCCGCACAAGTTCAAACCGGAGATGCCGCCCTGTTATGATGGTGCGGCGGATCCGGCAGCCTTCCTGCTGGCGTACGAGGAGGCCGTCCTGGAGGCCTGGGCGACGGTAAAGTCATGGCCAACTGGCTCCCGATGGCCCTCGCTGGCATGCCGCGCGCCTGGCTCATCCATTTGCCGAAATCTTCTGTGGCCTCCTGGGAGGAGCTGCGCGACCTCTTCATCACGCGCTTCGAGGGACCAACACCCCCCGTCGTCACAGCTCTCCTCGGTGGCTTGTAGGCGCCGCCCTCGTACCTTCACACCAAGATGTTCTTTCGCCAGATCAGCACCGTCTCCATGCGACAAGGGGCTCCCCAGGGTTGGGCGGCGCCCAAGGCCGACCTGACCTTCGACTCGGGGGATCACCTAGTCACCACCGTCGGTTCAGGCGTGCTCCAGATGCTTTGCACGCCCACCATCTGCAGCGTAGCCATCACCAAGACCCTCATCGACGGTGGTGCCGGCCTCAGCGTACTCTCCGTGGAGGCTTTTAGTCTCCTTCACGTACCGCTGGAGCGGCTCCGCGCCAGCAAGCCCTTCTCCGGAGTCGGCAGCGGCTCCTCCAACCCCCTGGGGCAGATCCGTCTCCCCGTGACCTTCGGCACGTGCGACAACTACCGCACCGAGCTAATCGACTTCGACATCGCACACATCGGCTTACCGTACAACACCATCCTCGAGTACCCGGCGCTGGCCCAGTTCATGGCAGCTACCCATCCTGCCTACAACCTCATGAAGATGCCAAGAAGCGAAGGCATCCTCACCGTGGCCAGAGACACCAAGGAAGGCTTGGCAGCCCTCAAACTCGCCTTCAGGACCACGGTGGCAGCTTGCCCAGCCGACAAGGCCGTGCCCAGGACCAAGGGCGCTGCGCTGACCAAGAAGAAGCAACTATTCACTCAAGGTCAAGCCAAGACAAAGCAGATACCGGTCGACACGGACGGGGTCTTTGGCGCCACCTTTACTATAGGTGCCGACCTCGCCCCATATCAAGAAAGGAAGTTGGTGGACTTTTTGCGGGCGAACAAGGAAGTATTCACCTAGGAACCCAAGCAGCTGGCTGGGGTTCCGAGAAGAGTGATCGAGCATCATCTGAGGGTATGCCCCAATGTGCGCCCTATCAAGCAGAGGGCAAGGCGGCAGTCCATGGAGAAGTAGTCCTTCATCGTTCAGGAAACCCGCAAGCTGGAGGCAGCGGGTGTCATTCGCAAAGTCCGGTACCCAGAGTGGCTGGCGAACCCGGTCGTCGTGCCGAAGAAACGAGGGAAGGAGCGCATGTGTGTCGACTTCACCAACCTTAACAAGGCTTGCCCTCAAGACCCGTTCCCGTTGCCGCGCATCGACCAGATTGTCGACTCCATCGCTGAGTGTGATCTGCTATGTTTCCTGGATGCGTTCTCAGGCTACCACCAGATCAAGATGGCGGTGGAAGATGAGGATAAAACAACTTTCCTGATCCCATGCGGGGTATACTGCTACACTTGCATGCCGTTCGGACCGCGCAAAGCAGGAGCGACCTTTCAGCGGCTGACACACATCGCCTTGGGGTGGCAGCTCAAGAGAAACGTTGAGGCCTACATCGACGACATTGTGGTGAAGTCTCGGGAGGCAAGAACTTTGATTCAGGACCTCAAGGAAACTTTCGCGAGCCTGCGCCAGGTGGACCTGCGGCTCAACCCAGAGAAGTGCGTGTTTGGTGTTTCTTCCGGCAAGCTGCTGGGCTTCCTCGTGTCCCACAAGGGGATCAAGGCCAATCCGGAGAAGGTCAAAGCAATTGAAGACATGAGCCCACCACAAAACCTCAAGGAGATGCAAAAGCTTGTAGGCTACGTGACTTCGCTGGGGCACTTCATCTCCAAGTTGGGGGAGCGCACCTTGCCATTCTTCAAGCTGATGAAGAGGAAGGGCCCGTTCGAGTGGACCCCCGAGACCGACCTGGCATTTCAATACCTCAAGAGATACCTGACCAGCCCGCCGGTGATGGTGGCGCCTCGTCCTCGCAAGCCCTTGGTACTCTACCTGTCTGCCACGCCCCACTCCGCCAGCGCGGCGCTGGTGGCCCTCAGGGAGGAGCCCGAGGTCAAGGACTTGACAAGTGGAGTCACCAAGCCGGATGAGGAAGCTCAGCACCGAGGCGATGCGCCTGAGACAGCGGCTGCCCTGGCTAGCCATCAAGCCCCAAAAGCCGGGGACCCATAGGGAACACCTCAGCCCTCGGGAGACAAAAACTCCATCAGCTCTCCTACCCTCGTCGAGCACCCAGTGTACTTCGTCAGCACAGTGCTATGCGATGCGAGAGCACAATACCCCATGCCTCAAAAGCTCTTGCTCGCGCTCCTGGTGGCCTCGCGTAAGCTGCGCCACTACTTCCAGGGACACCCCATCAAGGTCGTCTCAGCTTACCCATTGGAGAGAGTGCTTAGGAGCCCCAGTGCAGCAGGAAGGGTCACCGAATGGAACATCTATTTGCAAGCCTTCGACCTGGAGTTCAGCACAACCAGGGTCATCAAGGGGGCCGCACTGGCCGACTTTGTGGCAGAATGGACTGACACCCCGGAGCTCGAAGCAGGCGAGAACAGATCCCTCTCGCTAGGGAGTGAAGCGCCGGATGGCTGGGTCATGTACTTCGATGGCGCGTTTGCATGCCAGGGTGCGAGGGCTGGAGCCGTGCTCATCTCGCCCACTCAGGACAAACTTTACTACGCCGTGCAGCTCTACTTCCAGCAGGGCGAGAAGGTCTCCAAGAACATCGCAGAGTACGAGGGTCTCATCACTAGCCTCAAGGCTGTGGTGGCCCTCAGGGTGAAACGCCTCCCCATCAAGGGAGAATCGCACCTCCTCGTCAACTTCTCCAACAAGGTGTATGAGCCAAAGGATGAGCACATGGAGGCATACCTCGCGGAGGTACGCAAGATGAAGAAGCAGTTCCTGGGCTTGGAGCTACAACATGTGCCCCGTGGCACCAACCAAGAGGCCGACGACATCACCAAAAGAGCATCCAAGTGGCTACCCCAAGAGCCCGGCGTCTTCGAGGAGCGGCTCTTCAAGCCTTCGGCAGCACCTCCGCCTGCGGAGCCGGCGCCATCTCAGGAGGAGCTCCCCCAGCCACCAGCCTCGGGAGCCCCCACCTGCGGCTCGACCTTAGGAGCACGCTTCCTCTTAGCGCTCGAGCCTCAGGAGGGGTGATGGATCGAAGAGTTCAGGGCATACCTGACGCAAGGCACGTTGTCGGAGAAGGAGGAAGACGCAGAGCGTGTGGCCCGGCAGGCTACGTCGTACTGCATCCAGGACAGTGAGCTATACAGGAAGCGGTCAAATGATGTTTCTCTATGATGCATTTCCAGGGAACAGGGGAAATAGTTGCTGGCCGACATACATGGCAGGGATTGCGGGCACCACTCATCGTCGCGCACCCCGGTCGGCAAGGCTTTCCTCAGCGGGTTCTACTGGCCCACAACACTCAACGACGCGGCCGAGCTGGTGGAATTCTACGAGGCCTGCCAATTCCACGCCAAGCAGATCCACCAGCCAACTCAGGGCCACCAGACTATCCTGCTTTCATGGCCGTTCATGGTCTGGGGGCTGGATATCCTGGTCCCATTCCCTCGAGCGCCTGGAGGTTACCGCTACCTCTACGTCTCCATCGACAAATTCACCAAGTGGGCGGAAGTGGAAGCAGTCAGCACCATCCCAGCTGGGTCAGTAGTCAAGTTCATCAAGGTCCTCGTAAGCCGGTTTGGGGTCCCTAATCGCATCATCACCGACAACGGCTCACAGTTCACTAGGAATCTCTTCAAAACATATTGTGCTAACCTTGGAACGCAGATATGCTACGCCTCCATGGCGCACCCCGGGAGCAATGGCCAGGCCGAACGCGCCAACGCGGAGGTCGTGAGGGGTCTCAAGACAAGGACCTTCAAGAAGAATGCCGGTGTCAAAACCGACGGATCTCGGGTAGGGGGTCCCAAACTGTGCGTCTAAGGAGGATGATAATAGGAGGTAGGGAACACGATGTTTTACCCAGGTTCGGGCCCTCTTGATGGAGGTAAAACCCTATGTCCTGCTTGATTAATATTGATGATATGGGTAGTACAAGAGTAGATCTACCACGAGATCAGAGAGGCTAAACCCTAGAAGCTAGCCTATGGTATGATTGTATGTTGTCCTACGGACTAAAACCCTCCGGTTTATATAGACACCGGAGGGGGCTAGGGTTACACAAGGTCGGTTACAAGGGAGAAGATATACATATCCGTATTGCCTAGCTTGCCTTCCACGCCAAGGAGAGTCCCATCCGGACACGGGACGAAGTCTTCAATCTCGTATCTTCATAGTCCAACAGTCCGGCCAAAGGATATAGTCCGGCTGTCCGGAGACCCCCTAATCCAGGACTCCCTCAGTAGCCCCTGAACCAGGCTTCAATGACGATGAGTCCGGTGCACAGTGTTGTCTTCGGCATTGCAAGGCGGGTTCCTCCTCCGAACACATCACAGAAGAATTTGAATACAAGGATAGTGTCCGACCCTGCAAAATAAGTTCCACATACCACCGCAGAGAGAATAATATTTCCACAAACCTAATTTGCTGACTTGTTTTGGCAACACGACATTATGTCATGGCCCGGTGATTATTCGAACCGTTTCCTTTAACTAGCCCCGCTCATAACGCGAGGCAGTTTTTTGACACGTCTTGTCAAAGCAGAGATCGTGTCCCCTTATCACGGGATTCTCATCAATACGGGCGTGGGTAACCCAACCACGCCATCGATTACGGCGCTTGGGGGATAAGCGAGTTTTACCAAGCTAGTGGGGACGCATAGTTTCGTCCGCCCATATAAAGGGATAAGGATTCACCTTCCCATCCATGCCTTCTTCCTCCTTTGCTCATCCATTTTTGCACACTCGAGCTCCAGCGCCCAAGTCCGCATTTCCCACGTCAACCTTCTCCAACCATGTCTGGAGCGGGAGGCAGGTGGATGGTCTCCTCCGTCACGGAGGGACACATCAAGAAGCTGAGGAGAGCCGGATACCTGCCCGATGACATCGCGCACCGGCTCCCAGATGAGGGGAAGCTCATCCCCACCCCCAGGCCCCATGAGAGGGTAGTGTTCCTTACCCATTTCCTCCGCGGACTGGTATTCCCTCTCCACCCATTCGTCCGGGGGCTCATGTTCTACTACGGCCTTTATTTCCATGCTCTGGCCCCGAACTTCATCCTCAACATCTCGGCGTTTATCGTCGTGTGCGAGGCCTTCCTCCGCATCAAGCCCCACTTCGGCTTATGGCTGAAGACCTTCAATGTCAAGCCGAAGGTAGTGAGCGGCCGCTAGGAGGAGTGCGGAGGCGCCATGGTGGGCAAGCTGCGCAATGTCACATGGCTCGAGGGCTCCTTCGTGGAGACCGTAAAGGGGTGGCAATCGGGGTGGTTCTACATATCCGAGCCACATGACCCTAAATGGGCAGCGGCCCCCGAGTTCTGATCTGGCATCCCCATGCGGCTCACCTCCTGGCAAGAGAAGGGCCTATCCTGGGGTAGTTCGGGAGAGCTGGCCGGACTCCAAACATGTATTCAAAACATGGTGAACAAGAAGCTCAAACTCGTCAATGTAGTCCAGGTCATGCTCATCCGCCAGATCCTTCCGTGCCAACAACGGGCTTTCAACTTGTGGGAGTTCGACCCGGCCCAACACCGAACTCTAAACAGGCTCTTCGACACAACTCACGAGGATGCCTGGAAGGTGCTATTCAAGGGTGCTGAGGTTCCCCCTCCTACTACCGAGGATCGCGGATTCTACGTGAAGCGCCAAGCCAGCGCGGTAAGCTGTTTTACCTTTCACAAGATACTTGTTTTTTCATAGTTTGACTCTATGCGGGATCTAAGCTCCCGTACCTTTGACAGGACTGGAAGGAGACGGCCGGACAAATCGACTATCCGTCTCCTTTGCCCGAAGGCCCAGCAGATGCTCTCCTGATGAAGATGTTGACTCCGGGTCCTCACAAGGTGCCGAAGAAGACCAAGAAGGCCAAGGGAACTCAAAAGAGTTCCCGACGCCAGGCGTCATCAGACTCATTGTCCGATAACTTCGTGACACACTCCTCCCCCAAAGACGAGGAGGAAGAAGAAGATGCTCCCCCTTTAGATGGGGGAGACAAGAAAAGGAAGGCCGCCCCAACTGGGGAAGCCGAAGGGTCCAAGAAGGGAAGGACTCTCCTTCCGGACAGTTCCACCACCGCCGCCGGAGGCGAAGATGACTGGCTGCTCAGGGCCAAGCCCCTGGCGAAGTCGTAAGTATTCAGATACTAGAGTAACTCATAGTATTCCTTTGTCGCACTGCTTCCCCTAATGCCGAATATGATTATGCAGGCCGCCACGAGCCCGTATCGATGTGTCGTCGGACGGCTCCCTGGGCTCATCGGATATGGATAGCGATCCACTTCCGACCGCCACCTCCCCTTTCCCTACGGACGACGGCGAGGTATTGTCTCAAGAGGCACTGGGTCGAGGGGAGACAGTCCTGGAGGCGCCTCAAGGCGACCTTCCGGACTCCGGGAGCAGAGGGAACAAGGCCCCTGAGGGCTTCGAGTTCGGCCCTCAGCCGAACACTGCGCCGGAACCTCCAGTGGTTCCGGACTCGGGCAGGCGGACTCCTTCCAAGAGGGGCAAGACGCCTGCGCCGGTGACCTCTGTCCATCCAGAGGCGCTGGACAATCTGCTGGGAGCGCTTCGCAGCGCTTCCATCAACGAGGAGCACCGCACTAGTATGAGTGCGGTGGTCAGAAGGTTCAGTCCACCAAAAGCGGATGGACTGAAGCCTGTGCCAGCCTTCTAACAGGCTTTGAGGTAAGTGTTTTAAAATATAGGAAAAATATTACCACATAGACAGTAGCCCCTGATGCTCTGTTTGGTGTTCACAAAGAAAAGCCGAACAGAGGATCAAACAATATCGCATGAGTCTAATATAAGTATGTCAATTATGCGTATGCAGGCTTCGCTGCTGGTATCTGCCGCAGTGACTGCGGAGGTCGCCGCACTGAAGCAGGACCTTAAAGGGTCCAAGGACGAGCTCGGCCTTGCCAAGAGGCAGCTCGAGGAGAACAAAGGTAAGTAGTACCTAGTCTATGGATATGTATAAAAAGAATGCGATTGCAAAATGACAGGATCATCATGAATTTGCCAGGGGCCACGACCGAAATGGAGACCCTAAAGCAAGCGCTGTCCGATGCCGAAGATAAAGTGGCCAAGGAGCGCACCAAGCGGGAAAGGCAAGAGGCTCGGGTGGGCGAGGTGCAGCAAGAGCTCCAAGCTCTTGTGACGAAGCACGAGGCGTTGGATCTTGACTCGAAGACACGAGAGTCTGAGCTTGCCGCGGCCCTCGAGAGCGCAAAGAGTGCCAAGGCCGAAGCCCAAAAGGCCCTTCAGGAGATTGACGCGATGAAGAAAATAGCGGCGGGTAAGGCATTCTATATGCAAAGCAAGCATGTGAAAGTAAATTACCTATTACTTACCCGAATTCGGAGCTCTCCAGGAGCATTCGCAGATTTGCCCCACAGCGTGTCGGATGCCGCACAGTTTTACCAAGCCGAGGAGGGAAGCTCAACGGAGAAGCTGTTCTGGTCTCAGTATACTGGGACCGAACACCCGGTGCCTATGAGCGACCAGCTGAAGTAGCTGGTCGAGCTACACAAGGCGGCCGAACAGGCCATGAAGGGCTTTATAGTCCGGCTGTGGCCTAGCGACGCCCTTCCTAACAGCTACTTTGGCCTGGTGAGGCGGCTTGTAGATGCCTGCCAACGGTTGGAAGTCGTCAAGCGGTCCGTTTGCATCGAAGGTGCACGCCGGGCTTTCGCCCGTGTGAAGGTGCAATGGGCCAAGCTAGACGCTGTGAAGCTGATCAAGGAAGGACCGCTGCAGGGCAAGGAGCATCGCACCCCCGAAATTTATTATGAGGGTGTCCTGAAGGGTGCCCGTCTTGTAGCGGACGAATGTTCAAAGGATGTAATATTTGAGTAGACTTGCTTGTGTGATCTTGTATTATGAAAACTTGTTTCATATGCGCTATGCAACACTTGTTTGAATTTAAAATATTACCTTCTGTTTGGCTGTTTATCCAATCTGAGAGATGGCTAGTCCTCGGCTTCTGCCCCCATGCCGCGAGTGCTGGGGTGTTCGGGATAAACTTGAGCACTCTTGTTTGCATTTTTGGGTCCTTCGAGGGAGGTGCTCAGCACAGCGAACAAGGCAACCTGACTAATAATGCTTTATCACTCTCACTTAGCCATAGAATTCTATAATTTTAAATTTCGGTGAAGCCCCTGGTATTCGGAAGGCCGAATTCGGGGCGCGATACACGCCTTTAAGCCAGACAGGACCGGCTCCTCGCTCTAAGCGGCATAAGTCTTTTGGAACTCGAAACCTCGCCGAACAGCGACCAGTCTCTCGCCTTATCATGACAGTCAGTTTTAGCTTTCTCTACTGAGGGGCTTAGCCTAGCAGAACCGGGGCACAATCGCAGTAGTTCTCCTAGTGCTACCTTAGCCGATAGAGCGGAACGTAAGGTACCAAAACATAGGAGCCGGGTAAACCCAACATTTGAGCAAAGACATGATTCGGAGCTGATGCATATAATGCTATAAGTTCGGGGTGCCGCACTTGTGAAAGTGTTTGGAGTTCTCACACCATATTGTGGGGTACTTAAGCCCCTGGTGTATTGGCCATACCAAAGTGTACGGTTGCAAGGCGTCATTAATGAACACATGTATATAAAAAATAAGAATGCAATAATAGTCGTAATGCTATGCATTTTTATTCAAAAAGGTGTGTTAAAGCAGAATGATGCAGATAGTGCGATAAGCAAAAAGTATGACTATGTCCCTTACAAGGGCAAGCTGAGGAATAGTATCAAAGCAAATATTTCACTCGTTATCGTAATCCACCTGGGAGTTCCATGGTGTGACGTAGCTTTATGCCTCCTTGGTTGCTGCATCATGTGTTCGGCAATCATGCTGCCGGACAGGGTTTCCAGAGATTAAAGTCCTGAAAGAGAAAAATAACAAAGCAGGAAGCCCCTAGTGCGGTTTAAGCCGCGTATTGGGGCGTGCCGTAGTTGTGCCCCCCTCCCCGCCTGTGCCCATGGTATTTTTAATGCGTAATTATGTACGCGTGGCACAGATTTCGCCATTTGGCTGGGACTGGGATGGGGGCCGCATTGCTACGCGAGCTCAGGTCGTGCCAGGCGGTCTAGTTGCCGATTACTCCGAGCGCGCTTGAAGGTGTCCGGGTCTTGAAACGCCGAAATGGTGGATTGCCTTGAGAGGCTGCTTTGCGCTTCTGTGTGCTCCTCCATGCGGAGAGAGCGCTCTGTGTTTCCATTAACTGTGATGACCCCCCGAGGTTCTGGCATCTTGAGCTTGAGGTATGCATAATGCGGTACCGCATTGAATCTCGCAAATGCGGTTCGCCTGAGCAGTGCATGATAGCAACTGCGGAATGGGACTATATCGAAGATTAATTCTTCGCTTTGGAAGTTATCCGGGGATCCGAAGACCACTTCCAGTGTAATTGAGCCTGTGCAATGGGCCTCTACACCTAGAATGATGCCTTTAAAGGTCGTTTTTGTGGGTTTGATCCTTGAGGGGTCTATACCCATTTTGCGCACTGTGTCCTGATAAAGCAGGTTCACGCTGCTGCCTCCATCCAAAAGGACTCGAGTGAGGTGAAATCCATCAATGATTGGGTCTAGGACTAGTGCGGCAAATCCGCCATGACGGATACTAGTGGTATGGTCCCTGCGATCGAAGGTGATCAGACAAGAGGACCATGGGTTGAACTTTGGGGCGACTGGCTCCAACGCATATACGTCCCTGAGCGCACGCTTCCGCTCCCTCTTGGGGATGTGGGTTGCGTATATCATGTTCACCGTCCGCACTTGTGGGGGGAACCTCTTCTGTCCTCTGGTGTTCGGCTGCCGGGGCTCTTCCTCGTCATCGCTATGTGCCCCTTATCTTTGTATTCGGCAATTAACTTGCTGGCCTGCTTGAATACCCAACAATCCCTATTGGTGTGGTTGGCTGGCTTGTCGGGGGTGCCGTGTATTTGACACGAGTGATCGAGTATGCGGTCTAAACTGGACGGCCCGGAGTGCTTCTTTTAAATGGCTTTTTCCGCTGACCGGGTTTAGAGCCTTTGAATCCGGCATTGACTGCCGTATCCTCGATATTGTTGCTGTTAATGCGGCGCTTATGTTTATTTCGACGTGGCCTGCCATTGCCGTCCTTGGTATCCGAAGTACCATGGTTCTTTGATATGTTATTACTGCGAGCCAGCCAGCTGTCTTCTCCCGCACAAAAGTGGGTCATGAGTGTCGTGAGGGCTGCCATAGATTTCGGCTTTTCCTGACCAAGGTGCCGGGCTAGCCACTCGTCGCGGATGTTGTGTTTGAAAGCTGCTAGGGCCTCTGCATCCGGACAGTCGACGATTTGATTTTTCTTTGTTAGGAACCGAGTCCAGAATTGCCTGGCCGATTCTTCTGGCTGCTGAATTATGTGGCTCAAGTCATCGGCATCTGGTGGTCGCACACAAGTGCCCTGAAAGTTGTCGAGGAATGCGGCCTCTAGATCTTCCCAATAGCTAATGGACTCTGCTGGCAAGCTGTTAAGCCAATGCCGCTGGTCCTTTGAGCTTTAGTGGGAGGTATTTGATGGCGTGTAAGTCATCACGGCGGGCCAGCCGTCGTATGATTCAATATTTACGGGTTTGAAACCCTCTGGGATTTGATGATCCATTACTTCATCTGTGAAGCATAGGGGGTGTGCGGCGCCTCTGTATTGGGCTATATCGCGACGCAGCTCGAATGGGTCTTGCCCGCTGTGTTCGGCCCGCCCGGATTTACTTTTACTGTATCCGGCATGACGTTTATCGTCTCGCATAGTGGCGCGCCCTCGTGATCCGTAGATCGATCTTGCATGCTTTGCTTTGTCCTCCAATACGTCTCGCAGGTCTGGCGTATTTCCCCATGCCTTTTTATTTGAATGATGTCGGGGTGCGGGCTGAGTTTTTGGCTGGAATGCCTCTCTATCACGGCCACGAGGTGGACGATCAGCCGCGTCATACGCTTCTTCCTCCAGTCGGGGTAGCAACCTGCGTTTTGGGTAACTCTTGGAGGGGCGTTCGAGTTTATATTCCTCGGCCGCGAGGACTTTGGTCCATCTGTCAACTAGCAGACCTTGATCAGCTTGAAGCTGCTGCTACTTTTTCTTAAGGCTATTTGCCGTGGCCATAAGCCGGCGCTTGAAGCGCTCTTGTTCGATGGGATCCTCTGGCACGGCAAATTCGTCATCACCGAGGCTTGCCTTGTCTTTGGAGGGGGGCATGTAATTATCATCCTCCGCCTCTCCATCTGCCGCTCTCTTAGGAGGGCTGGCTCCTCCATCCTCCTGCTCTAAATCTTGCTGGAGGGGATTGTTGTTGTCTTCGGCACTATCCGGAGTGTTATTATCTCCTGTGCCGGTATCACCACTTTTGCTTTGGCGGGACTTAGAGCGGCGCCGCTGACGTCGGCGCTTGGGTTGCTTCTTGGAGGGGTCATCCTCCGCTGTCTCATCGCCATTGCCTTCTTTGGGTGTGTCTACCATGTATATATCGTATGATGAGGTGGCTGTCCAGTGCCCTGTGGGCAGTGGTTCCTCTTCGTCTCCCGCATCGTCGTCCATACCATCGATGTCTTCGGAGTCGAAGTCAAGCATGTCGGTTAAGTCATCGATAGTGGCTACTAAGTGGGTGGTGGGTGGGGTGAGAATTTCTTCGTCGTCCGCATCCCAATCCTGTCGGACATAGTTCGGCCAGGATCCTACTAACAAGGAGAGAGACCTTAATGAGTTCAGTATGTCGCCAAAGGGCGAGTGCTGAAAAATATCCGCGGAGGTAAACTCCATGATCGGCGCCCAATCGGATTCGCTAGGAGCGGGCGCAGGCGGTCCGGAGTCCGAGGCCGGAGAAGGATCCGGCAGTTTGACAACACGGCTCTCGTGCAGGGTAAGGTCGATGTTTGGCTCGATCACCGATAAGGATAAGGCCTCCGTGGCGGGGTCCATCCACCCGTCCATGGACGGCGCAACTGGCTCCGAATTGAGGGTTGGAGCGACTGCTGGTGCGATCTCCTGAACACTGTATGATGGTAGAGCTAAATCGTACTCATCGTGACCGCGTGACGCACAAGGCAGAGGCTCGAATCCATCGAAGATCAAGTCTCCGCGGATATCGGCCATGTAGTTTAAGCTTCCAAACCTGACCTGGTGGCCAGGGGCGTAACTTTCGATCTGCTCCAGATGGCCAAGCGAGTTGGCCCGCAGTGCGAAGCTGCCAAACACAAAGATCTGTCCGGGGAGGAAAGTCTCACCCTGGACTGCATCGCTATCGATGATAGAAGGAGCCATCAAGCCTAACGGCGATGACACAGAGGAACTCTCAATGAAAGCACCAATGTTGGTGTCAAAACCGGCGGATCTCGAGTAGGGGGACCCGAACTATGCGTCTAAGGCGGATGGTAACAGGAGGCAGGGAACACGATGTTTTACCCAGGTTCGGGCCCTCTTGATGGAGGTAAAACCCTACGTCCTGCTTGATTAATATTGATGATATGGGTAGTACAAGAGTAGATCTACCACGAGATCAGAGAGGCTAAACCCTAGAAGCTAGCCTATGGTATGATTTTATGTTGTCCTACGGACTAAAACCCTCCGGTTTATATAGACACCGGAGGGGGCTAGGGTTACACAAGGTCGGTTACAAGGGAGGAGATATACATATCCGTATTGCCTAGCTTGCCTTCCACGCCAAGGAGAGTCCCATCCGGACACGGGACGAAGTCTTCAATCTCGTATCTTCATAGTCCAACAGTCCGGCCAAAGGATATAGTCCGACTGTCCGGAGACCCCCTAATCCAGGACTCCCTCAAAGAAGCTCGAGGCCTGTGGCAGGGGCTAGCACAACAAGCTCCAATCCGTGATGTGGTCCATCCGCACCACCACCACCAGGCCGACAGGTGAGACCCTGTTCTTCCTCACCTATGGAGCTAGAGCGGTTCTCCCACACGAGGTCAGTCATCGCTCTGCGCGGGTCCTGGCGTTCGATGAAACGCAGTAGGACGCCATGCGGGGGATGGACCTTGTGCTGGGGGAGGAACGCCGCCGTGAAGCCTCGCTCCGAGATGCGAGGTACCAGCAGGCGCTGCGGCGGTACCACTGCTGCAGCGTCCTCTCCAGGATGCTCGAGGTGGGTGATCTTGTCCTAAGGCGGGTGCTCTCACGGGAAGGGTTGCACAAGCTCTCACCCATGTGGGAGGGCCTGTTTCGGGTCGCCCACATCTCCAGGCCTGGCGCTTCGCGCGTGGAGACGCAGGACGGGATCCCCATCCAGAACGCCTGGAACATCTAGCACCTCCGGAGGTTCTACCCATGAAGCAAGGTCTAGTGCCTGTGAAGATCTCCGCTCATGACACTCTCACGTAATAATGAGTGGGGCTGTACACGCTCCGGAGTCTCAGGAGTGCCGCCCTTGGGCCTTGGGGGCTCCCTCCCACGTCTTAGTGGCACCACTTAGCTCCGCGCTGGTGAGAAGACAAGAAGACTAGACTAGGTGCCGGACACGGCTTTTCATTTGCTTTCCGCAATTGGCTTGGCCATTTTTAGTGAGAATTTGCTTTCTGGCGTTCCTTGCTGGCCCGGTTCCATTGGCCTTGTTGCCTCCTTTTCTGCCCTCGGTTCCTCGTTTTTGACCCCTACTCTCCCTCGCATGCCTCACGAGGGGGTTGGACAGGTGTCCTCGTGAGCATTTTTGTTTTCCTGTTTTTCGCAAGGCACCCTCGCTCGAGTTCGCAAGCTGGCGCACCCCTCTCAATCCGTGCCCCCGGGTACCATGATACGAAGCACTGGGTCATGACCGGCAGTGCCTGCGACCAGGATTCAGAAGGATAAGAATTTCCTAGCAAATTTTTACAGTTCCTAGATGCCTTCCGAGCACAGGAGGCCTCGCCAGGCATTGGGGAACGCGCGTCTAGCGAGGTGGAAACTACTTCAGGCGCATCAAGCTAAGTTATTCCTACGCGCATACATAAAACATGACATTGCGACACAACACAAGAATGATAAACATAGCACAACCACTTAGAAATCATAATTGTTGCATGCCCCAGCGGGGCCCCATACTTGTCTCTCTCTTAATGCAGGAAGGAAAGGAAGAAATAAACAAAAGCGGAACATGCTCCCACGGCAAGTCACGAGGACGGACCCGAGGCGCTCTCCTGAGCTCAGCCAGACCCCTCCTCGCGCTTCACTGAAGCGCGGCGATGAGACGACCCGCCGCCACCTTCGAAGCAGGTGCAGCGGCGTGGCGGCTGGTCGTAGCCGCCATTGCTGGAGCTGTCGCTGGAAGAAGAGTCACCATAGCTGGATGAGCCATGGCCGGCGCCGAGGCCGCACCCGCCTTCACTCTCGTCACGGCCGTCGTCGGGGCCGAGCACCTCATCGTCATCGTTGTCCTCGGGGAAGCACCCGACGCGGCGGCCATCTTCCCCAAACACCCTCACAAAGAGGGTCGCGTTGCCGTCGTTCTTGAAGTGGAGGGAGCACCGCCGGCCCAGGTCGCGTGCATGGGCAAAACGTCTGCCAGCCGCGAGCTAGGACTGCGTTGCCTGCGGTGGAGACCTCAACTGCGACCCACGAAGCCTTGCTGCAGCAGCCGTCCGCCTGCAGCCAGAGACCGCCTAGACCAGTGGCTGGCAGCTCGCCGACAAAGAAGTGCGGGAGCCGAAGCCAAGTGCCGGCCGGGTTCTCTGACCACACAATGAACTCCGGCAGCACTTCCGCAGAGTGGAAGCGTGGCCACCCTATCATGCCTCCCTTCATCGACGGCGCTCCCACGACTCGGGCGACTACCACCACACGAAGAGGCGCCACCGCGGCCGCGAAGGGCCACGGCGGGGGTCACAGTGTGCTTGCAGGGACGGCCGCGCCCCTCTTGGGCGGCGGTGAGCTGGGCCCCTCCTGGCGAGCCTTCCCCTTCTCCGTAGCCGAGAGCCTCTTCGCAAGCGCCATGGGTATCGCTACTGGAAGTGAAGCGAGGAAGAAGAAGGAGCGGGAGAAGCAAAGGAAGAGATGGGCGACAGGGGCTCCGCCCCCCTACCCATTTATATCCATGGGGAGGCCAACTGCTGGCCTCCATGATCTAAGGTAATAATGATCTTTTTCTGGATGCAGCAGGGACTCGTCATGTCGGGCGGTTGCCGAGGCGGTGTGGGGAAGCGGAGATGCCCATGTCCAATCAATCGCCATGCATCAAGCGGGGCCGCAGGCTGTTGGGGCCCGCGACCCTCCGCACTTGCCCTTTGGTTTCGCCTCGAAGCCAAGTCCGAGCACGCCTTGGGCCCGGGGCTACTGTCGGCGTCCTAGGAACGGGGGTCCCCAGACTTGCCTGCCTGCGGCCCACAGCGTGGCTCCACCAGCGGCCCTGTACGGCCCATCTTCACCAGAAAACACTCAAGACCCTCGCGAGGGGCCAAGCCTCGCGAGGCGGATGAGGCAAGACCTCCTCACGGGCGGCCTCACTAGGCCAGATCGCGAGGGGCGGAGAGATCAAGGCAAGGGACACCTCGCGAGGTTTGTGTGACGCAAGCCATGACGACTGGAGCCAGGCGGGCGCCAGCGCGCAGTGTCCTCGTTTCTTCTTTGGTGCTAAAGGGGCAAGCGTAGGCAAGGAGTCCCGAGGTGTCAGGCAAAGGTTTCCATATCGGTGCAACAAGATCAAGACCAGCAAGACAGTAGGACGGAGGTCATCGTGGAGCCCAAGACGGCGTCACCAACAGAGCCTTTGGCAGGCGAAGACTACTTTTGTCAGGATAGCTTGTACTAGCTGCCCCCCTTCAAATTGGCCGTTGTGGGATCCCTTCCCGCCTGATATTTGGGAAGAGGACCCAGGCCTCTATATATAGGACTAGCCACCACAGTAGGGAGGCATTCTGATCCAAGATAGCATCAACTCACCAAGCACAAGAACACCTCACCTCAGGAGGCTGTTCTTCCCTTGTAACTGTTCATCCTTAGCCCAAGAGGCAATCCACCACACCACACTGGAGTAGGGTATTATACCACATCGGTGGCCCGAACCAGTATAAACTCTTGTGTCTTGTGTTATTTGGGTTCGTCGAGCTAGGCCGTGAGATCATGATGTGTGCGAGCTAGAGTGGGGGAGAGATCTTTGTGCGCACCCTAGTGTTCAAACCTCAAGGGTTTTGCCAGAACCCGAAATCCGACAAGGGGCATCGGTGCGGCTTGAAGCAGGAGTCGGCCACGAGGTGTGGGTGAGGAAGACAAGGTAGCGCAGGGCAACCGAGGATATGGTCGGCGGCGGGGTCGAGGAAGCTCCGTGCAGTGGCGGTTCCCTGCCGCGGCAAGTCACAAAGAGAGATGTGAGGGAGAGAGACAGAAGAGACCAGAGAGAAGAGAGGTAGGCTACGGGGACAGCCTGGTTGGTCCTGCTTCGGCGAGCTCCGTCGCAGAGGCGATGGAGTCCAACAGGTCCAACGAGGTGAGGTTGTTGTGGAAGAGGAGGAGGCTGCGGCCTCGGACGCTCGCGGGCGCAGGGGATCATGAAGCAGGTGGCTGGAGGTCCTGGGCATGCTTAGGGACTCCTTCCTTGAGCTGCTGCCTGGGCACGAGCGGCTATGGGGCTCGAGCACGGGGAAGCATGGAGGAGGTGGCAATTGGTGTGTGGCTATGAGTGGAGGAGAGTATTTTTTGTGAGAGGTGGAAGTGCGACGGGATTGGGTGGAGTAGGAAAACAAGGAGAAGGGGGATCCCGAAGTGGATGGAGACCGAGTGGCGGCGGTGATGGGGACAAACCTCCTAGAAATTAGGGTTGGCTTGATTTGGTAGGTGGTGGTCTTATATAGGGAGGTAACTAGGTTTGGATTCTCCGATCATCACAGGATGGTCCGAGATAAATAGGTTAGGAAGTCCAAATAAGAAACCAAAGATGTTTTAGAGATGTTTGGGGAATTCGGACCCATCGGTCACGACTGCCCAGGTTGGGTTCGGGACAGCTTTCGGACACGCGCGAGGGGTTTGACGAAAGGCCATGGAGATAAGGGGTTTGATGAGCTCAAATAAGAGAGCGATCCGGTTCATCTGAGAGGAGGTCAAAAGAGACAAGGAAGAAGCGCCAATTATGAGCGGATGCAAGTTTTAAGAAAAATGTGCGGATGCAATGCGCATGATGCGATGATGAATGCAACAAACAATGAAAATAAATGGAAGGCATCTGGAGCGTCGATCTCGAGTGATTACAACTCTCCCCCACTTACAAGAGATCTCGCCCCGAGATCTAGGGATGACATCAAAAAGAAGACGTATAACAAAGTTGCTTCTTTGACAAATGAGTGAAACCAAAGAACCTTGGAGGTCGAAAAACTTGAAAGAAGGAGCACAACGAAGTTGAAACCATTTTTTTGGTTGAAAAGAGAATGAAGGAACACGAGGAGAACCTTGGATGTTCGAAGATGAATAAAAACACAAGTGACAAGAGAATTAAAAACCACTCTGGTTGAAATGAGATATACAAGGAATGCGACAGAACAAATTTGGGCACCACTCCGGCTGAAAGAGGAGCAAAACTTGATAAGACGAAAAGAACTTGAAGAGATGAAATAACACTCCGGTTAAATGGATAAGCATGGAAAAGAACATGATCTTGACAAAACGAGATGATGGGTGAAGAGAGCAACATCACAATGCGTCCGGAATGAAAGAGTGGAATGAAAAGAATGGAGAAGAGAACGACAACTTCTACCACAGAGAATTTTAAAAAACATCCTTACGAAGAAGGGTTGAACGGAGTTGTTAAAAAATCAACAACAGAAGGTATGTTTCCCATGGACTTTTGGAAAACATCTCAAAATTGTGAGGTCACGACCGGCCACTAAAGGAAACAATTGATTGGTTGAGATCAAGAAAAGATGAAAAAATTCTTTCGTTGAGAGGATAGGAGAAAACTTGGATCATTGATAGGCACCACCATTAGCATAATCCTTAGGGAAGGCATTAGGTGAAATTTGTACCAAGATAACATCAACAAAGGAATTGTTGGGTTGAAAGAACTAATGAAAGAAGAGAAACTGATGGTTTTAATATATCTCAGCCCTAACAACTTGTGAATCATGAAACACGAATATAAATTTCCAAGGATGACATAACACCACCTCAAAAGATAAGGTAGAAAGAATTGCAGTTTGGAATGCAAGAAGAAGAATATTTGAGCTCATCCAACAAAATCTTGAAGAACACTTCAAGAAGGAATTAAATCTTGATGAACCACCACATAGAACCTCTTGGAAGAACTCCATACTGAAAGGATACTAGAAATGAAATGAAGGTGGAAAAGAATAATATTGGAGTCTTTCAATGAATTAGAGCTTCGAGACGAGACAACCGAGAAAAATTTAAACTCCGGAAAAGAAAAGATGAAAAACTTAGAACCGAGAAATTGATATCATGAATGAACTCCGGAAGAAAAGAATTAAATCACCTCGAGGAAACAAGAATAAGATTTACTGTATGTTTATCCTTCATCAACTTAAATTGATGAAAAGCAACAGATTTGGCATACTACTTATTCTCGTTGGGAAGGATTAAGGAGAGATATAGCACAAACTTGGGAAAATCTTCAATGAACCATTGGTATGATTTCGGAAAGAACGAATGAATTGATATGGTAACAAAGGAAAAGTAATCTTGAATGAACCAACGAAAGAATTGAAAATGACTGAAGAAAAGTGAATGAATCTCCAAGAAAAAAATTAGAAAACGAACGAAGATACTTGATGATACTTGAACGATTCATTGAAAGAATTAGAGAACGCGAGCTGAAATCTGAGAATGAATAATTATTCTGAAAAAAGGATGGCCTCCGGAGAATAAAAACGAAAAGACTCCTAAAATGCTTCAGATGGGTATGAAAGGAACTATCATAATAAAAAATAATTATGAGGATGGACTGAAGCTGGAACCATGAATCTTCAAGAGAACGGATATGATTTGGAGGAAAAACTCTTCTTCAGTCTTGAACACTGAGAATGACGATGAGAAACACCACCAAAAATTGTCGAGAGACTCCGGGATAATGAAAAGAGAAAAAGGTTGAGCCAAAGATGAAAATATTTTGAAAGCAATCTTGGAGAAGGCATCTGACTGATGAAAATTCATTCTTACATCAAACTTTCATATGAATTTGAGAATAACTTCGGGGAAAATTAGAAGAGCCAGGTAAGATCTTGGGAAAGACCTATGGGTTCAGGCCCACTCAAAAGAAAACACTGTTGAACGATTTTATAGAGAGATTGCACCGGTGTAATTAAATGGCTTAAATGAGGTAACCACCTCAGAATAGTTTGAACGGAGCTAGAGGGGAAACACAAATCTTCTCAAGTATCTTCAGCACTCTGGAACAATTGAATAGCGAGAGGTGAATGATCAAGAGGTGCACCGACAATGAGAAAGAATTTTAAACGAGGAAATGGATATGATCAACACTGAAAGCTTGAATTTAGTCTACCAGAGAAGAAAAGAGAATGAAGAATGATAAACTTGAAGCTTCCTTATCATCTTCATGAGAATCACCATGATGAAACTTGGAAGAAAAGGATGATGAAACTTCACATAAATAAAAGGATACTTGATTTGAGAATTTTGACTTCTTGAAGAAGAAGGGTGGGATGGTGGGAAAACAAAGGCAACTTGGGACAGATGAAACAGATGAATCCTCAGGCTTCTTGACGGCACCCGTATGGAATAACTTGAAGAAAGTGCATAGGTCGAAAAAGATTGACATGACGATCTCAATGATCCAGAAGGATTAGCATTCACATTGAAATATGAGAACACCGCTTAAAAAAGGTATGGATTGATACGTCTCCAACGTATCTATAATTTTTGATTGTTCCATGCTATTATATTATCTGTTTTGGATGTTTTATATGGATCAATATGCAATTTTATATGATTTTTGGGACTAACCTATTAACCTAGAGCCTAGTACCAGTGCCAGTTCCTGTTTTTTCCTTGTTTCAGAGTTTTGCAAAAAGGAATACCAAATGGAGTCCAAACGGAATGAAACTTTCGCGATGATTTTCTTGGACCAGAAGACATCCAGAGGGCTTGGAGTGCATGTCAGTAAATATTCTAGTAAGGGTGAATATTCTAGTAAGGATAATGAAGATATCAAAACAATAAGTGTTCATCCCAATTTTTTCGATATTATTAAGGAACTGATGTAGGGTGGAACCCTAGATGGCCGATCTTTCACGAAAGGAGCGAATTCCGCGATGAACACGAAGAACACGAGGAGAAAACATGAGGGGAAACGCAAGGGGAAACACAAGGGGAAACACAAGAGAATCACTCCAACCAACAAGAACGATCACACATATTCTAGATCCTCAAACACATAAGAGATACATGATCCACGATCAACTAAGGACGATACAAGTAGCATGATATTCTCCGTGAGGAGGTCTTGAGGTTCTTCCCGTGATGGGGTCTTGAATTCGTTTGGGGGATCTTCTCCGAGGAGGCGCGATCTCCGAGGAGAAGGTAACCAAGTGGATGAGCAAAGCTCTCACACAAATATGAGCTAATCCTTTGCTAACCCTAGAAAAGTGGTGGAGGAGTCATTTATATAGGCAAAGGGGGCGAAGGGGTACATGGGCTTCGGCCCAACACGCACATGCAGGTGGTGGTCCAGATGATCCGGATGGGCAACCGGATGATCCGGGCTTCAGGGACCCGGATGATCCGGGAGGGGGTCCGAACGAGGCGAGTAGGCGGGCGGCGACGTCGGCGACCCGAATGTCCGGAGGGGGGTCCGGACGTCTGGCTGGGGTCCGAATGATCCGGGGTTCGTCCGGATGATCCGGCCTCGGTGTGCAGCTTCGGGTGCTCTCGGGTCTCCACTAATCCGGATCGTTCAGGCTTGGATTCGGATCGTCGGGCTATGTCTGGATCGTCCAGGACTTCGTCCGGATCATCCGGCCAGCCTAGGACTTGGCTAAATTCTTCTTCGTCTTCACGCATGTCTTCTGCTTCCGATCCTTCTTGCTCCTTAGCTTCTCCATGGCTAACTCCTTGGTACCTGAGTATGCATAATGTGTTCATTTGAGGTAGTAGCCATGTCTCATGTGCATCGATGTGGAATTGTGAGAGGAGAGATGTCACCTCGGATTCGAGAGCTCTTGCATGTGCTCGTGTCATGGGTCTTCTAGGCACTTGGTGAGATGATGATAGGACCTTGGGATGCTCCGCATCATCTTCCCTCCCTTGGGAAAGATCCGACCTCAGATCGAATTCTTCATCACCATGGTAGGGAGATAGATCATGCATGGACGTTGAAGATGTCGTTCATGGAGTACTTGTCGCATGGAATGTCGATCTTGTTGGCGTTTTTGTTGTAGCGTGCAAGCACCTTGAATGGTCCATCGGCTCATGGTAGATGCTTGGACTTGCGCTCGTTGGGGAAGCGGCCTTGCGAAGGTGTGGCCACACAAGATCTCCGACGTTGAATATCATGGGTTGCTTGTTGACGTTGAGCTTGGTCGCGAGGCATTGTACTTGTCGCTCGATGGTGTTCCGTGTATCTTCATGCATCGTCTTGAGATGTTTCTCCCGTTCACTTGCGTCCATATTGATGCACTCTTGTAGTGGTAGCGGAAGAATGCCCAATGGGGACCACGGGTTGAATCCATAGACGACCTCGAAGGGGGACTTGCCGGTAGCCGAGTATCTTGCTCGGTTGTAGGCGTACTCGGCGATAGGTAGACACTCCTCCCACTCCTTGATGTTCTTCTTGATGAACACGTGAAGTACATCGGAGAGTGTGCGGTTGGTGACCTCCGTTTGGTCGTCAGTTTGTGGATGGTAAGCCGTGGAGAAGAGCAGCTTGATTTCGAGCTTGGCGCATAGGGTCTTCTGAAAGTAACTCAAGAACTTGATGTCGCAGTCCGAGACAATCGTCTTTGGCACTCCATGTAGTCATAAGATTTCCCTACAAAAGCGATTGGAAACATGTGAAGCATCGTCTATCTTGTTGCAAGGAATGAAATAAGCCACTTTGGAGAATCGGTCCACAACAACAATCATGGAATCCTTTCCATTTCTAGTTCTAGGCAAACCAAGCACAAAATCCATGCTAATATCTTCCCATGGTTGATATGGAATTGGGAGAGGCATGTAAAGGCCATAAGATTGAGCTTTAGACTTAGCTTTGCGACATGTTGAGCATCGGTTGGTGAAGCGGTTGACGTCGTGGAACATCTTAGGCCAAAAGTAGTTCTTGGAGAGCGTAGCAAATGTCTTGTCGCGTCCAAAATGTCCCATTAGTCCTCCTCCTTGAGATTCTTGCAAAAGCAACAAATGAAGAGAAGACTCGGGGATGCATAGTTTGTTAGCTCTCATAAGATAACCATCTTTGATGTAATAGTGTTCCAAAGATGTATGCATCAAACATTTAGCATAAGGACTTGCAAAAGTAGGATCATGCGCATACAAGTCTTTTATGTGCTCAAAGCCAGTGACATTCAATTCAAGTTGAGTAACAAGCATGCATATAAGGGAAAGCACATCCGCCACAACATTGTCTTTGCCTTTGATATACTTGATGATATAAGGAAAAGACTCAATAAACTCACTCCACTTAGCATGATGCTTGTTCAACTTGGTTTGACCCTTAAGGTACTTGAGCGTTTCATGGTCGGTATGGATGACAAATTCATGGGGTCGAAGGCAATATTCCCATTCACGCAAAACGCGGACTACATATAGCTCTTTGTCATAGATGGGGTAATTGAGTTGCGCTCCGGAGAGTTTCTCACTAAAGTAAGCTATGGGGCGCTTCTCTTGCATTAACACACCTCCTATGCCATTACCACTAGCATCGCAATGAATTTCAAAAGGTTTTTCAAAGTTTGGTAATGCAAGCACGGGAGCATGAGTAAGAAAATTCTTAAGCTCATTGAAAGCATTATCTTGGGATGGTCCCCAAACAAAAGGTGCATTTTTCTTACTCAAAGCATGCAATGGTGAAGCAATAGTGCTAAAGTCCTTTACAAAACGACGGTAGAAACCGGCTACACCAAGGAAGCTATGCACTTATTGCAAGTTGGTTGGTTGGGGCCAAGTTTTAATAGCATTGATCTTAGAGTCGTCAACATGAACACCCTTAGAGGACACAACAAAACCCAAGAAAACGAGTTTATCAATGCCAAAAAGGCATTTTTCCATGTTAGCATAGTGACGCTTTTTTTCGAAGATTTTGCAAAACGGTTCGAACATGGGTGACATGATCTTTGAGAGATTTGCTATAAACAAGGATATCGTCGAAGTAGACCACAACAAACTCACCAATGTAAGGGCGAAACACATAATTCATAATACACATTAAAGTACCCGGTGCTTCCGATAAACCCATAGGCATGACTAACCACTCATACAAACCAAACTTTGTTTTGAAAGCGGTCTTCCATTCATCACCCTCTTGTATGCGGATTTGATAGTAACCACTTTTAAGATCAATTTTGGAAAAAATAGTGGCACCGCTAAGTTCATCTAGCATATCATCAAGGCATGGAATGGGGTACCTATAGTGAACGGTGATAGCATTGATAGGTCTACAACCGGAACACATGCGAAAGCTATCGTCTCTTTTTGGCACAAGAATGACCGGAACGACACAAGGACTCAAACTTCCGCGCACATGTCCATGGTCTATGAGATGTTTTACTTGCCTTTGTATTTCTTTGGTTTCTTCGGGGTTGATGCGGTAGGGGGCCTTGTTAGGAATAGGAGCTCGGGGATGAGGTCGATTTGGTGCTCAATTGTAACGCCCACGATGCGGCTATATCTCCCACGTGTCGAAGCACGACTTAGAGACATAACCGCATTGTAAGCAATGTCGCAAGAGAGGTAATCTTCACACAACCCATGTAATGAATAAGGAAAGGGATACATAGTTGGCTTACAATCGCCACTTCACACAATACATGAATAAAGCATTAAATCAACCAGATACAATCAAGGTCCGACTACGGAACCGAAATAAAATAAGACTACCGCTAATGCTACAGATCCCCGATCGTCCCAACTGGGCTCCACTACTGATCAACTGAAACGAAACAACACAATGACCGAGATCTTCATCGAGCTCCTCCTTGAGCTCGGTTGCGTCACATGCACGGTATCATTGGCACCTGCAAACTGGTTTTGGAAGTATCTGTGAGTCACGGGGACTCAGCAATCTCACACCCTCGCGATCAAGACTATTTAAGCTTATAGCTAGGATAAAAGGTATGTGAGGTGGAGTTGCAGCAAGCACTAGCATATATGGTGGCTAACATACGCAAATGAGAGCGAGAAGAGAAGGCAAGCACGGTCGTGAACTAGAAGTGATTAAGAAGTGATCCTCAAACTACTTACGTTCAAGCATAACTCCAACACCGTGTTCACTTCCCGGACCCTGCCGAGAAGAGACCATCATGGCTACACACGCGGTTGATGCATTTTAATTAAGATAAGTTTCAGGTTTTCTACAACCGGACATTAGCAAATTCCCATCTGCCCATAACCGCGGGCACGGCTTTCGAAAGTTCAAAAACTCTGCAGGGGTGTCCCAACTTAGCCCATCACAAGCTCTCACGGTCAACGAAGGATATTCCTTCTCCCAAGACAATCCGATCAGACTCGGAATCCTGGTTACAAGACATTTCGACAATGGTAAAACAATACTAGCAAAGCCACCCGAATGTGCCGACAAATCCCGATAGGGGCTGCACATATCTCATTCTCAGGGCACACCGGATTGTCCAAGGTTCCGGTAGGCCAGCCCAGAGTTGCCCCTGGTGGCCACCGGCAGCTGACAGGTTGGACCAACACTCAGAGGAGCACTGGCCCGGGGGTTTAAAATAAAGATGACCCTTGAGTCTGCAGAACCCAAGGGAAAAAGGCTTAGTTGGCAAATGGTAAAACCAATGTTGGGCCTTGCTGGAGGAGTTTTATTCAAGGTGAACTATCAAGGGGTTCCCATTATAACCCAACCGCGTAAGGAATGCAAAATCAAGGAACATAACACCGGTATGACGGAAACTAGGGCGGCAAGAGTGGAACAAAACACCAGGCATAAGGCCGAGCCTTCCACCCTTTACCAAGTATATAGATGCATTAAGTAAATAAGATATATTGTGATATCCCAACAATAATCCATGTTTCAACAAGGAACAAACTCCAATCTTCACCTGCAACTAACAACGCTATAAGAGGGGCTGAGCAGAGCGGTAACATAGCCAAACAATGGTTTGCTAGGACAAGGTGGATTAGAGGCTTGACATGGCAATATGGGAGGCATGATATAGCAAGTGGTAGGTATCGCGGCATAGGCATAGCAAGAGAGCGAGCAACTAGCAAGCAAAGATAGAAGTGATTTCGAGGGTATGGTCATCTTGCCTAAGATTCCACAAGGAAGAATAACGAGTCCATGAAGAAGACAAACGGACGTAGTCGAACGAATCCTCACAACACGACGTTATTGGAACCAACCCGAGGAAGCAACCCCAGAAAGGAGCAAACAACATAGTAAACAACCAACACATAATCATGGCATGATGCACAACCAAGCATGATGCATGTCCGGTTTAATGAAGCATGGCATGGTAAAGTGCAACAAACAACACTACAAATTAAGTGGAGCTCAATATGCCACTCCGTTGCATATTGACGAAACACCACGTGACTTATTTAGTTCGAACTTGTTTATGTACCCAACAATATTAAATGTTGTTAAACATGGCAAGAGGGTGAAGCAAATGAAAACTACCTATCTAGGCAAGTTTAAATGAGGCCAGAACAACCAAACAACAAGTCCGGAAACTCCTGATGTGCATATTTTAAGGTTTGGTACTGTTCTGCCCTAAACCATATTTTAGATTTTTAAACATGCAAGACAAGTACACCATGTTAAACTAGGCATTTTTCTACCCCATTTACATATAAAGTTTGTGAAGTTCGGAGCTACGGTTAATTAGTTATGAATTAAAGCATTTTAACATGGCATAGGAGCAAATTTAACCAAACAGCATTTTAAACAGTTCAAACATGCATGAAAGTTGCATATTATTAAACTAGACAAAATTCTAAGCAACTTTCATATATAATTTATTTAGATCCGATGCATGGTTGTGAAGTTATTAAATGCATGAAGTTTAGGGGCTTTTCTGCAAAACTGCCAGACTCTGGAATAATAACTAAATTGTAGAACTAAAAAACGAGATATCGAGCCGAAACTGAATGGCCCAACAGTGCGCAGGGGCAATCGGGTAGATGGGCTGGGGTTTCTCACCATGGGCCATAGCCCAGATCTGGAGAGGTAGTTCGGCCTTGGTGGTGCTGGGCTTGGATCTAGCAGCGGCTTGGCTAGACCTTGGCTCACACGGCCCACGACGGCGCTGGAGGCGGGTCTTGCTGGAAAAGAAACAGTGGGCCGGCTCGGTCAAAACAGGGGGAGTCAACGCGGGCACCGCTAGCTCATCTTCAGTGCAGAGAAACAGGGGCGCGACGACTGCAGAGGTTCGTCTCTGCTCGAAGCAGATTGATCGGAGACCGGCGACAGTGGACTTGGCTAAGGGCGGTGCGCCGGCGTGGGTAGAAGAAGTAGACGCGGAAGCTGGCGGCATGGGTGACACGGATCCGGGCGGTGGAGGTCGTCGGGGTCCTATTCCCTGCTGAATCGAAGCAGAGGCGGCTCCATGTACTTGGCGGGGCGGCGGGGAACCGAGCCGATCCGGCCGGAGTTGAGGTGGAGGTGCGGGGCAAAGGAGAGGTTTAGGATGACGAACGCGGGCAGCTGCTAGCTGGTCTTGGCGCAGACAACGAGGCCAAGGCTGGCTCCTTCCGGTTCC
Organism: Triticum urartu; assembly: GCF_003073215.2. Lineage (NCBI taxonomy): Eukaryota > Viridiplantae > Streptophyta > Magnoliopsida > Poales > Poaceae > Triticum > Triticum urartu. Next base: position 284,643,244 of record NC_053025.1, read on the forward strand.
TGCGAGAAGACGCAGAGGAAGAGAGAGATGAGATTAGAACAAAGGAGGGAGAGAGACGAAGCAGGAGGGTAGAAGAAAGGAGCAGGGGCGTGGCAGATGCTCATCTTGTAGGTTGCTAGTGGCAGTTGACGGCGGCGAGGGCGCCATGGAAAGAGGAGAAAGCGGGAGGCGCTTGGTCGGATGTGGTTGGTGGATGGATCAGACAGATCCCGAGGGAGAAGGTAGGTAGGTTGCGGCGGGCAGGGGATGGATGGTACAAACTCCCTAGAAGTTCGGGTTGGACCTATATATATAGCAGGGGATTTTTGGGTAGGGGCTAATCCGCCCCTCCGATCGTAATCGGACGGTCGGGAAAAATAGACTAGGGAGCCCAAATAAGAAAACGTGCTCTTGGTGAACTTGGGGTTCTTGTAGAGCTTGTGGAGGGGCTTGTCGAGCTTGCAGACGAACTTGAGGAACTTGACGATGCGCACGTGATTGGTAAGCCCTCTCTTGAACTTCATCGCGAAGCGCTTCTTCTTGTTCACGCCGATGGCGGTTGCGTGTGGCGACGGCGTGACTTGAATCTCGAAGGGCACGTTGCGCCTCAATTGCTTGAGCTTCATGTAGTTGTTGTTCTTTGCATTGTGCCTCGGCATCTTGTGCATCTTGGTGTAGGCGTGCTCGCTCTTCCTCTTCTCATTGGTGTTGTCGTTGCCGTTCTTGTGCTTGCTCGAGAGTAGCTTGGTTTCGACGATGTCGATGTTCTTGCGCACGAGCTTGCTCTTGAGAGTCGATGTCATGTAGAGGGTTGCGGTTTGCGTGACGATCTTGACGCGCGGCACGATGAAGAGTGTTCGATCTCGGTGTAGTTGAGTCGGAGATGGTGTAGTCGGAGTGTCGACTTGAGCGGCTCCGTCTTGAAGAGGACAAAGTGGAAGAAGAGCGGTTTAGCAACAAAGCACGAATCTCCTCCATTCTTGCATCATTCTCTTGCTTGTGGTCATCGAGCTTGTGGTCGAAGTAGTTTCTTGTACGTTGCTCGGATAGTCGTAAGTTAGTGGCGAGATGATCGATGCGGTCGCTCATTGCTTGTTGCTCTTGATGCAAAGCACGTTGTGCACCAAAGAGGTGGCTCTTTGTGACGAAGGAAGTCATGTCGTCGTCTTGCTCAAGGAAGAGTGGGTTGGTAGAAGTACTTGGCCTATCCATCATTCCAAGGAAAATATGTGAGTGGGAGAAAGAGAAGAACGTATACCAAATGTACCTTGATCGAAGTTGAAGGTGGATCAATGCTCACTCAATAGTGTCGCAAGGAAATATCACAATTGGTACCAATTCTTGTTGGTTCTCACACCTACACAAATAAGAGCTTATGGTGGAGCTTGGTTAGAATGGTGGCACAAATTTTGATGTGAAAGTAATCAACACTCAATAATGTTGGAAAAGATTCACAAATTCACAAATGCAACAAGTAGACCAATATCACTATATGGCACACGGAAACATAACACACAAAAAGATAAATGGGGTCGCGCAACCAAGGAATGAGCCAAAATGTGGAAGCCACGAAAATGATCTTGTTGCACAACACTAGAGAGACACTAGCACGATTGCACAATAGGCGGATACGAGATTTGTGCACAACCTACTAAGCAAAAAAGCAACGACTTCTATCCCAAGTATGCTATATGTACGGTGTTCCGATGATATGATCCAAGATGATCGGATATGACAATCTTAATGTTGTATGATGCTATGGTTATTTCTTATAAGCTCTTTGCTTATCTTTCCTCTTTTTGCTTAAAAGCTTGGTTAGCTCTTTCTCTTTGAGCTCTTTTCTCATGCAATGCTTCACAAACCAAGATAGCAATTGTGTATGCGATGACAACTTTGTGACACAACAGAAGATACCAAGATATGCACTAATGTGCACAAGTCGCGTTGCCGGCAATACTCAAAGGCTAGTCTCGATGGGTAAGGTACACAAAAGTAAGGCTATGGTGGTTATCAATGTAATGGCAAGGAGTGGACAAAGATGTCATCAAAGTTACCGTCCTTGCTTACGGTTGAGGGTGTCACGAAACCAAGATGAGGTTACCGAGAAGGTCGTTGTTGATGACACGTCCATGGCGAAGATGTGCGACGGAGATGTCGATGTCGAACCGTTCCTAGTTAGCCTAAACACCCTAGGAAATGATGAACCACAACTCAAATTCTCAAAACCAAATGCGTCAAAATTTGTCGGGGTTTGCGGTCAAGTGGTGGTAGGGTTTGGTGTATCGAAAGGGTTTGAGGAAGTTAGGTGGTGGAGGTGTAAGAGGGTATGCGGAGGCGTAGGCGGTGGTGGTCAAAAACTGCAGAAAAAATGCAGTTTCGGCAGAGATAGCCGGATGATCCGGGCCGGGAGCCGGATGATCCGGGACAACGGCCGGATGATCCAGGGGGGTCAACTACGCTCGGGGATGGCTTGGGATGAACTCGAAAACGGGGACAAATTCGAGTATTTTGTGGATTTTGGATGGATTTCGAGGTGGTGATGGTGGGGAAAGGTAAGACCCACTTGCAACACAACAAATTCGCGGATCAAAACCAGCAAAACTTCATCAAAACTCACAAATCACAAAAAATTGGGGCTATTTTTGTGGGGATTTTTGAATTAGGACGAAAAACAACAAAATCAAGCTAGAAAACACAACGAGGAGGCTCCGAAATCGTGATCAACGTGGCTCTAGATACCTAGATGATGTAGGGTGGAACCCTAGATGGCCGATCTTTCACGAAAGGAGCAGATCCCGTGATGAACACGAAGAACACCAGGAGAAAACATGATGGGAAATGCGAGGGGAAACATGAGAGAATCACTCCAACCAACAAGAATGATCACACATATGCTAGATCCTCAAACACATAAGAGATACATGATCCATGGTCAACTAAGGACGATACAAGTTGCACGATCTTCTCCGTGAGGAGGTCTTGAGGTTCTTCCCCTGATGGGGTCTTGAATCCGCTTGGAGGATCTTCTCCAAGGAGGCGTGATCTCCAATGAGAAGATAATTAACCAAGTGGATGAGCAAAGTTCTCACACAAATATGAGCTAATCCTTTGCTAACCCTAGAAAAGTGGTGGTGGAGTCATTTATATAGGCAAAGGGGTCGAAGGGGTACATGGGCTTCGGCCCAACACGCACACGTAGGTGGTGGTCCGGATGATCCGGGCTTCAGGGACCCGGATGATCCGGGAGGGGGTCCGGACAAGGCGAGTAGATGGGCGGCGACGTTGGCGACCCGGATGTCCGGAGGGGGGTCCGGACGTCCGGTCGGGGTTCGGATGATCCGGCCTCGGGGTGCAGCTTCGGGTGCTCTCGGGTCTCCACTTATCCGGATCGTCCGGGGCTGGGGTCCGGATCGTCCGGGCTGTGTCCGGATCATCCGGGGCTGTGGTCCGGATCGTCCGGGACCTCGTCCGGATCATCCGGCCAGCCTAGGACTTAATTGAATTCTTCTCCGTCTTCACGCATGTCTTCCGCTTCCGATCCTTCTTGCTGCTTAGCTTCTCCTTGGCTAACTCCTTGGTACCTGAGTATGCATAATGTGTCCGTTTAAGGTAGTAGCCATGTCTCATGTGCATCGAAGTGGAATTGTGAGAGGAGAGATGTCACCTCGGTTTCGAGAGCTCTTGCACATGCTCGCGTCATGAGTCTTCTAGGCACTTGGTGAGACGATGATAGGTCCATGGGGATGACCTTGGGATGCTCCGCATCAGGAACCAATTGCTACAAGTGAATTGTCTTGATTTCTTGCCTAGGATTTTGACCATTAACAAAATTAAAGAACCTCCTAAGGGTTATAGGTGTGAGATTGAAGAATTGCATTCCAAAGACGATAATGCTTAGATCTATTCGTGCTTTATGCCTAGCTAAGGAAAACAATTCTCATTTTTAGCAGAAGCATGATAAAATACTGATTCTTTTTGCAGAAGATTAATAAAAAAATTGCTTAGGTCATACTAATTTTTCAGGATTTTTGGAGTTAAAGAAGGATTTGAAATATCCAGATTGCTACACACTGTTCTGTTTTTGACAGATTCTATTTTTCGCGTGTTGTTTTCTTATTTTGATGCATCTATGGCTAGTATCGGGGGGTATGAACCATGGAAAATTTGGAATATAGTAGATATTACACCAATATAAATAAATAATGAGTTCATAATAGTACCAAAAGTGGTGATTTATTTTCTTATACTAACGGAGCTTATGAGATTTTCTGTTGAGTTTTGTGTTGTGAAATTTTCATGTTTTGGGTAAGGATTTGATGGACTATGGAATACGGAGTGCCAAGATCCTAAGCTTGGGGATGCCCAAGGCACCCCAAGGTAATATTAAAGGACAACCAAGATCCTAAGCTTGGGGATGCCCCAGAAGGCGTCCCCTCTTTCGTCTTCATCTACCGGTAACTTTACTTGAGGCTATATTTTTATTCACCACATGATATGTGTTTTGCTTGGAGCATCATGCATGATTTGAGTCTTTGCTTTTTAGTTTGTCAAAATCATCCTTGCTGTACACACCTTTTGAGAGAGACACACATGAATCGCGATTTATTAGAATACTCTATGTGCTTCACTTATATCTTTTGAGCTAGGCAAATTTGCTCTAGTGCTTCACTTATATGTTTTTAGAGCACGACGGTGGTTTTATTTTATAGAAATTGATGAAATCTCGCACTTCACTTATATTATTTTGAGAGTCTTTAAAACAGCATGGTAATGTGCTTTGGTTATAAATTTAGTCCTAATATGATAGGCATCCAAGAAGGATATAATAAAAACTTTCGTATAAAGTGCATTGAATACTATGAGAAGTTTGATTCCTTATGATTGTTTTGAGATATGAAGATGATGATATTAAATTCATGCTAGTGAGTAGTTGTGAATTGGAGAAATACTTGTGTTGAAGTTTGTGAATCCCGTAGCATGCACGTATGGTGAACCTGTATGTGATGAAGTTGGAGCATGATTTATTTATTGATTGTCTTCCTTATGAGTGGCGGTCGGGGACAAGCGATGGTCTTTTCCTACCAATCTATCCCCGTAGGAGCATGCGCACAATACTTTGTTTCGATGACTAATAGATTTTTGCAATAAGTATGTGAGTTCTTTATGACTAATGTTGAGTCCATGGATTATACACACTCTCACCTTTCCTCCATTGCTAGCCTCTCTAGTACCGCACAACTTTCGCCGTTACCATAAACCCACCATATACCTTCCTAAAAACAGCCACCATACCTACCTATTATGGGATTTCTATAACCATTCCGAGATATATTGCCATGCAACTTTCCACCGTTCCATTTATATGACACGCTCATTACTGTCATATTGCTTTGCATGATCATGTAGTTGACATCGTATTTGTGGCAAAGCCACCATTCATAATTCTTTCATACATGTTACTCTTGATTCATTGCACATCCCGGTGCACCGCCGGAGGCATTCATATAGAGTCATATTTTGCTAAGTATCGAGTTGTAATTCTTGAGTTGTAAGTAAATAAAAGTGCGATGAGCTTCATTGTTAGAGCATTGTCCCATGTGAGGAAAGGATGATGGAGACTATGATTCCCCCACAAGTCCGGATGAGACTCCGGACAAAAAAGGGCAAAAAAAAGAGAGAAGGCCCAAATAAAAAAAATATGAGAGAAAAGCGAGAAGGGGCAATGTTACTATCCTTTTACCACACTTGTGCTTCAAAGTAGCACCATGATCTTCATGATAGAGAGTCTCCTATGATATCATTTTCATATACTAGTGGGAATTTTCATTATAGAACTTGGCTTGTATATTCCAATGATGGGCTTCATAAAATTTCCCTAGGTCTTTGTGAGCAAGAGAGTTGGATGCACACCCACTTAGTTGTCATTTTGAGCGTTCATAAACTTATAGCTCTAGTGCATCCGTTGCATGGCAATCCCTACTCACTCACATTGATATCTATTGATGGGCATCTCCATAGCCCATTGATATGGCCAGTTGATGTGAGACTATCTCCTTCTTTTTGTCTTCTCCACAACTACCGTCTATACCACCTATAGTGCTATGTACATGGCTCACGCTCATGTACTGCGTGGAAGTTGAAAAAGTTTGAGAACGTTAAAAGTATGAAACAATTGCTTGGCTTGTCATCAGGGTTGTGCATGATTTAAATATTTTGTGTGATGAAGATGGAGCATACACTGGTGCGCGTTGGTCCTAAACAAACGGTTTTAACCCCTTTCCACGGCGGCATATGGAACCGTCTCAAAGTGAGTGTGGGCGATAGGGGGGTCCTTCCCACACGACCAAGAAACCGCAGGGCATAGGGAGCCTTGATGCATACAGTTGTCCCTGTATAACCGTTTCGGATATCTCGAATATCCCAAACGCTTCATCCTTGCTACTCGTTTGTGCTTGCATTGCCATCGCAGTTGGAGTTTTGTGGTTCTGCCTAAAACCAGGCAGATTCTAGGCACGGGAGCTTTCTAGGAAGATTTTAGGCAGATTCCAGGCACGGGAGATTTACGATACCTGGCACATCACAAACAGTTCATGATTATAAACCGTGTATGATAGGTAGACAATCACACACATTTAGTTTTCTGGCACCATATGTGATAGTGTCTGACATCACACACGCTTTGTGAACGGCAACTGTGTGCATGCTTGCACACGTTTCCTCTCTGTGAACCGTCTCGGATTATGGTGTATATTGCAAATGTTTGTGTTTTACCAACCGTGTGTGCCTTAATGACCTGCACAACGTAATTTCTTCCTAATTTAATTGCTGCTATTTAAAATTGTACCTAATTTAAACTTGAAAGTAGGCTATAGCTTTATTCATATCCTCAGGTTCAAACAACCAATGCATTATTCGATTCACAGGTACATATGTTTAAGAATTACAAAAGCACCAAATAAAGAATGATGTACTAGGGTTCTATACTTGTACTATTACAAATGGTAAAGAAAGAGGCGACAGACATTCCAATTGCTGAACAAGGTGAACAACAATTGGAATAAAGCTATAGGGTTCTTACTTACCATCCTACAGTTCACTATTGTCTTGCATAAAGTGTAAACAAATAGTTCGATTGACATCTTTTGACCCATTTTAGTAAAAATCTTTATCAGTTTCCTCACTTGATGCTGGTTCATGAATATCTCATTGCCCCATGCGCAGAAAGGGTCGAAGTGTGGATCTTTGGCAATGATATATAATTACCTAAAAGCACCAAGTTAATATTAGAAGCTAAACAACAATTGAAAAATGATCTAGTACAACATTCCATCCATCCCATTATATAAGATTTCATTATATGTATATCTAGACATCATCAGAACATTAAGGTAACACTCTTCCTTGTTGCTATGTAGCCTGGGATTGCATATTTAGTCATTCAGTACAATGCATGTTGCTAAACAACAATTGAAAAACGAAAAGGCATGTTAACTGCAATATCCTTAACAGCAACCAAATATCGTAATTCATAGTGGTATTGTTGAAACTGTTATTGATGAAATTGAACTGCACAGAAAATAGTTGCACATATAGAGCATCACATTGTGAAGAACTGAAATAAACAAGTCATAAGGACATCTCTAGGCGATACTTAAAAAGTTAAAGGACTAAAACCCTTAGTGGATATATATACTCCAGCAATTTTTGGCCTTTTCTAGTCGATCCCCTAAACTTAAGGTTGTAAACTTCAATTTGATCAAGTTCAAAGTAGGTTCAACCGAAAGTAGCATGCATTCAAACATAAACATAGATAGTTTTGCATAACCAAACATAAAACATAAATTTAAACTAAGCTAAACTACTTTCGGTCGAAATAGAGGTCGAGCCAATCCTTCCTCGTCATGTACGGTGTGCCGCGAGCCGGGTCTGGGCCAGTACCGTCGTTGGGGTCGTTGGGGAAGACACTCCTCCACTCGTCGATGTCGATCTCCTCGTCCTGGGGGCCCACCTCGACGCCCTGCGCGCCGCCGTCGCCGCCGCCTTTGACCTCGCCATTAGAGGAGAGTGCGATAACCTCGCCGCCCTCCGCGCCGCCATCCTTGTCGCCTTCGACCTCATCATCGGAGGAGAGCATGATAACCTCGCCGCCCTCCGCGCCGCCAAAGATCGCCCGCTCTGCCTCCACGAGCTCCGGGTGCTGCCGGCGGAGCTCTTGCATGTAGGCCTCGGCGGCGGCCTCAGCCTCGAGACGCTCCCACGCCTCGCGGTCCTCCCGCGCCATAGCCGAGCTCACCACCCCTGGCTCCGGCGGAACGAGGTGGACCGGACATGTGCCAAAGGGGAAATTGAGCCTAGCCGCCGCGTCGTAGTAGCGGACCTGCCAGCGGTCGTACTCCATGGCCGCGAGCTCGGCTGTGTGGAAGCTACCAAGCCACCGGCAGGTGTGGGTCTCTCGATCTGTAATCTCGGCGACCCACGTCCCTCACTGCCGCTGCCGGACCCCGAGGTAGGACTTCGTCGGCTGCCGGGTCCGGGGGAGTACAGGGAAGTCCTTGAACCGATGTAGGGGCGCGGAGGCGGGCGAATCTGGGGACCGACGACGGTGGATCGGGCCCGCGGAGGATGACGGGGACACCTCGGCAGCCACCTCGCCGACGTCGGGCGAAAAGGCCGCGATAAACCCCTTTTTGGCCATTGGCTACTTGAGCTCCCCGGCATACATGCAGAGGTTGAGGATGGAGGCACCGGTGATGGTGGCGACCTACCAATGGTTTCGAGGGTTGTGTGTGTCTGTGTGAGCGGAGGTTGTGTTTGAGGAAATACTGCGGCAACTGAAAATTTTACTAGGCGGGAGTAACAAGGCGGGGCTACTGAAAATTTGGATCAAGGGCGAGCAGATATTTTCGAGATTGCGAGGGATGCAGAGGCGGGAGTAAAATGCCGGGGCTACTGAAAATTTGAATCAAGGGACTGAAGCAAAGAGGGATGTAGAGGCGAGAGTTTTGGGGGAGTGAGCTAGTGTGCTTGACACGCTGGCTGTGGACTGTAGCCGACACACCTTCTCGCGTAAGCCATAGGCGTACTATACACCGATGGTGCTCCAAGATATTTGTACTACATCTCACATGGTTGCTGATAATAAACTATGTGCGATCTACTTGATTTTTCATCTTGGTTTGAATTACATAATGGGGTCATAGCGGTAATGGATGGTGTTTGAATTGCTAGACCTTTTATCTGCAGTGAACATGCAACTATATGTGTGTCGTAAAGAATTGGAATTATTCAGGGTTCGTTTGGACATTTCATACATTAAACTAGTTTTCTAGCCATTTCAGGTACACAATTCAAAATTAAACTACATGCACATGCTCCAGTGCATACAAATTGGTTGAAAAATCAAATTTTTGTCCTTCAGTGCATTCTTAGGTCCCATGGAAGAAATGAGAATGAATTTTCCAGGGTTCGTTTGGCCTTTTTATACATTAACTGGGTTTTCTAGGCATTTTATGTGCATAATTCAAATTTGAACTACAAGCACATGCTCCAATGCACTAAAGTTGGTTGAAAAATCATATGTGTGTCATTGGGTGAATTTCTAGGTCCCATGCAAGAGATGGGAATGAATTTCAAACACCAAGGCATTGTTGATTGCCGGCAAAATGTTGAGATGCCTGGTTTTTAAATTCTAGTAAATCCAAAACTTGTCTAAAATTCATGAAACTTGGCATGCTATCATGGAGCGGCATCAACATGCCGTGGTTAAAATTTTGCCCCATTTGGGGCAGGTTTGGGTTTAAGCTTCTCACAAATCAGAGTTTCTCACAGCAAGCATGATGGTTTCGATAGGGAACGTACCACCTTTGGGGACGAGACGATATCCATTGCCTCTTATTGCTTTCAAAAAATTTCTAGTGCAACATAGAACAACAGGAGTGTTGTGTTCAATCTTGGAATTTTCTGGGGTTCGTTTGGCCTTTTTATACATTAACTGGGCTTTCTAGGCATTTTATGTGCATAATTCAAATTTGAACTACAAGCACATGCTCCAATGCACCAAAGTTGGTTGAAAAATAACATGTGTGTCCTTGGGTGAATCTATAGGTCCCATGCAAGAGATGGGAATGAATTTCAAACACCATGGCACTGTTCATTGCCGGCAAAACATCTGAAATTCATGAAACTTGGCATGCTATCATGGAATGGCGCCCAACATGATGTGGTATTTTTCGTGTCCATTTTGAGAGAAGGCGCACTCGAATAATGAAAGCCAACAAAGGCATTTTGAAAAAATAGTTGCCACTTAATATCTCAAACGTTTGTATAATTCAAAACGTGTGCATTCTGTTAACCATTCACGTGACGCCACATGTCTTTGCTTTAATGGCTATAGGAGGTGCCGTGAGAACAGCTGCTTGACCTTGACTGAACGGGAGGCGTGCGAGCGCAGTCTGGTGCGCAGGCTGACTGAGAGGCATGCAAGTTGTCCCCCAATGCATAGGCTCACCAGGAAGCGTGCGAGCTTTACGCTGCGCAGGCTCACTGGGAAGCTTGCCCTTTGACTTCCATGGCCGCCCGCCTTCCTCTCCATTAATGGCACCTGAGCCGCTGTTTAATACGGGCCACCTTATTGTTCGCCTCCTATTCCCCTCCACCCACAGACCTCCACCGCCATGGTGCAAAATGATCATCTGCCACTAGTCTTCAAGTTTGGTGAAGTAGACTCCGAGACGGAGGAGATAGAAAATAAGGAGGAATGGGGCCTCATGGACATGGCCCAGAACGAGCTGGCCGTGGCGGTTGCTGCCCCCGTTCTCGTCCCAACTCCCATCCACGCGCCCGCGCTAGCGACCATCCCTGTAGCATTAACGGGCTGGTCGCCGAGCACTATCGCCGAGCTGGAAGCCGCGGGCGTCAGTGAGGTCTCTGCGGACCCGCACGAGTTCGTGTACATGCCAGCACCAGCGCCCGTGCCCATGCCCATGAGCGCCCCTCCACCCACTGTGCCGTCGGCCCCTGTGCATTTGGCTGCATCCATCGTGCCCGTGCGCGCCCCTCCACCCGCCGCGGCGCTGGTCCCCGTGCGTTTGGCTGCACCCACCGTGCCCGTGCCCGCCCCCCCTCAGCGGCATGGGATGCTGCCTTCGACTGCTACCTCTCAGTGGCGCCAGTTGCCGTCCTCCCACGCCCCGCCCGTCGATCGCACGACGACATGATGTTTTATTTACATGTGAAGAACATTTTGTACTGCCTTGAAGACTTCAACAACGGCGTCCCGGAGGACGACAACGGCAACGACGGCATGGCACGCCACCTCCGCCGCCGCCGAAATAGTTTTTTTGGGGTTTAATACTGCATCACGAATTCTCGATCATATGAATATAAATTCGCAGTGTGACTGAATGAAAGATATGGTTTGAACGAACTTGCGTTTTTCTCTCTTAATGTACAGACCTAGCAAATGATTTTCTTTTGAAAAAAAGTCAATAGTTTTTAAATATAAAACACTCGTCGCAAACGTTTTAGTTAGAAGACCCGTATGCAAACCGATAGCTTCCCTAGGAAGCCAAGGGAAAATGTGCCGAGCAGGATTTTTGCATCCCTTCAACGCAAACGGTTGTTTTGCATGACCCGTGTGCAACCACGTACAAACAATTGGGTAAGATTTGCATATCTGTCATTTTGGGTATGTTGCCATTTCTCGAACTGGAAAGATTGACATTTGTTTATCTACTAACATTGCCATTTGTCAACCTTGTAACACTGTGTTTGTCAAAATATGCAGCTACAAATCACTAGCACTATCTAATTTTTGCAACTAAAATCACTAGCACTGTTCATATGGACACCACTGGCAGGCGTGAGTTCATGGACGCATATGCAAATGTACCATTGATTACATACAAGTCATCAACCCACAACGACAACGAGGATACATGTTGGATTATAGATCATTTCCAACAAAACATTCTAGTAAAGTTTTTCTCACACAACAAATAACAAAGCGATGAAATGAACTTCAGCTCAACCACTCGTCAGCATTGGAAACGCTTGCTTTGAACCAGAAGTGATTCTCTGGGAAGGGCCAGCTACTGTCAATCTCGAGACCAACGCATTACTGATCATCCAGGCTGAAGCGGCCTATTTCAATACCCATATTGGGATGGTAGGGAAGCATATTAATGTCCGAGGTATAGATACAATTGCTTCTCATAAATGGTAGTAACATTGTGTCAACAGCAGCTGGATCGCCTTCCACCATCATTGGATGGTTTTGTCCAAGGAAGAGCGAGTTTCCTCCAAGACTTTCAATACTGAACCAGGGAGAAGGTGTTGGCGCTAGTACACTGTGATGCCCGGATAATTAAGCTACAGTAAACCTTTGTTAATGATGTCACATCACCTCGATTACTGTTGCTAATCTCGCGTTAGTTCAAAACCGGTTCTGATTCAAATTCAAAATCAGGCAAACAATAAAAGATTTCAAACAATTAAACAAAAGTGTTCGAAATGTGGAAAATAATTCATAGTTAATATTGGTGGAGAAGCCATCATTTTTAAAAGTGTTTAAAGTTCTAAAATAAATAAAATAACGGTAAAACAATTAATTAAATGCCCTTTTAAAAATTGTCAAGATGTAGACTATTTTGAATGTCTACCAAACACTTTGTGGCGGTAGTGTAAACTAAAACATTAATTTAGGGATTAGGTTTAAGTTCTATAAAACTAATATAAAACAAGAACAAAAGGTAAATAAGTAAAACAAAACAAAAACAATAAAAAGAAGCCCCCTCCCTGCTGGGCCTTGGCCTAGATGGCCAAGCGGCCCAGCCAAACTGCTCAGCCCACCCGGACACCTTCTTCTTCTTCTGTTCACAGGAGGCACGGTGGAGGCAGGTCGCGCGTCCACGCCGCGGATCAGCCGCGTGTCGGCCATCCGTCGGCACCCCCGATCTAATAAGACTGAGCCCGACCGAGTGGACGAACCCTAGCTCCTTTCCCTTCCTCCTCTCGCTCGTGTTCGTCCGTTGGAAGCTTCCCGAGCCGTCGTCCGCAACCACCGTCGTCGTTCTCGCGGCCAGACTCGTCCCCAAGCCACGAGGAGTTGTCCAGGAGGCGCGTCGTCGTCGCCTTCGTCGTCTACACCACCGAATCGGAGCCGGGAGGTCGCCTCGATGACGCCCCATCGCCTTCCACCTCCACAGCCACCGCGACGCCATCGCCCGATTCGCCACCGTCAGCTCCTACCCGGCCTCCCCGAGCTGCTCTTCCGCTTCGCTGTGAGCTCCCCTATGTTTCCCCTTTGCTCCCAGACCCGCGCCCGTCCTCTAGTGCCGTTCCCGAGCTCTGACCGCCGTCGTCCGCCATGTCTGACGTGTGCCTTGCTGCCGAGCGCTCTTAGCCTCGTCGTGCTGCCTATTGTGCTCCTAGCGAGCACTTGAAGCTTCCCAACCGTTTAGCTCCCTCGCTAGCCAGCTGTAGTCCGGCGCTAGTTGCAACCGAGCTCCGCCAGCACCGCTCGAGCTCACTGCGGCCATTGCTACAAGCCGCCCGTGCTCCCGTTGCGCCCTTGGCCGCCCCGTGCGCGACCCGTCCGCGCGCCGCCCGGGCGCCCGTGCCCCTGGTTGTGCCTTGGCCGCGCCCCGCGCCTGCGTCACCCAAGCTTTGGCCGGCCGCTGCGCCTTTGCTCGCGTCGCCGTCCCCTGTCGCTGCTTGTCCTCCTTGTGCTGCTCTGCTTGCTGCTTCGCTACTCTACTACTATTGCCGCTTAGCTGGTGTTGTTGCACCGTCGTCACTGCTGCTTGGACTGCTGCTGCTGACCACGCGCGCGCGTGCCCGCCGCCTCTCGGCCGCCCGCGTGCTGCTCCCGCTCGCCTGATGCTGCTTGCGACCACGGCGCTGTTGCTGCATCCTACTACTCTGTACTTCTAGTTGATGTATCCTACTAGCTAGCTTTTGTATTTCTACAATGTTTAGCCCCCTAAACAGCGATAAGACAAGTCCTAAGATGGGTAAACATTATATGAACAGAAAGTAGATGTAACAAACTTCATTTTGTTCCATTGGACCTGCTTCAAATAATGCATGGATTAATTCCTACAAAAATCACAAAATACTATCTTTTGTTAACAGAAAACTGATTTAACCTCTAGCATTGTGTGTGAGTGTGCTGTGTGCATGACAGCGTGACTGTGTGTGCACGGCTGTGCCCAGGCCGGCCCTTACTTAATTAGTTGCTAGGCTTAGTTAGTTAGTAGTACTAGTTTAGTGCTAAGTTAGTCTAGTAGTAGATGACATGTAGGCCCCCACTTTAAAATAAGTTAGATTTATTTATTTGTGTAGGTAAATACTCTATGCAATGTGGGCCACACATCCCCTTTTGACTAGTCAAATTGACTTAGTCAACCCGAATTAGAATAATATGTTAATTCTAGAAAATAAATTAAACTTTAAAAATTAGTATAAAATAATCCGTAACTCGGATGAAAATACCTTGTACATGAAAGTTGCTCAGAACGACGAGACGAATCCGGATACACAGTCTGTTCGTCTGTCACACATCCCTAACATAGTGAACACGTAACTTTCCTCTCCAGTTCATCTGCCCGAAAACGCGAAACACCGGGAATACTTTCCCGGATGTTTTCCCCCCTTCACTGGTATCGCCTATCCCTACGATAGGTCACCCCTAGCACAACGTATTGCCGCGTCTTTCTTTATGATGCTTTGTTTGCTCTGTTGTTTATTGTGTCCCCCCTCCTTTACTTCTTTCCGGTAAACCCCGAAACTGCCGGCGACCCCCAGTTCGCCTACGATGTTGACGACCCCTCTCTCTTGCCAGAACAACCAGGCAAGCCCCCCTTTGATCACCAGATATCGCCTACTCTTCTCTCTACTGCTTGCATTAGAGTAGTGTAGCATGCTACTGCTTTCCGTTAATCCTATTCCGATGCATAGCCTGTCATTGTTGCTCCAGCTGTTGATACCTTACCTGCAATCCTAAATGCTTAGTATAGGATGCTAGTTTATCATCAGTGGCCATACATTCTTGTCCGTCTGCCATGCTATACTATCGGGCCGTGATCACTCGGGAGTTGATCACGGGTATATACTTATACTTAATATATGATACTTGTGGTGATTAAAGTCGGGTTGGCTCATAGGAGTACCCGCGAGTGATTCCGATGTTGGGGGATGAAGGGGCAGGTGGCTCCATCCCGGTAGAGGTGGGCCTGAGTTCCTGAAGGCCCCCGACTGTTACTTTGTGGCGGAGCGACAGGACAGGTTGAGACCACCTAGGAGAGAGGTGGGCCTGGCCCTGGTCGGCGTCTGTGGTTATTTCAGAATAACACGCTTAACGAGATCTTGGTATTTGATTTGAGTCTGGCTACTGGCCTATACGCACTAACCATCTACGCGGGGACAGTTATGGGCACTCAACGTCGTGGTATCAGCCGAAGCCTTCGTGACGTCAGCGACTGAGCGGCGCGCGCCGGGTTGGACCGCGTAACGCAACTTCCTTTGTAATGGAGGTTGCTAGGTCTGCTCACCGGCCGCGTACGCAACGTGCAGGTGTGCAATGGGCGATGGGCCCAGACCCCTGCGCCATAGGATTTAGACCGGTGTGCTGACCTCTCTGTTGTTCCTAGGTAGGGCTGCGACATGTTGATCTTTCGAGGCCGGGCATGACCCAGGAAAGTGTGTCCGGCCAAATGGAATCGAGCGTGTTGGGTTATGTGGTGCACCCCTGCAGGGAAGTTAATCTATTCGAATAGCCGTGATCTTCGGTAACAGGACGACTTGGAGTTGTACCTTGACCTTATGAAAACTAGAACCGGATACTTAATAAAACACACCCTTCCAAGTGCCAGATACAACCGGTGGTCTCTTTCTCATAGGGCGACGAGGGGAGGATCATCGGTTAGGATTATGCTATGCGATGCTACTTGGTGAACTTACCATCTACTCTCTTCTCCTGCTGCAAGATGGAGGTTACCAGAAGCGTAGTCTTCGATAAGACTAGCTATCCCCCTCTTATTCCGGCATTCTGTAGTTCAGTCCACATATGATCCCCTTAATCCTTTTGATACCAATGCATACATATGTAGTGTAGTTCCTTGCTTGTGAGTACTTTGGATGAGTACTCACGGTTGCTTTGCTCCCCCTTTTCCCCCTTTCTATACTCAATTTTTGCGACCAGACGTTGGAGCCCAGGAGCCAGACGCCATCATCGACGACGACTACTACTACTCGGGAGGTGCCCACTACTACGTGCAGCCCGCTGACGACGACCAGTAGTAATTTAGGAGGATCCCAGGCAGGAGGCCTGCGCCTCTTTCGTTCTGTATCCCAGTTTGTGCTAGCCTTCTTAAGGCAAACTTGTTTAACTTATGTCTGTACTCAGATATTGTTGCTTCCGCTGACTCGTCTATGATCGAGCTCTTGTATTCGAGCCCTCGAGGCCCCTGGCTTGTAATATGATGCTTGTATGACTTATTTTATTTGTAGAGTTGTGTTGTGATATCTTCCCGTGAGTCCTTGATCTTGATCGTACACGTTTGCATGTATGATTAGTGTATGATTGAATCGGGGGCGTCACATACACCAGCCATCCCGAATACCCTGCAACAGATGTTGGAATAGGTTCGCAGAGTGCGACCATACGAGACAACACCTGCTTCCTTAGTAACATCAGCAGTGCCCCGTATATAGACAAGAAGAGGTGATCCAACGGAATAAGTTGCCAGGCGCCACTGAGTATATGGGTCCTGCTCGTCTTCATGCTCGTGAATGAAATTTTCAAGTATATGTGGTGGAATGTTCACAGGACCTTGGAAACACAAGAACGTTAATTAGTAAAGGGAAACTAGCTAACTCGCATGCATGTGGATGAAACAATTAAAATTACGGTGGAAGACAAATGTACTGAAATCATTAGGATTCCATGCAAAAACAGTGCCACGAGTGGTGGCAGCAAACACATGACCCTCGTATTGAATTGCATCACAATACTTATCCGTGTATAGAAACTGATTTTTGAGCAATATCCATCGAGTCGAACCATGAAGGACGGCAACAAGCTTGTCGAAGATAGCGGCAACATAAGTATTCCTATAACCCTAAGAGCGGTTGGGAACTCAACAAATTGCTATCTTCCGTAGACGACAGTCAGCATGATCGTATTTGAACTCACGTAGAATACCGGTGTACTCAACCTCTGGGCAGTCGTGTGAGATTTTTCAAAGTGGAACCCAGTGACGAGTGTACACATTCACAAGTTCCCACTCAAAGTTGTACCCAATATAAACAACCCAATCTCCATTTGTGCCTGCCCAAGCCTTGCCCTCAAGCGATGGCATCTTAACATCATACGTATCATTATCAAGCGGCATCAACTTACACAAGGCGAGGCTTCCCTTGTCCCCGCGCCAGTCAGCAGGGTCACAACGAAGAAGATAGGGGAGATCAAACCGCTCATGAACCCTTGGGTTCCTTGTAATGATGTTATTAGTTGAGTCGAGAGTGGTGTTGAACGAACCTACCATGCTAGCCGAGATAATGACATCACACCGATCAATGAGTTCCTCCACCGCGTCATCATTCAGATCGAGGAAAGAATAATGGGGTCGTTTTCGGCTTATTCCCTCCATGGAGAAGACGATCAAACAATGGCAGAAGGAAGGGTGAAGGCAAATGGAGGAGGGAGGAAGAGCTAACGTGCGACAACAGTTCCAAATCGAGAGGTAAAGGCGAAGAGTCGGTGGACGGTTGCCACGGTACACGAAGAGGCGCCTGGGGATCGAATGGTTGCCATAGAGGTCACACACTAACGACAAGGGCCGAGTGAACCGCATGCAATCCCATCGCACAACACACACTTCTTGTTAAGTTGAACCATTCCTGTACACTTGTGTCAATGCAAACAGTTCATCCGAGTGAACCGCATGATGTATATCCCACACACCTTGATCTGGCTGACAATTTCTTTTGTGTTGCCTAATCACAAATAGTTCATCCGAGTGAACCGCATGTCGTATATCGCACACACCTTTGATCTGGCTCACCATTTTTTTGTGTTGCCTAATCACAAACAGTTCATCCGAGTGAAGCGTATGCCGTGTATCGCACATGCCTTCATCTGGCTACCCGTTTCTTTTGTTCCTCCTCATCGTAAATAGTTCATTGAACTGCACCATATGCCTTTCATCGCACACGCAAATAAAACGTGAACCGTTTTTGATGCATCCATCATCGCAAACGTTTTATACATTTCTGACGGTTTTCATACAACACCGTTTGCTATTATGGCATCGCACACAGTTTCTCGAAGGGTCTCTGATTATAGTGTCGCGTTAGCAGCATCCTGTAGTAGTGATAGCCAGACTATATGATTTTATAGGGACAAGCTTTCTTTGGCCATGTTATTTTGGGAAGACATAATTATTTTGTTAGTATACTTGAAGTATTATTGTTTTCATATCAATATTAAACTTTTGTTTTGAATCATACATATCGGAACATTCATGCCACAATAAAGAGAATTACATGGATAAATATGTTAGGTAGCATTCCACATCAAAAATTCTGTTTTTATCATTTACCTACTCTAGGACGAGTATGAATTAAGCTTGGGGATGCTTTATACGTCTCTAACATATCTATAATTTTTGATTGTTCCATGCTATTATATTTTCTGTTTGGATGTTTTATATGCATTAATATGCTGTTTTATATGATTTTTGGCACTAACCTATTAACCTGGAGCCCATTGTCAGTTCTTGTTTGTTTCCTTGTTTTAGAGTTTCGCAGAAAAGGAATACCTAACGGAGTCCAAACGGTATGAAACTTTCGCGATGATTTTTCTTGCACCAGAAGACACCTAGAGGGCTTGGAGTGCATGCTAGGAAAGCCACGAGGTGGCCACAAGGTCGGGAGGCATGCCCAGGGGGTACGGAGCACCCCCACCCTTGTGGCCCCCTCGTGACTCCACCGACCTATTTCTTCCGCCTATATATTCTCAAATATCCCAAAGCCTTCCAGTGGAGCCACGAAATCACTTTTCCACCGCCACAACCTTCGGTACCCGTGAGATCCCATCTAGGGGCCTTTTCGGGTGTCCTGCCGGAGGGGGATTCGATCATGGAGGGCTTCTACATCAACATCATTGCCTCTTTGAGGAATTGTGAGTAGTTTACCATAGACCTACGGATTCATAGCTAGGAGCTAGATGGCTTCATCTCTGTAACATCCCAAATTTTCAATTTGGAATGTTATACACTAGATCATCATTGCACATCATATTTAATTGCATTCTGGTTGATCCTAGAAATTCTACGCAACTCAAGGACCCTCGGAGAGAGTTGGGGATTTCGTTATTTTCATATTTGAGTTTTCTCAAATTTTGAAAATAGGATCATTTGATTTTATCTATTTTATCTTCAATTATTTCTATTACAAAAATATGAGAGAGGGAATAAAATGACTTCCCCAAAATAAAGAAATATTGAGAATTTAATAAAAAAATCAAATAAGATTTTATTTTGGTTTTATTTGAATTTAGGAAAAATGTGAGTTTTTCAAAATTGCATTTAGGCCCCAAATAAATATTCATCCTATATGGCTTGATTTTAGAAGCCGGGGAAAATATATTTCAGGATTTTTGGAGTCCGTTTAGTATTCCTTTTGTTTTTTTTTCTGAGCGTAACTATTTAAAAAAACGCGAACCGACCTTTCGGGCCGTGTCCGACCCGGACACCTGGCCCGCCCGGCCTTATAAGTCGGGGGAGGAGCCCAGCCGAGCCCCAAACGCTAGCGCCCGCGCCGCCGCCGCCCCTCGCCGCCCGCCGGAACCGGAGCCGCCGCCACCGACCTCGCCGCCCGCCAGAGCCGCCGCTCGCCGGAGGTTGACCCCGTCCGCCGCCGGATTTTCTCGAAAAACTGTTCGGTTTTCCATCGGTTTTTTTAGATTCGTTTTTTAATAGATCGGTTTTTCCGGTTTATTTTGTTTTAGCGAGCATTCGCTCGTTCGTTCGTTTTAACTAATGAGTTCATCGTTTAGATCCAAATAACGAACGTTCATTCGTTAATCTATTCGTCGTATTTCTTTTTACGGATTAAATCCGCAATTTTTCTGATCGCGATTTCTGATCCGATTTTCGTTTTAGTATAACTTTTCGCTCGTTTATCGGAATCAAGCGATTCAAGCGCCTGGAGTTTCGTCTCGAAACCCTCTTTCCGTTTAACCTACTCAAACAAGTTTTTGCCACTGTAAAAATTGCCCTAGATCTAGAATTGTAAACGAAGCCTGTTTCTTTTGCCGTTTGTCTTTCGTTGCTTCGTTCGATTTGATTCTTTTTGCCAACCGGAGTTTTTTAAGTTCAACTTTCTGGTTAGATCTCTTATTAGAGTTTTACTTTTGCATTAGTTGAGTACTTATTGAATGCTTGTTTGTTTGTGATAGAGTACCCGGAGTGCGCTGGTTGCTACTTCGAATCGCTAGGTTTTGCGGATCATCAGCAAGGCAAGTAATACTTTGATCATACCTCCTACTACCCAGTTTTTATTGCATTAGATCAATCCTCACACATTGCATGATTAGGATCTAATTAAACTGGGGGTTCTGGGAAGTAGTTGAGGTAGTACCTATCACCTGTTTTACTATCAAACCTTGGGAGTTACTTCTACGTTTGCTTAGTATGCCATGCTATGCTAGTAGACGTGGATTGGGTGAGTGTATCCATGACAGATGTGAGATTGTTAAATTAATGGTTTATCTAAGGTGGCAACTTAAATACACATCTGGGTGGATTGAGGCACCTGGGTATTCCAGCGATTGCCTGTTTTCTTTTGGACCGCCACCCAGGCTCAAAGGGATCATGAGATTATTCATGCTAGAAACTTCCGTGTGCAACCACAAGCTACTATGGGCTCTAGCATAGTTGACTAAGTCGTGCGAACTCTTACAGTGGTAGACTAGCAGATGTAGGGGAAAGTAGGTGTAACGGTCTACCCGATCGTAAGGTGCTAGCGCTTCTGAAAGACTATGTCTCGGTCATCCGTTTCTCAAACACCATGTAGTGCGAGAATCCCAACGGAGGAGATCGAGTCTTGTGGGGAAAAGTGCGCAAACCTCTGCAGAGTGTATAAACTAATCATGGTTAGCCGTGTCCCCGGTTATGGACATCTTGAGTATCTAGTACTTGGATTATCATGTGAATCTCATCATGTTACTCTAAATTAATATTGTTGGGTTTTTAAATGTTGATGCTTAATTGGGATTGAGAATGTTGTCAACCATTCTCAATGTTTAACAACTACCATGATAGTTAAATAAAATTTATTCCTTTGCAGTATGGAAAAATTGGCTTTACGCAAAACTGTAACCATAGAGCTTTCCACCAGCCAAATATGCATATAGTATAGCCTATTACTTTCATTGCATCTCTATGTGTTACTTTGCCAGCATATTCCATGTGCTGACCCGTTTCGGGCTGCAACGTTCATGTTGCAGACTTTTCGGACGACGATTATGGTGCTTTTAGGTCGTGGTTCTATACTCAGTGATGCCGTTGGAGTTGATGGACTCACTTATCTTCTAAGCCTTCCACTGTTATCGTTATTAGATGGCCTTAAGCCATATTTATTGTAATAAGTTCTCTTTTGAGACACCCGATGTAATAAGTGTGTGATTGCTACTCTGTTATAAATCCTTCAAGTACTGTGTGGTGTCACAATTACTGATCCAGGGATGACACCTGAGCACAAAGATTGGACCGTTTGAGGTCTGGTTGCTACAAGATGGTATCAGAGCAAACGCTAACTGTAGGGCACGACCACTAAGCTAAAAGACCTAGATCACTACTCACTCTCTTCTCATTCTGACTTCTCATCTTTTCGACTCTTTTAGGATGGCGGATGCAAGGAACAAGTTCACGCAACCGGATGAAGATACACCCTTTGGACGTCACTTGAAGGAAGTCACTAGATACCTAAACATAGGAGTACCAAGCTTCATCGGAACCTACAACGCCACTTTACCTGAAGAGGAGCGCTGGATGATTCAAGTTCAAGTTCCGGTTAGGACGTTCATGCCAGTCACTAAGCCCATAGAGTTTTCTTTTGTTGCACCAACTTGGAATCTAGGAAAGAGCATGGCAGCTCACATCGCCATGGGACGCATTGGAGAATTTTACCGCAATGATCTCAAGGATACTATCTACCAGATTTGTGGGCGCCGAGATGAGCACTGGGAGATGATCAGCACCAGGAAAGATAGATCAATTGCAGCTTTTATCCAGGAGTTAAACCAGCACATTCGATGTCAGGAGAACCAGATGTGCGCCGACATGATAGATCTAAAGAAGGCCAGGGAACTGGAGGAAGAACTCAAGGCCACACTTGAATATTATGAAGAGGAAATCGAAGTACTAGTGGACAAGAATGCCGACTTAACAATGAAGATCAGAATACTCATGGGAGGCCCTACACCAGTAGAAGAAGACGAAGAACCCCAGGAGATTCGCCCGGAAGACTACATCATCATCGACGACACCGACTCGGATCCAGATGATAGCGATGATGACTATGTTGATGAAGCTGGAGCAGATATCATGGAGTCTGCAACCGAAGAATATTTCTAGTAGACCACCCCATCAGTAGTAGTAGTCCACCATGTAAATGTAGTAGTCCGAGCACTTTTGCGATAGTTAGATCGATTGTATGCCCTTGTTTGATTGAATGAAGTGAATTGTTTGCTTTTGCCTCATGTGCATATGGGTAGTGTTTTCTCTCTATTCTTAAATCTCATCTTTTCTAAACCCTCAGATGCCTCCGAGACGTGACCCCGGATTTACCTTCCCACCGGAGCTCACCCAGTTGATCCAGTGGCAGAACATATTGATGCAGTTGCTAGTCCAGAATCAGAATCAAGGGAACAACAACAACCCACCACCACCACCACCACCTGTTGATCACTTAGCCCGTTTCCTTAGGCTGAATCCGCCGGTGTTTTCCAGTAGCACCGAGCCGATAGTAGCAGACGATTGGCTCCGCAAGACAGCAAGGGAGTTGACCACGGCAGGATGCACAGATGCGGAAAAGGTGAAGTTTGCCGCACATCAGCTTGAAGGACCCACAGCATCATGGCGGGAGAATTTCACAGCCACTTTCCCTGTCGACACTGTCACATGGGACCAGTTTCAGCAGGCTTTCCGTACTGCCCATGTTTCAGCAGGAGCTATGGCCATGAAGAAGCGAGAGTTTCGCAATTTGCGCCAAGGAGGATGGACAGTTGGCCAGTATGTGGAGGACTTTATTAAGTTAGCACGTTATGCCCTAGATGACGTAGCTACGGATGCAACTAAGAAGGAGAAGTTTCTGGAAGGACTAAATGATGAGTTGAGCATGCAGTTGATGGTAGCAACCTTCAACAACTACCAGGAGTTGGTAGATCGTGCTCTTATGATTGAAGGGAAGCAGCAGCAGATTGAGAATCGTAAGAGGAAGTATGGACAAGGGAAGTATAATTCAGGAGCTCAGCAGAAGCCACGTTTTACCCCTAGATCGGGAGGACATTCTCAGCATACCCATGGAGGAGGTAGCTCGCATAATCACAATGGCACCAAGAATGGTAATGGGAATGGAGGAAGCAACGGCTAGAACCGCACCAACCCATCAACCCCAGCCAAGAGAGATCTGAGCCAAGTCACTTGTTTCAAGTGCCAGAAGACCGGACATTATGCCAATGAATGTCCTGAATCCTAGAATGGAAATGGCAATAGAAGCTCTGGGAAGAAGCCGAACCCTTTCAACAGGGGACAAGTGAACCACGTAAATGTGGAGGAGGTTGAAGAGCAGCCGGATGCAGTAATCGGTAAGTTTTTGGTTAAGTCATTTACTGCACTCGTTCTTTTTGATACCGGTGCATCGCATTCATACATATCAAGGGAATTCGTGGATAAGTATAACCTGCCCACCAAAGTTCTTAGAACACCTATGTTAGTAAGCTCACCAGGAGCGGAGTACATGGCTAGCAAGGGATGTTTTCAAGTGCCATTGAGTATAGGTAGGCATGTGTTTCCCTCGGATTTGATCATTTTGGAATCACAAGGTTTGGATGTAACATCGATTGCGCCAGTAAGTCAATTTTGCTTACCACCCCAGAAGGGAGAAGGATCAAGTATGTATCCCGGCATGTGCCGAAGAGGACTCAAGTAAATTGTTTAACATGAGTTGTGCAGGAGGAAGTACCAGTGGTGAAGGATTTCCCTGATGTATTTCCAGAAGAGTTGCCAGGCATGCCACCAGATAGAGACATTGAGTTTTTGATTGAGCTTTTGCCAGGCATAGGGCCAATATCTAAGAGACCATATAGGATGCCCGCAAAGTATTTGGTGGAGATTAAGAAGCAAATTAAGGAGTTACTGGATAAAGGTTATATTCGCCCAAGTTCTTCACCTTGGGGATCGCCAGTACTTCTAGTGGAGAAGAAGGATGGATCGTTAAGGATGGTTGTTGATTATAGAGGATTGAATGAAGTAACCATCAAGAACAAGTACCCACTACCGATGATCAATGATCTGTTTGATCGATTGCAAGGAGCTAAGGTATTTTCCAAGATCGACCTACGATCAGGATACCATCAGTTGAAGATTCGAGAATAGGATATACCTAAAACGGCTTTTACCACCAGGTATGGGTTGTACGAGTATACCGTTATGTCATTTGGTCTGACTAACGCATCTACATATTTTATGAACATGATGAACAAGGTGTTTATGGAGTTTTTGGATAAGTTCATCGTAGTGTTCATCGATGATATCCTGGTATATTCGAAGAATGAAGAGGAGCATAAGGAGCATTTGCGTTTGGTACTTGGTAAGCTCAGAGAACATCAGTTATATGCCAAGTTTATAAAATGTGAGTTTTGGTTGAAGGAAGTTGGATTTCTCGGACACATTATATCCGGAGAAGGTATAGCAGTAGATCCCACCAAGGTTGACACTATGACAAATTGGGAAGCGCCAACGACAGTTGGAGAGATCCGGAGTTTTCTTGGACTTGTAGGATACTACCGGAGATTCATTGAAAATTTCTCGAAGATTGCGAAACCTATGACGGAGTTGTTGAAGGAGGATACCAAGTTCATATGGACTGAGGAATGTGAGGCCAGTTTCTAGGAGTTGAAGAAACGTTTGGTTACATCACCCATGTTGATTTTGCCAGATCAGACCAAGGATTATGAGGTGTATTGCGACGCTTCACGTCGAGGACTTGGAGTAGTGCTTATGCAAGAAGGAAGAGTTGTTTCATATGCCTCACGACAGCTTAAGCCTCATGAGTTGAATTATGCTCAGAGCTTGTGCGCTAGATTATGGATCTGGTTGGGACAAGAATTTTCCATATGCAGAGTTCTCTTATAACAACAGTTATCAATCCAGTTTGAAGATGGCCCCTTTCGAAGCCTTGTACGGAAGGAGGTGCAGGACCCCATTGTCGTGGGATGAAGTTGGAGACCGCCAGTTGTTTGGACCGGATCTGATTAAGGAGTCTGAACAGAAAGTGAAATTGATTCGCGATAGGCTCAAGGTAGCCCAGTCCAGGCAGAAGAGCTATGCAGATTCTAAGCACAAGGAGATAGTTTACGAAGTCGGAGACCGACTTTATCTTCGAGTATCTCCATTTCGAGGAGTTAAGCGGTTTAGAGTTAAGGGAAAGTTAGCGCCACGTTTTGTAGGACCATACAAAGTTTTGGAGCATATGGGAGAAGTAGCCTACAAGTTGGAATTGCCCGAAGGATTGTCAGGAGTTCACGACGTGTTCCACATTTCCTAGTTGAAGAAGTGCCATGCAGAGATGGCTGACATACCATAGAGAGATACAGTGCCGCTGGAAGCGATTCAATTGGATAGTGATTTGACTTATGAGGAGAAACCAGTCAAGATTCTTGAGTATGCCAGTCGAGTCACCCGCAGCAAGGTTATAAAGTTTTGCAAAGTTCAGTGGAGCCACCACACGGAAGATGAAGCCACCTGGGAGCGAGAGGAAGATTTGTTGAAGGACCACCCTCACCTATTTTCTAGCCAACCCGAATCTCGAGGGCGAGATTCATCTTAAGGGGGGTAGGTTTGTAACATCCCAATTTTTCAATTTGGAATGTTATACACTAGATCATCATTGCACATCATATTTAATTGCATTCTGGTTGATCCTAGAAATACTACGCAACTCAAGGACCCTCGGAGAGAGTTGGGGATTTTGTTATTTTCATATTTGAGTTTTCTCAAATTTTGAAAATAGGATCATTTGATTTTATTTATTTTATCTTCAATTATTTCTATTACAAAAATATGAGAGAGGGAATAAAATGACTTTCCCAAAATAAAGAAATATCGAGGATTTAATAAAAAACTCAAATAAGATTTTATTTTGGATTTATTTGCTATTTTATTTGAATTTGGGAAAAATGTGTGTTTTTCAAAATTGCATTTAGGCCCCAAATAAATGTTCATCCTGTGCGGCTTGATTTTAGAAGCCGGGAAAATTTATTTCGGGATTTTTGGAGTCCGTTTAGTATTCCTTTTTTTTCTGAGCGTAACTATTTAAAAAAAACGTGAACCGACCTTTCAGGCCGTGTCCGACCCGGACACCTGGCCCGGCCGGCCTTATAAGCCAGTGGTGGAGCCTAGCCGAGCCCCAAACCCTAGCACCGAGGCCGCGCCGCCGCCGCCCCTCGCCGCCCGCCGGAACCGGAGCCGCCGCCGCCGACCTCGCCGCCCGCCGGATCCGCCGCTCGCCGGAGGTTGACCCCGCCCGCCGCCGGTTTTTCTCAAAAAACCGTTTGGTTTTCCATTCGGTTTTCCGTCGGTTTTTCGTTCGTTTTTTTAGATTCGTTTTTTTAATAGATCGGTTTTTCCGGTTTATTTTATTTTAGCGAGCGTTCACTCGTTCATTCGTTTTAACGAACGCGTTCATCGTTTAGATCCAGATAACGAACGTTCGTTCGTTAATCTGTTAGTCGTTTTTCTTTTTCTCGGATTAAATCCGCGATTTTTCTGATCGCGATTTCTGATCCGATTTTCGTTTTAGTATAATTTTTCGCTCGTTTATCGGAATCAGGCGATTCAAGCGCCTGGAGTTTCGTCTTGAAACCCTCTTTCCGTTTAACCTACTCAAACAAGTTTTTTCCACTGTAAAAATTGACCTAGATCCAGAATAGTAAACGAAGCCTGTTTCTTTTGCCGTTTGTCTTTCATTGCTTCGCTCGATTTGATTCTTTTTGCCAACCGGAGTTCTTAAGTTGAACTTTCTGGTTAGATCTCTTATTCGAGTTTTACCTGTGCATTAGTTGAGTACTTATTGAATGCTTGTTTGTTTGTGATAGAGTACCCGGAGTGCGCTGGTTGCTACTTCGAATCGCTAGGTTTTGCGGATCATCAGCAAGGCAAGTAACACTTTGATTATACCTCCTACTACCCAGTTTTTATTGCATTAGATCAATCCTCACACATTGCATGATTAGGATCTAATTAAACTGGGGGTTCTGGGAAGTAGTTGAGGTAGTACCTATCACCTGTTTTACTATCAAACCTTGGGAGTTACTTCTACGTTTGCTTATTATGCCATGCTATGCTAGTAGACGTGGATTGGGTGAGTGTATCCGTGACTGATGTGAGATTGTTAAATTAATGGTTTATCTAAGGTGGCAACTTAAATACACATCTGGGTGGATTGAGGCACCTGGGTATTCCAGTGATTGCCTGTTTTCTTTTGGACCGCCACCCAGGCTCAAAGGGGTCATGAGATTATTCATGCTAGAAACTTCCGTGTGCAGCCACAAGCTACTATGGGCTCTAGCATAGTTGACTAAGTCATGCGAACTCTTACAGTGGTAGACTAGCAGATGTAGGGGAAAGTAGGTGTAATGGTCTACCCGATCGTAAGGTGCTAGCGCTTCTGAAAGACTATGTCTCGGTCATCCATTTCTCAAACACCATGTAGTGCGAGAATCCCAACGGAGGAGATCGAGTCTTGTGGGGAAAAGTGCGCAAACCTCTACAGAGTGTATAAACTAATCATGGTTAGCCGTGTCCCCGGTTATGGACATCTTGAGTATCTAGTACTTGGATTATCATGTGAATCTCATCATGTTACTCTAAATTAATATTGTTGGGTTTTTAAATGTTGATGCTTAATTGGGATTGAGAATGCTGTCAACTATTCTCAATGTTTAACAACTACCATGATAGTTAAATAAAATTTATTCCTTTGCAGTATGGAAAACTTGGCTTTATGAAAAACTGTAACCATCTAGCTTTCCACCAGCCAAATATGCATATAGTATAGCCTATTACTTTCATTGCATCTCTATGTGTTACTTTGCCAGCATATTCCATGTGCTGACCCGTTTCGGGCTGCAACGTTCATGTTGCAGACTTTTCGGACGACGATTATGGTGCTTTTAGGTCGTGGTTCTATACTCAGTGATGCCGTTGGAGTTGATGGACTCACTTATCTTCTAAGCCTTCCACTGTTATCGTTATTAGATGGCCTTAAGCCATATTTATTGTAATAAGTTCTCTTTTGAGACACCCGATGTAATAAGTGTGTGATTGCTACTCTGTTATAAATCCTTCAAGTACTGTGTGGTGTCACAATTACTGATCCAGGGATGACACCTGAGCACAAAGATTGGACCGTTTGAGGTCTGGTTGCTACATTCTCTCTCTTTGATTCTCAATACAAAGTTCTCCTCAATGTTCTTGGAGATCTATTTGATGTAATACTCTTTTGCTGTGTGTTTCCCGAGATCCAATGAATTGTGGATTTATGATCAGCTTATCTATGCATATTATTTAAATCTCCTCTGAATTCTTATATGCACGATTTGATATCTTTGCAAGTCTCTTCGAACTATCGATTTGGTTTTGCCAACTAGATTGGTTTTAATTGCAATGGGAGAAGTGCTTAGCTTTGGGTTCAATCTTGCGGTGCTTGATCCTAATGACAGAAGGGGAACTAACACATATTGTATTGTCGCCATCGAGGATAAAAAGATGGGTTTTTCATCATATTGTTTGAGTTAATTCCTCTACATCATGTCATCTTTCTTAATGCGTTACTCCGTTCTTTTTGAACTTAATAGTCTAGATGCATGATGGATAGCGCTCAATGTGTGGAGTAATAGTAGTAGATGCAGAATTGTTTTGATCTACTTGACACGGGCGTGATGCCTATATTTATGATCATTGCCTTAGATATCGTCATAACTTTGCGCTTTTCTATCAATTGCTCGGCAGTAATTTGTTCACCCACCGTAATATTTTCTATCTTGAGAGAAGCCTCTAGTGAAACCTATGGCCCCCGGGTCTACTTTTCGTCATATAAGTTTCCAATCTACAATTTTAGTTTCCTATTTACTTTCTTTGCAATCTTTTATTTTCCGTTCCATAAACCAAAAATACCAAAAATATTACTTTACTATTTATCCCTCTATATTAGATCTCACTTTGCAAATAACCCCTTTATCGCGTTGGGTGCAAGTTGGTGTTTGTTTGTGTAGGTATTCGGTGGCTTGTGCGTTGTATCCTACTAGATTGATACCTTGATTCTCAAAACCGAGGGAAATACTTACTCTACTTTGCTGCATCAACCTTTCCTCTTCAAGGGAAAAACCAACGCAAGCTCAAGAGGTAGCATGGATCAACTCTTGACTTCGAAGCAACTCGAATACCACACCTAAAAAAAGGATTTGGCTTGCATAAGTAAGCTGGAAGCAAATACATAACCCCTCATGCATTTGTTGGAAGGGTAAACCTAGGTAACTACTTGAATTCCCACCTATGAACTCCCGAAATTTATGGTTATGCAATCCGGTGCAACGAGTACAAGGAGCAAAATATCCTCAAACAACTCCTAGCAGAATTCTACACTCCAAATGTACCGCCTCTAGCAACACAAAACCGAAATCTCGGAAACTGAGTACCTCAGACCTTCGAAAAACAACAGCTATACTAGCTGTGGGAATACATCTGATCGCTGTCCCCAGTACTGGGTGGCGCCAAACTACTCTCACCCCAAAGAGTATAGAAGCATTTTCAATGTCGGCGTCCTCTAGTATTCCGGAGCTGAAACAATAAGCACTGTGATGAAAACACCTTGGAGCTCAACTCCCCGAGACACTGCCACAACCCTTAAATGATAGGAGGAACAAAGAACAAAGTTCACATCACAATGATATCGGGCCGACTCCACAATACCTATGGGATCCTAAAAAATTGAGTGAAAAAGGAGAGTAACAGAAACAAAAATACCTACGTCATGATTCCTCACGAGAGCGACGAAGGGGATGAGGAGTAAAAATAATTCCTACTCTCCGATATAACTAGACTCAAAATAGTTTTTTCTAGACTCAAAAACGGAAATGGTTCGATCAACCAAGGGGGCTCCCGCGGTCGGTAAGGCTCTGATACCAACTTGTAGCTCCCAAGATGCGATTCTATCCCAATCACGTGATGAACTCATGATTGGGGCACAACCGCATTTCAAGCGCATATCAAGGTGGATATCATCATGACATACCATGTAATGAATAGATGAGAATACCAGATAAAGGCTTACACTCGCCACAAGATACAACATGAATACATGAATACATCGCAATCATCATACAGAAGAGCAGGATCCTACTTCAGATGAAATCAAACGAAAAAGAAGAAAGACATCCACCTTGCTAATCCCAGGCTCCCGACCCAGAACCTATCCCTTGATCGAAGAAGAAGAAGCAGAAGAACTCCAAAACAAGCCAGCATCGCTCTCACGTCAGTTCATCGCATTACCTGTACCTACACCTGCTATTGTAGAAAACTGTGAGCCACGAGGACTCAGCAATCACATTACCATGGGTATCAAGACTAGCAAAGCTTAATGGGTATGGAATGCATAAGTGGTGAGGTTGCAGCAAGCACTAAGCATCGTATGGTGGCTAACATATGAGTACAAGAATAAGAAGATAAACTACTCATAACGGTCACAAACTAGTAATGATCATGAAGTGATCCTGAACTACTTACGAGTCAAACATAATCCCATGGTCTTCTCTTCTCGAACTCCCTCGAAAAGAGATGGTAACGGTTACGCACGCAGCTGGTGTATTTTATTTCAGGTTAAGTGTCAAGTTCTCTATAGCCGGATATTATAAATTTCCAATCTGCCACATAACCGCGGGCACGACTTCCGAATAGATTTAACCCTGCAGGGCTTAGTCCATCACAAATTCTCACGATCCACGGAGGTAAATCTCCATCTCGAGACAACCCGATCAAGCTCGGAATCCTGGTGCACAAGACATTTCGACAATGGTAAAACAAAACCAGAAAGACCTCCCGACATGCCGACACCCTGATAGGAGCAGCGCGTATCTCGTCTCAGGCCATGATCGGATGAGCTAAGCTTACGGTCACTGAGACCCAAGTTTCCAAGGGGGCACCGCAAGGTGCTCTGTTTTGGACCAACACTCATGAGGAGCACTGGCCTGGGTTGTTGATTAATTATCCTCGGGATCTGGAAAGTCCCTATGCAAGTTTTAGATGTTATTAGGCAAATGGTAAAACCAACGTTGGGCCTTGCTGGAAGAGTTTTATTCAAAGCGAACTGTCAAGGGTGGCCCAGTAACCCCGACCTGTAGGAATGCAAATCAAGGAACATAACATCGGTATGACGGAAACTAAGGCGGCAACAGTGGAACAAAACACCAGGCAAAAGGATGAGCCTTCCTCCCTTTTCCAAATATGTAGATGCATTAATTAAATAAGAGATATTGTGATATCCCATGATGTCCATGTCCCAACAGGGAACAACCTGCACTACACCTGCAACTAGCAACGCTATAAGATGGGCTGGGCAAAGCGGTATCTTAGCCAAACAACATTTTGGTGGGATGGTGCAAAGGTTAGATGCTTATCATGACAATTTGGGAGGCTTGATAAACAAGTGGTAGGTAGCGCGACATAGCGATAGCATTGAGACAACAAGCAAGCAAAGATAGTAGTGGTATCCAAGGTAATGATCATCTTACCTGAAATCCCGCTAGGAAGAAGACCAAGTCCATGAAGTAGACGAACGGGTGTAGTTGAACGAATCCTCACAATCGCAACATTACCAAAACTATCGAGAAGAAGCAACACTGGAAATAAGCAAACAACATGGTAAACCAACAAGCATAATCATGGCCTGATGCACAATCAAGTATGATGTATGTTCGGTTTAATGAGTCATGGCATGGCAAAGTGCAACAAACAATACTACAAATTAAGTGGAGTTCAATATGCAACAAGTTGCATATCGACGAAACCCCATGTTTCAATTATTTAGTTCACTCTAGTTTATGCTACTCATGAACTTTAAATGTTGGTTAACATGGCAAGAGGTGAAGCATAAGTAAACTACACATTTAGGAAATTTAAATGAGCCCGGAAACAACAAACCACAATTCTGGAAAATCCCCATATGAATATTTCAAATTTGCTACTGTTCTGCCTATAGACAATTTTAGAGTTGTTAAACATGCAAAGTAATGCCACCATGTTAAACTATACATTCCACCCCATTTACATATAAAGTTTATTTAATTCAGAGCTACGGTTATTTAGTTATGAAATAAACCATTTAGCATGACATTTATGCAAATAAATGCAAACAACAATTTTAAACATTTTTAACTTGGATGAAAGTTGTATATTGTGAAACTATATGAAATTCTATGCATTTTACATATATAGTTTGCTTTAATCCGATGCACGGTTGTGAAGTATTTATATGCATGAACAACGAGGTTTTTCTGTAAAACTGGCATTCTATGGATAATGCTAAATTCGCAGACAGGTAAAAAACATGCCGGGCCCAATCTGGGACACAGCAACGGGCGCATGCGTAACATCCCAATTTCTATTAAATTCGGACGTTAGTAGAATCATTCAACGCATATCTTATTTTATTGCATTTTTGGAGTTTTTGAAATATTCAAATAATATTTTCCACTCAAGAAGAACAAATGAGGGGGGATAAGATGACTTCCTCAAATTATAAAAGAGTGGGAAATTTCATTTTGAATATTAGTTGGAGTTTTTGTAGTTTATTTTGCATTTTTTTCGATTTGCAAAAAATGCATTAAATGCATTAGGAAAATATTTTCAAATTCTTTTATGCTTGAAGAAATGTTCACTGTGTTGTAGATATTGAGAGATAATCTTAGAAATTATCTTGGTATTTTTAGGAATTCATTTGAATTGTTTAGGGCCACTCTAGTCTTCGGTTAAAAAAAACCACGCACATGCACTCACCCACGCGCGTGCGAGCCCACAGCCCAGGCCAGGCTGACGCCAGCACGTCACCCGCCTCGCACGCCCGCTCCTCATCCCTTCCCGCTCGCATGTGCGCTCGCTGCCAGATGGGCCCTGCCCCATCATCCCCAACCTCCCGCTCCTCTCACTCGGATAGAGCACGCGCCTGTGCCCCGAACCCGCCGGAAGCATCCCTCTCGGGATAACCCTTATCCCTCGCTCCCCGAGCCCTCTGTTCGTGCCTACAGAACCCCCAGGGCCCCTTCTCTCCGTTCGGCCACTCCATTTCGCCGCACACGACCCATAGCTGACGCCCTGCTGCGTTGGATCTCGCCGGAGCTGGAGGATCTCGCCGTCGTTTTTGTCGCCCGTAGACCACCCCGGCCTCCACTCTCTATGTGAATCTCATTCTCTCGATCTACCGCATCCGTTTGACATGTTTGTTGCCCCTAGGTTTCGCCAGAGACGCTGCCCCAATGACCCGCGTCTCGCCGGTGCACGGAGACGTCGTCCCTGTGCAGCACCATCCCGGCCACCCCGGCGCGTGTCGTCACCACCACGGGACCGCCCACGACGCGCCTGTCCTCCCCGCCACCTTCCCCGCTGTAGCGACCCGACCCGAATGGGTCAAGTCTCTGTGCTTAAGTGTCATCCCTGGATCGGTATGCTGACACACACAGTACTCGAAGGATTTATAACAGAGGTAAATCACATGTATAAAGTAATGTAAATACTATTACCTCAATCCATATAGCGGAAGCAACAAGGTTGTGGATTCCCATCAACACCAACGGCAAAGTTGATTGTAGAAATCGTAACCCTAACGTATCACTTACTCGTCGTAAGATAGTCCTGCAACATGAGACGTTGCAGCCCGAAACGGGTCAGTACATTGAATGTACTGGCAAATTCACACCATAGAGAAAATGATAAACAATGGCTATCACTATATGCATATATGGCTAGTGGAAAAGCTCTATGGTTATAAGGTTTTTTTGCGTAAAGCCAATTTTTCCCTATTGCAAAGGAATAAATTTATTTAACTATCATGGTGGTTGTTGAACATTGAGAATGGTTGACAGCATTCTCAATCCCAATTAAGTAACATCATTAAACCCAACAATATTCATTTAAAGTAACGTGATGAGATCAACAGGATAATCCAAGAACTAGATACTCAAGATGTCCATAACCAGGGACACGGCTAATCATGATTAGTTTGTACACTCTACAGAGGTTTGCGCACTTTTCCCCACAAGACTCGATCGCCTCCGTTTGGTTTCTCGCACTACATGGTGTTTGAGAAGACGGATGACCGAGACACAGTCTTTCAGAAGCGCTAGCACCTTACATGTGGGGTAGACCGTACCACCTACAACCCCTACATCTGCTAGTCCACCCCGTAAGAGTTCGCACAACTTAGTCAACTATGCCAGAGCCCATAATGGCTTGTGGCTGCACACGGAAGTTTCTAGCATGAAAGATCTTATGATCCCTTTGAGCCTGGGTGGCGGTCCGAAAAAAAACAGGCAAGTCCTGATAGACATCAGGTGCCTCAATCCACCCAGATGTGTGTTTAAGTTGCCACCTTAGATAAACCATTAAAATTATCAACTCACATCTGTCATGGATATCACTCACCCAATCCACGTCTACTAGCATAGCATGGCATAATAAGCAAACGTAGAAGTAACTCCCAAAGGTTTCATAATAAACAGGTAATAGGTACTACCTCATCTACTTCCCATCCCACAATTTAATTAGATCCTAATCATGCAATGTGAGAGGATTGATCTAATGCAATAAAACATGGGTTGTAGAAAAGGTATGATCAAAGTGTTACTTGCCTGCAATGTTGATGAAGATGATTCGCACTCAAAACTCTTGATAGATCTACTCGTCACACTCCGGTCAATCTATCGTAAGCAAACAATAGTAACCACACAATAAGTACTCATCTAATGCACAAGTAAAACTCGAACGGGAGAACGAACCAGAAAGTTCAACTTAAGAACTCCGGTTGCAAAGAAAGAACGAACCGAACAAACGACGAAAAACAAACGGCGGAAGAAAACAACTCGGTTCTAGCAAGTTGAAACTAGGTCAAATTTTACCATAGCAAAAACTTGTTCAAGTTGATTAGACGGAACGGCGGTTTCGAGACGAAACTCCAGGCGCTTGAATCACCTGATTCCGATAAACGGGTGAGAAGATAAACTAGAACGAAGATCGGATCTGAGATCGCGATCGCGGAATAAATCCGACGAAAAGAAAAAGACGAACGGTTAAACGAACGGGCGTCGTTAACCGGGAATAATCGGTTATCACGTTCGTTGAGACGAACGGTCCGAAAGAAGAACGAAAACCGATTTAGGGTTTTCAGAAAAGAAATCGAAAAAGAAAACGGAAAACCGATCTAGGGTTTCGGAAAAGAAACCGAAACGAAGAAAACGGAAAACCGATCTAGGGTTTCGGAAAAGAAACCGAAACAAAGAATCGGAGAGAAAAACCGGAAAAGAAAACCGGAACGGTTTCTTTTAAAAGAACCGAACCGCGGGGAAAAAAAGAGAGGCGCGGGGCTACCTCCGGCGAGGCGGGGCGAATGGTGGCGACGGCGGCGTGCTAGGGCGGCGGCGGCGCTATAGGGGCGGCGGCGGCGGGTGAGGGGCGCGGGGTGGGGCGCGGGTGGGGGGGGAGGGGGGGTTTGGGTTTTTGGTGTGGGGAGGGGGGGGGTCTATGGGGGTATTTATATAGGAGAGGGGAGAGATTACTTGGGGTAGGGGACAAGAAATAGAGTAGGAAAAGGAAAAACGAAACAAGGAAAAGGGGCTAGCCTAGAATCCTAATAGGATTCGGCCAGGGAAGAGGCGGCGGCTGGCCTAGCGGCTGGCGCCTGGCGCTGCGCGCGGCTGGGGTGGAGCGGCGGCTGGCTGGGCCTTTGGCCCGGCTGGCCTGCGGAATTTTTTTTTAACTGGTTCCGCGCGCAGAAAAACAAGAAAAAGAAAAACTAAACGGGCTCCAAAAACTCTAAAGTAAATTTTCCCCGACTCCTAAAAATGAGTCGAACAAAATGATCTTTTCTACGGACCTAAAATGCAATTTTCGAAAACGCGCATTTTTCCCTATCCAAAGAAAAACAAACAAACACCGGAAAACGAAATTTGATCTATTTATTAAATCTTCATTTTTCCTATATTTTGGGAAAGTCATATTATTCCCTCTCTCATATTTTTGATATCGGAAAAATAATTGAAGATGGAATAAATAAATCAAATGATCCTCTTTTCAAATTCGAGAAACTCTCAAATATGAAAATAACGAAATCTCCAACTCTCTCCGAAGGTCCTTGAGTTGCGTGAAATTTCTAGGATCGACCAAAATGCAAGAAAATAAGATATGCATGATGATCTAACGTATAACATTCCAAATTGAAAATTTGGGATGTTACACCCGCTGCCGGAAGCCACCGCAGCCGTCGCCCCGTCCACCGTCTGTCGCCCTAGCCAATGTCGCCGTCTCCTATAGGACGTCATCGGCGCTGTGAGATACTCGCCCTCCTGTTCGTTTAGTTTTTATTTATTTATTTTTAGTATTAGATCGGTTAACTCGATTTTATTTTAAAACCATAGATTTTTGTTTAAGTAGCCGTCGCTGCCGTTTTGCTTAGATTGTGGTTGTCCGCTATATTAGCTACGCAGCAAACACCTTTCGGCCAGTAGTAATCTGCCATGTGCCAGGGACCTGTTTGCGATAGTTTTTCTTCACCGTTTAGTCCGTGTAATTAGCAGATTAGTCCATAGTCTTGAATTAGCCACAACTTTTTAACCGTAGATCCAAAATCGATGAAACTAGCGGCAAATTCTTCGTCATGTTTAGATCTATCTAGTGGTATCGTTTTCTAAACTTTTTTCAGATTCAAATTGGAATTAGTTCAGATTCGAATTCAAACTTCAAGTGGCCATATCTCCTAAACCGTAGCCCCGATTAAGTTGATTCTTTTTGCACTTTGTCACCATGGCCAAACCCTATCACCCGAACCTTTTTCACAATAATTTTCACACACTAGAATCGGTCCATTAATATTTCTACTAGTATGCATAGTATGCACTATAGTTCACATCACTTTTTGAACCATATGCCTATGTTGTTTTGCACTTAGAATATTTTCATGATAGCTAAGTGTGTTGTATGTTCATTTGGTTTTCGGATACTTTTGTTGCTTTGCATGTTCTTCTTGAATCTCTAAAATGATTGATTATGTATGTTTATTTACTTTGCGATAGATTGTTCGGAGTGCGAAGCAGAATACTATCAGTCTCTAGAATTCAACCAGCAGTACCAAGGCAAGTTGCATCTTGATCATGTTTTCATTACCTATGTTTCTTTTATGCACTTAGTTATTTGTGGTAGGATTGCATGGTAGGAATTTATGCCGGATGGCTATGGTTACACCTAGTAGTTCATTGAGGTTGGTCTGAACCTTACAACATTGTCACCATTTTACATTATGTTGCTTCGCTAAGTAGACATGGATTGGGGAGTGATCATTATGAAGTATGAGTGACAATGTAGTAAATAGGACCTAAGATAATTAATGAACTACCTGGGCGGAAACTGGTTGGAACAGTGATGAAGTACAGTGGGGCACGCATGGAAAATCCATGGTGGTGCACCACTAGTGGCCGTCTGCTCAGGATCAAAGGGATCAAACGTATTTTCATGTGTAGAAGCTTACATGTGCAGCCACAAGCCAATATGGACTTTGGCTTAGTTGAATAGTTAGTGTGACCCCTTCCGGGATGGGCTAGTAGATGTAGAATGAGTAGGTGTACCGGCCTATCCGTGAGTTAAGGGGGAACACTTTCGAAAGACTATGTCTTGATCTTCCGATCATCAAGGTGGTCGAGTCTTGTGGGGAAAAGTGCACAACCTCTACAGAGTGTGTCAACCTAATCGATTAGCCGTGTCCCAGGTTACGGACAACTTGAGCATCTAGTAGTGGAAATGTCTGGAGATCTCATCACCCTTAACTAAATCAGTTGGGCTTAAATGAAACTTTGGGAACAGATGGAGTTGGGTTTGCCAACTCATCCTATGCAATGTTGTAGTATTGAATAATATATTTTATTCTAGGGAAAAACTAGCTTTATGCAAAAACTAAACTTAGATCTTTCACCAGCCAAATTGCATGTACAAATAGGTTCATTATTATTGCACCCACAATGCGACTATATCTCCCACGTGTCGAGGCACGACTTAGAGGCATAACCGCATGGTGGTTTTGTTGCAAGAGGGGTAATCTTCACACAATCCCATGTACTGAATAAGAAAGGGATAAAGAGCTGGCTTACAATTGCCACTTCACACAAATAACAAGTTAAACATACATCATCTGAAGTACAATCAAGGTCCGACTAAGGAACCAAAATAAAAGAAGACAACCCCAAATGCTAGATCCCCGATCGTCCCAACTGGACACCACTACTGATCATCAAGAAACGACACATAGTAACGACCAAGGTCCTCGTCGAACTCCCACTTGAGTCCGGTAGCATCACCTGCACTGGTATCATCGGCACCTTCAACTATTTGGAAGTATCCGTGAGTCACGAGGACTCAGCAATCTCACACCCGCGAGATCAAGACTATTTAAGCTTATGGGTAGGATAAGGTAATGAGGTGGAGCTGCAACAAGTGCTAAGCAAATATGGTGGCTAACATACACAAATAAGAGTAAGATGAGAAGGTACACAATGGTCATGAAGCTAGAAGTGATCAAGAAGTGATCCTGAAACTACTTACATTCAAACATAACCCAGGACCGTGTTCACTTCCCGGACTCCGCCGAAAAGAGACCATCATGGCTACACACGCAATTGATTCATTTTAATTAAGTCAAGTGTCAAGTTCTATACAACCGGATATTAACAAATTCCCATCTGCCACATAACCGCGGGCACAGCTCTCGAAAGTTTATACCCTGCAGAGGTGTCCCAACTTAGCCCATCACAAGCTCCCATGATCAATGAAGGATATTCCTTCTCCCGGAAAGACCCGACCAGTCTCGGAATCCCGGTTACAAGACATTTCGATAATGGTAAAACAAGACCAGCAAAGCCGCCCGATGTGCCGAAAAATCCCGATAGGATTCGCACGTATCCTGTTCTCAGGGCACACCGGATGGAACAAACTACGAGTAAAACCAGCCCTCAAGTTTCCCCGAGGTGGCCCCACAGGCTGCCCGTTTCGGACCAACACTCAGATGAGCACTGGCCCGGGGGTTTAAAATAAAGATGACCCTCGAGTCTGCAGAACCCAAGGGAAAAGGCTTAGGTGGAAAATGTTAAAACCAAGGTTGGGCCTTGCTGGAGGAGTTTTATTCAAGGCGAACTGTCAAGGGGGTCCCATAACCCCAATCGCGTAAAGAACGCAAAATCAAGGAACATAACACCAGTATGACGGAAACTAGGGTGGCAAGAGTGGAACAAAACACCAGGCAAAAGGCCGAGCCTTCCACCCTTTACCAAGTATATAGATGCATTAAAATATAATAAGAGATATAGTGATATCCCAACATATCCATGTTCCAACATGGAACAAACTTCAACTTCACCTTTAACTAGCAACGCTATAAGAGGGGCTGAGCAAAAGTGGTAACATAGCCAAACAACGGTTTGCTAGGAAGGTAGGTTAGAGGCTTGACATGGCAATATGGGAGGCATGACAAACAAGTGGTAGGTAGCGTGACATAGTGACAGAACGAAGAACTAGCAAGCAAAGATAGAAGTGATATAGAGGGTATGGTCATCTTGCATGCAATGTTCTCAGTGTTGTCGAAAGCTTGATCCTTGTTAGTGTACTCAACAGGTTCCTCATTCACGTACTCGTCTCCCGGCTCTACCCAAGGCAAGAACACAAGCAATGGAACAACAATCAATCACGGTGCAATGCAGAAGCAACATGATGCAATACATGGCATGACATGCAAGATATGATATGCAATGCATATGCATGCTCCGGAAGGGAAAGAATGACCAAGGCATCAACTTGGCAAACCAAGTATGCCGCTGGAAAGATGAGGTGATTTTGGTCGAAATCGATATAAGGATCACCAGAAACGGATGCACGGTTTGCAAATGACAAGCAATACAAGAATGATGCAAATCTGCGATTAACAGCATGGTAGCACTTAGAATGCAACAAGAAACTAAGCTACTGCACTCGAATATAGCAACAAAGCATATGGAAGTTATTTACAAGAGATTCTTGAGAAAACATGAACACTGAGCTATGGCTAAATCACATTCTAACAGGTGCAAACAAGCATGGCAAAAGTGCAAAAGATATCAGCTTCACAGACTTAGTGAAAATACTAACATGTCAAACAAACATCAGGAAGCAATGTTTATAGCAAGCAAACAACATGCTAAATTAACATATCATGACAAAGAAAGGAAAGGAATGCTTCTAGTAAATT
The DNA here is from genome assembly GCF_003073215.2 of Triticum urartu. Taxonomy (NCBI): domain Eukaryota; kingdom Viridiplantae; phylum Streptophyta; class Magnoliopsida; order Poales; family Poaceae; genus Triticum; species Triticum urartu. The sequence goes on from NC_053025.1 coordinate 284,684,038, forward strand.
CACTTAACAAAACTCCCTTACTGAACATGAGCCAAAAAGTAACAGAAGATATGATGGCACCCATGTAAACATAGCAAGTTTTATAAACAGATTCAGACTTGGTGAAATTCAGGACATGGAAGAAACAGATTCATGATAGCAACTTTGCAATCTCATGCCACTCACCACAAAGCATTACATGACAACACAAGCACGCCAACAGTAAGAAAGCATGTTCATGAAGCTAAACATGGCAAGATCATGTTCGTAGCATGCATGGATCACTAGCAAAATACATGGCAATATTGATTATCATGTTAACAATCTGCCAGGAACATTATTCAGCAATGGTAGAGCAAGGAAATGACATGCTAGATTACTCCATAATTGCAACCAGAGGCATGAATGGATATAGCATAACCATATGTTCAAAACATCCTTACTGAACTACCTCAAAATAAGCAGGGAGCTCATGGTAGCAACAAGTTTACATGGCATCAAAATAACATCAGGAAAAGGACTTGGCAAAATCCTAAGTGCCTGAAAACAGTAACATCACGGAGCCTACTTTGCATGCTTGTGCTAGTCATCACATAGATCACAAAAAATACAAGACTTGCACCCCTGTAAATATGGCATGATGGAGATCATAAAACATGTAGACATCATGCTCGTAGGATGCACACACAGAATGCAACGAAAATGACAAATCATCAAGTTCTGCTAAGATCCAACAGACAACATTTTATAGCACTTTGCAATGATGATAATGATATAAATATGGATAGTAACATGCATGCAAATGCCACTAATATGAAGAGCATCACGAGGCGAACATTATGATATAACATATATATGAAACGAAGTCACGGTCATGGAGATATAGCAAGTTGAAGGAGGCGTTGTAGCGGCCAGACCTCAAACAGTCTAATCTCTATGCTCCGGTGTCATCCCTGGATCAGTAATGCTGACACCACAAAGTACTCGGAGGATTTGTAGCAGAGTAGCAATCACACACTTATTACATCGAGTGTCTCAAAAGAGAACTTATTACAATAAATATGGCATAAGGCCATCTAATAAGAATCACAACGGAAGGCTTGGAAGATAGGTGAGTCCATCACTCCAACGACATCACTGAGTATAGAACCACAACCTAAAAACTCCTTAATCGTCGTCTGAAAAGTCTGCAACATTAACGTTGCAGCCCGAAACGGGTCAGCACATGGAATATGCTGGCAAGGTAACACATAGAGAGTAATGGAATGTAACAGATATACTATATGCATATTTGGCTGGTGGAAAGCTCTATGGTTACAGTTTTGCGTAAAGCCAATTTTTCCCTACTTCAAAGGAATAAATTTATTTAACTATCATGGTGGTTGTTAAACATTGAGAATGGTTGACAGCATTCTCAATCCCAATTAAGCATCATCATTAAACATAACCCAACAAAATTAATTTAGAGTAACATGTTGAGATTCACATGATAATCCAAGTACTAGATACTCAAGATGTCCATAACCGGGGACACGGCTAACCATGATTAGTTTATTACACTCTGCAGAGGTTTGCGCACTTTTCCCCACAAGACTCGATCGCCTCCATTTGGTTTCTCGCACTACATGGTGTTTGAGAAGATGGATGACCGAGACAGTCTTTCAGAAGCGCTAGCACCTTATGATCGGGTAGACCGTACCACCTACATCCCCTACATCTGCTAGTCTACCACTATAAGAGTTCACACGACTTAGTCAACTATGCTAGAGCCCATAATAGCTTGTGGCTGCACACGGAAGTTTCTAGTATGAATAGTCTCATGATCCCTTTGAGCCTGGGTGGCGGTCCAAAAGAAAACAGGCAAGTCCTCGAATACCAAGGTGCCTCAATCCACCCAGATGTGTGTTTAAGTTGCCACCTTAGATAAACCATTAATTAACAATCTCACATCTGTCATGGATATCACTCACCCAATCCACGTCTACTAGCATATCATGGCATAATAAGCAAACGCAGAAGTAACTCCCAAAGGTTTGATAATAACAGTTAATAGGTACTACCTCATCTACTTCCCATCCCACAATTTAATTAGATCCTAATCATGCAATGTGTGAGGATTGATCTAATGCAATAAAACTGGGTAGTAGAAAAGGTATGATCAAAGTGTTACTTGCCTTGCTGATGATTCGCGAAAGCTAACGATTCGAAGTAACAGGCGGCGCACTCCAGGTATTCTATCGCAGACAAACAAGCATACAATAAGTACTCATCTAATGCACGGGCAAAACTCAAATAAGAGATCTAACCAGAAGGTTCAACTTAAGAACTCCGGTTGGCAAAAAGAATCAAATCAAATGAAACAACGAAAGTCAAACGGCGAAAGAAAACAACTTCTTTCTAGTAATCTGGATCTAAGGCAAATTTTACAGTATCAAAATCTTGTTTAAGTTGGTTATTCAGATAGAGGGTTTCGAGACGAAACTCTAGGCGCTTGAATCGCCTGATTCCGATAAACGAGCGAAAAGTTACACTAAAACAAAAATTGGATCAGAAATCGCGATCAAAAAAATCGCGGATTTAATCCGAGAAAAAGAAAAAAACGACGAACGCCGATTTTTTTTACGATGACATGGAAAACGAGGCGGCGACGAACCTCGGGCGACATGCGGCGGCGTCCGGCGGCGACGGCGGGCGGTGGCGCTGGGGCGGCGGGCGGCGCTAGGGTTGGGGCGCGGGTGGCTAGCTTCGGCTGGGCCTCCCCCCGCCTTATAAATCCTAGTGGGCCGGGAGTCTGGGTCGGACACGGCCCCTAGGTCGGTTCGTTTTTTTAAAATTATTCCACTCGGAAGAAAAATAAAAAGAAATACTAAACGGACTCCAAAAATTCCGAAATAAATTTTCACGGGCTTCTAAAATCAAGCCGCACAAGGTGAACATTTATTTGGGACCTAAACGCAATTTTGAAAAACACACATTTTTCCGAAATTCAAATAAAACACCGAAAAACTCCGAAATAAAATATTATTTGATTTTTATTATTAAATCCTTAATATTTCTTTATTTTGGGAAAGTCATTTTATTCCCTCTCTCATATTTTTGTAATAGAAATAATTGATGATAAAATAAATAAAATCAAATGATCCTATTCTCAAAATTTGAGAAAACTCAAATATGAAAATAACGAAATCCCCAACTCTCTCCGTGGGTCATTGAGTTGCGTAGAATTTTCTAGGATCAACCAAAATGCAAAATAAAATATGATATGCATGATGATTTAATGTATAACATTCCAAATTGAAAATTTGGGATGTTATAGGCGTAAAAATTACAGGGGGAAAAGAATTAGAAGAAATCGGGGTCAACCCCAGATTCCAGATCTAGGGTTCCGGTGGCACGGGATCCGAGGTTTGCCGGAGGACGTCACTGGAGCTCATGCCGGAGACGACGAAGAGGTGCGCCAGCAAGGTGGGGCGGCAGATCCGGCCGGGCCCTCGCCGGATCCGGTCGGAGGCGGGAGAGCCGGCGAGGCAGCGGCATCCTGCGGTGGTCGGCGGCGGCGCGGCGAAGCGACGGCGGGTGGCGTGAGGAGGATCGGGCGCGGGCGCGAGCGGGAGGCGGCGGCAGACAGGCGTGCAACGAGGAGATGCTCAAGCGGCGGCGGGCGGTGCGCGGGCCGGCGGCAGCGGCGGAGATGCGCCATGTGGCGGCTGGCGAAGACTTGTCCGGTCCAATCCGGACGTCTCCGGCGGCGGAGAGGGGCTAGACTATGGTTTTGGATCTGGGAATTTCGGGGAGAGGCACCTATTTATAGGTAGAGGGGGCTAGGAGAGTCCAAATGAGGTGCGATTTTCGCCCACACGATTGTGATCCAACGACGGAGAGGATGGAGGGGTTTTAGATGGGTTATTGGGCTGTTTTGGAGGGGTGCTGGTGTAACCCTCGATGCGGCTAGATCTCCCACATGTCGAGGCACGACTTAGAGGCATAACCGCATTGAAAGCAATGTCGCAAGTTAGGCAATCATCACAACATCCCATGTAACATAGATAATAAAAGGGGGGATACATAGTTGGCTTACACTCGCCACGTCAATCAAAGTGCATAAATAACATTACAACATCCAAACACTCATGGCCCGACTACGGCGCCAAAATAAAAGATAACCCAACATGCGACACGGTCCTGATCACCCCCAATTGGGCACCACTACTGATCATCAGGGAAAGACACGTAGTAACGTTGAGAGTCCTCATCGAACTCCCACTTGAGCTCAAGCGCGTCACCTGGAGCAGAATCATCAGGCCCTCCATCTGGTTTAATAGTAATCTGTGAGCCACAGGGACTCAACAATCTCGCACCCTCGCGATCAAGACTATTTAAGCTTAATAGGAAGGCTTGGAAAATATGTGGAGCTGCAGCAAACGACTAGCATATATGTGCTATCCTGTTCGCAAAAGAGAGCGAGAAAGAAGGAGGCAAAAGCGCGAACGAAGAAACTAGAGGACAACCTGCGCAAGCCATTACTTCCAACACCGTGTTCCTTCCCGGACTCCGCGAGAAGGACCATCAACGGTAAACTCACACCGTTGATTCATTTTAATTTAGTTAAGGTTCAAGTTATCTACAACCGGACATAAACAAATTCCCATCTGCCCTAACTGCGGGAACGGCTTTCGAAAGTTCAAATCCCTGCAGGGGAGTCCCAACTTAGCCCATGACAAGCTCTCACGGTCAACGAAGGAATAGACCTCCTCCCGAGACATTCTGATCAGACTCGGTACCTCGGTTCTTCAAGACACTTCGACAGGTTAAAACAAGACCAGCAACACCGCCCGAATGTGCCGACAAATCCCGATAGGAGCTGCACATATCTCGTTCTCAAGGCACACTCAGATGGGATAGACGTCGGGTAGGCCAGCCCAGAGTTGCCCCTGGTAGCCCCGGACATCGCTCGGTTGGACCAACACTCAGAGGAGCACTGGCCCGGGGGGGTAAAATAAGATGACCCTCGGGCTCCGGAAACCCAAGGGAAAAAGAGGCTAGGTGGCAAAAGGTAAGACCAAGGTTGGGCATTGCTGGAAAAGCTTTAATCAAGGCAACTATCAAGGGGTTCCCATTATAACCCAACCGCATAAGGAACGCAAAATCCGGGAACATAACACTGATATGACGGAAACTAGGGTGGCAAGAGTGGAACAAAACACTAGGCGAGAGGCCGAGCCTTTCACCCTTTACCAAGTATATAGATGCATTAAGATAACAAGGCAATATAATGATATCCCAACAAGTAAACAATGTTCCAACAAGGAACGGTCTCCAATCTTCACCTGCAACTAGCAACGCTATAAGAGGGGCTGAGCAAAGTGGTAACATAGCCAATCAATGGTTTGCTAGGACATGGTGGGTTAGAGGCTGAACATGGCAATTTGGGAGGCTTGAAAGCAAGTGGTAGGCATCGTAGCATTGGCATAGCAAAATAGCGAGCATCTAGCAAAGCAAAGATAGTAGTGATTTCGAGGGTATGATCATCTTGCCTGCAAAGTTGTCAGACTTGACTGGATCCTCGAAAGCAAACTCAACGGGATCCTCGTTAGCGAACTCGTCTCCCGGCTCTACCCAAACAAGACAAACAAGCAAACGGAACACAATCATCCATGTGCAAAGCTCAAACAATATGATGCAAGGATGATATGCTATGCGGGATGCAATGCGGGATGCATATGCAAGATGTGACAAGGAATGCATGAACCTTGCGTCAACTTGGAAATCCAAGTGTGCCACTAGAAAGATGAGATGAAATCGCTTGAAAACGATATAAAGAACGCCGGAATCGGAGTTACGGTTTGAAAATGGCAAGCAATTCAAATATGGCCACGTTCTGCGATTTACAGCAAGTAGTCATCTAAATGCAATGGGATGAACATGCTACAGCAGTCAAACATGGCATAAAAATACATGGCTGGAATCCATTCAAGATTCTTAACAAAAGTCTAGCACAGAGCTACGGCCAATTCATCCATTAACAGGTTCAAACAAGCATGGCAAAAATGCATATGGTAAACATATCTCAGACTTAGTGAAATTAACACTTGTCTGGAATTTCAGATCAGGTAGCACTCTTCGGAGCATGAAAACTATATGCTACAGGACCTGAACATGGCAAAGTAAAGCATGGCATGGAGCTAACCAAAGAGCTTAACAAAAGTCCCTTAGTGACCTTGAGCCAAAAGGGATCAGAAAATACCATTGCAAGCATGTGAGCATGGCAAAAACATAATCAGTTCTCAAACTTAGTGAAAACTGGAACATGCTGAAACAGATATCAAGTAGGCATGTTTACGAGCTCGATGCACTCACTACAGAGAAAGTCATGACAATCTAAGCATACACCCATCAAGAACACACAAAATTCAAGCTAGAAATGGCAAGAACAATAACATAGCATGCACGGATCAATTACAACATCATCGGCAAAATCGCTAACAAGTAGACAATCTGCCCAGATTCACGAAATGACAAAAGTAGAGCTCGATTGACTCAAGCTAGGTTGCTCCATAATTGCAAACAAAGACATGGATGGATAGAGCACTACAATATTAACAAAACATCCTTACTGATCATCCTCAAAAGAGGCACGGATCACTAGGCAACAACATGAACATATGGCTATATGAGATAAACAGCTCAAGGACTTAGTGGAAATGCTAAGTCCCTGAAATCAGCATTACCAAGTGCCTCACTTTGCAAGCTTGTGCTAGTCACCACACACATCACAAATATACATGGGTTGCACCTCTGGAAAGATGGCAAAACCCTTAACAAAACATATGTAGAGCTCATGGGCATATCATGCACACAATAATCATGGCAAAAATGACAAATATCTAAATGGAGCAGCAGATCTGACAATTAACTCAAGTAGCACTCTTCTAACAGCATTTCGTGCATCAAGATGAGCTCAAATGAAAATGATGCAGTGAGATGAAATGATGTGCTCTCTGAGACGAACATTTTGATATTCTATATGCCCAAAACGGAGGTACGGATGAGGAGTTACGACATGATGAACATGAGAAAGTAATCTGCAGACTTAGGAGAAAAAAGGTCAACTCTAGGGTTTGGAATCCAGATCTGAGATCCGGGGCACGTTTCCCGAGGTTCGCCGGAGAAATCGTCGGCGGGCTTGCCGGGGCGGTGGATGGCGGCGGGTGGCGCTCACCGGAGCCGGCGTGGCCGGTGGAGACGCGGCCGGGCGCGGGCGGTCGCCGGGGCCGGCGTGGCAGCAGGGCGAGGCCGGTGGATGGTCGGGGTCGCCGAGCGCCGAGCTCGCCGGCGTGGAGGAGCTTGGCGGCGGCCGGAAATGGCGGCGGTGGCCGGCGCGCTCGGCCGCATGGGAGGGAGACGAAGGCGGGCGGCGGCGCGGGCGTTTGGGCCGCGGGGGCCCTCCTCGGGCTTCGGCGGGCCGCGGGCACGGCGGGGAAGTGGGGACCGGCCCAGGGACACGTGGCGGCTAGCGATTGGTCGGCGGCTGCGGGCGGACGTGTCCGGCGGCGGCGGAGGAGATTTTTTTAGGGTTTGGACGGGGGAGATTCGGATTTTCGAGGAGGGGTCTTTATATAGAGGTAGAGGGAGCTAGGAGAGTCCAAATGAGGTGCGGTTTTCGGCCACGCGATCATGATCGAATGCTCTAGATGATGGAGAGGGTTTTGGTTGGTTTTGGGCCAGCTTGGAGGGGTGTTGGGCTGCAACACACACGAGGCCTTTTCGGTCCCTCGGTTAACCGTTGGAGTATCAAACGAAGTCCAAATGATACGAAACTTGATAGGCGGTCTACCGGTAGTAAACCAAGGCCGCTTGGCAAGTCTCGGTCCAATCCAGAAATGTTTAATCCCCACACACGAAAGAAAGGTAGAATTGACCACCGGAGGAGAACGAAGCGCCGGAATGCATAACGGACAACGGGGAAAATGCTCGAATGCATGAGATGAACACGTATGAAAATGCAATGCACAAGTTGACATGATATGAGATGCATGACAACGACAACAACACACGGAGACAAAAACCCGAACCCGAGGAAATAAAATAACTTAAGGCCGGAAACGGCAAGAGTAGGAATACATATTGGGAAAATCATACCCGGGGTGTTACAACACTCCACCACTACGGAAGGATCTCGTCCCGAGATCTAGGACTGAAAGAACGCCGGGTACTCAGAACGGAGGTGATCCTCGCGTTCCCAGGTGGCTTCACGGTTGGAATGGTGTGAGGAATTTGATTGACTTGTTGCGAGTCTTGCGTTCAGTCTCTTCAAGAATAGCAACGGGGTGCTCACGATAAGAGAGATCTTCTTGGAGCTCAATGTCCTCGAAGTTGACGGTGCGGTCAGGAGTCTTGAAGAACTTTCGAAGCTGAGAGACATGGAACACATCATGAACATTTGCAAAGTTTGAAGGAAGCTCGAGTTGATAGGCGAGATCGCCTCTCTTGCTGACAATCTTGAAAGGTCCCACGTATCTAGGGGCAAGCTTCCCTTTGATACCGAAGCGACGAGTACCTTTCATTGGAGAGACGCGGAGGTAAACATGATCTCCGATCTCGAAGGCCAAATCATGGTGCTTACTATCATAGTAGCTCTTCTGGCGGGATTGGCTGCTTTTTGGTTATCTCGAATGACTTTGCACATTTCCTCTGCCTTTGTGATTAAGTCATTTCCGAGAAGCTGACGTTCACCGGTTTCAGTCCAGTTGAGAGGGGTACGACACTTCCTGCCATACAGAATTTCAAATGGGGCCTTGCCCAAACTTGCTTGAAAACTGTTGTTGTAGGAGAATTCAGCATATGGAAGACAATCCTCCCACTTCATGCCGAAGGAGATCACACAAGCCCTGAGCATATCTTCAAGAATCTGGTTGACACGCTCGACTTGACCGCTAGTTTGAGGATGGAAAGCTGTACTGAAGCGGATGTTGGTGCCCATGGCCTTCTGAAAAGAATCCCAAAACTTGGAGGTAAAGATGCTGCCACGGTCCGAAGAGATCACTTGTGGAATACCGTGCAGAGAGACAATCCGAGAGGTATAGAGTTCCGCCAATTGAGCTACAGTGATTGAGTCTTTGATAGGCAGAAAGTGAGCCACTTTGGTGAGTTTGTCGATGACAACAAATATAGCATCATTGCCACGCTTGGACTTTGGAAACCCAGTCACAAAGTCCATCTCAATGTGGTCAAACTTCCATTCTGGAATGGAAAGAGGTTGGAGGAGACCAGCTGGCCTTTGGTGTTCTGCCTTCACTCTTCTGCAGACATCACACTCATTCACGAATTGAGCAATCTCGCGCTTCATTCGAGTCCACCAATAAGCCTGCTTGAGGTCCTGATACATCTTCGTGCTCCCAGGGTGGATGGAGAGGAGAGAATTGTGAGCCTCGTTCATGATCACTTTACGAAGGTCACCTTTGGGTACAACAATATGATCCTCGAAGAAGAGAGTGTCCTTGTCATCAAGGCGGTAGCACTTGTACTTGGGTTGACTCTTGGCAATCCCAATCTTCACCTTCTTCACCATAGCATCAAGAAGCTGGGCTTGGTGAATCTGGTCTTCCAAGGTAGGAGCGACTTGAAGGTTGGCGAGGAAACCTTGAGGAACAACTTGCAGATTAAGTTTGCGGAAAGCTTCACAAAGCTCGGGTTGATAAGGCTTGAGAGTCAGACTGTTGCAGTAAGCCTTTCTGCTCAATGCGTCAGCAATCACATTAGCCTTGCCTGGAGTATACTCGATACTCGGATTATACTCTTGAATCATTTCGACCCATCAAGTCTGCCTGAGGTTGAGATTAGGCTGAGAGAAGATGTACTTGAGACTCTTGTGATCAGTGAAAGTGTCCAATAAGAGATGTCTCCAAGTAAAAAGAGCATGCACAACTGCCGCCAACTCGAGATCATGAGTGGGGTAGTTCTTCTCATTGGGCTTCAACTGACGAGAGGTATAAGCAACAACTTTCTTCTCTTGCATCAATACTGCGCCAAGACCTTGGAGAGAGGCATCACAAAAGATCTCGTACGACTTGGATTCATCAGGCGGAGTCAGAATTGGAGCAGTGACCAATTTCTCTTTCAAAGTGTTGAAAGCAATGTCACACTCCGGAGACCAAACATACTTGACGTGCTTCTGGAGAAGATTTGAGAGAGGCTTCGCGATCTTAGAAAAGTTTTCAACGAATCTTCGGCAATAGCTTGCGAGACCGAGGAAGCTACGGAGTTGCTTCACGTTCTGAGGTGGTTCCCAATTCACAATTGCAGACACCTTCTCAGGATTCACCGCAATGCCCTTGGCAGAGATGATATGACCAAGATAAAGAACCTCATCGAGCCAAAATTCGCACTTGGAGAACTTGGCGTAGAACTTGTGTTCCCTCAGCTTATCCAGCACCAAACGCAAGTGCTTGGCATGATCTTCCTTGTTCTTCGAGAAAACCAGAATGTCGTCGAGATAGACCAAAACAAAGTCATTGGTGTAGGCGTTGAAGATGAAGTTCATCATGCGAGAGAAAGTCGGAGGAGCGTTGACGAGGCCAAAAGACATGACAGTGTATTCATATGAACCATAGCTTGTCCTGAAAGCCGTCTTGGGAATATCTTGCTCACGGATTCGAATCTGATGATAACCCATACGGAGATCAAGCTTGGCGAATACTTGGGCACCTTTGAGTTGTTCGAACATCTCGTTGATGTTGGGAAGTGGGTATTTGTTTTTGATGGTCTTCTTGTTCAATGGACGGTAATCAACACAAAGTCGGTCCGTTCCATCCTTCTTCTTCACAAAAAGAACACCACAACCCCACGGAGAAGAACTAGGCCGGATGAGACCCATACGCTCTTGAATATCGAGTTGCTTCTTCAGCTCCTTCAACTCTTCAGGTCCGAGCTTGTAAGGACGCTTGCACACTGGTTCCATGCCAGGCTCAAGATCGATGACGAATTCAACTGGCCGGTGCGGAGGCATTCCTGGAAGCTCTTCTGGAAAGACGTCTTGATATTCGCAAACGTCTGGAATTTGCGAGATAGCATCCAGTTCACCCTTCTCATTGAGAGAAAACAGACGGATGGTATTATCCCGAGTGGCAAAGACAATTACATCCTCAGACGAATGAGTCAATTGAATCTGCCTGGCTGCACAATCAAGATACGCCTTGTGCTTAGAAAGCCAATCCATTCCGAGAATAAGATGAATATCCGAGTTACCAAGAACCACCGGAGAAGAGAGAAACTTGTAATCGCCCAACGTGATAGTAACATCCAGGGCCATAGCGCTTGCATTCATGAATTTACCCGGAGAAACAACAGATAACTGTCTAGGCAAATCTTGTAAAGGCAACTCATGCTTAGAAACAAATGGTCTCGAGATGAAACAATGCGATGCACCAGTGTCAAAAAGAACTTTGGCAGGAATATCGTTAACAGGAAGGTTACCCATGATGACATCTGACGAGTCCTTTGCCTGAGCTGCATTCATCAAGTTGACCTTGGCGGACTTGGTGTTATGCTTGACCATAGCTGTACTCGCCGATCTGACAGGTGGAGGAGGAGGAGGAAGGCACCTCTGATTGAAGCATTTGTTGGCATAGTGACCCTTCTGTTGGCACTTGTTGCACGTGACCTCTGAAAGCGGACGGTGATACGGAGCACTCGATCTTGGAGCTTGAGACGAAGTCTTGTTCTGAAAGCCAGGGTTGGGTGGGTGGGAAGATCCACTGCCACCTTTGCTCTTCTGCTGATACGGCTAACGGAACGGAGCAGGAGGAAGCCAATACTTCTGCTGCTTGGCCACTTGAGTAGAGGAAGAAGGAGTAGCATCTCTGACTCCCTTCTTGGAAGCATCATACCTGAGTTGAGCGGCCTCTTGCTTCAGTGCCATGTTGTAGAACTCATCGTACCTCAAGGGCTCGAAGAGAACAAGAGCTAGCTGAATTTCTTCTCTGAGACCACCCCTGAACTGGTATATCATGCTCTTCTCATCAGGGATGTCCTGCTTAGCAAAGCGGGCGAGCTTCTGAAACAACTTGTTGTAGTCATAGACAGACAAAGAGCCTTGCTTCAGGTTGCGGAATTCCTCACGCTTGCTTTCAACCACACTCTGAGGGATATGGTGAGCTCTGAAATCTTGACGGAATTCATCCCAAGTTATCACACGTCCACCTCTGGAATCCTTGTACTGCTGGAACCATTCTGCAGCTTGATCTTTGAGTTGGAAGGAAGCGAACTTGACGAAGTCCTCAGGCCCGACGTTACTGCACTCGAAATGCTTGCACAGATCCACGAGCCAATCGTCAGCATCAGTTGCCTCAACACAATTGCCGAAAGTCTTTGGCCCGTTAGCAAGGAACTGGTTGAGTGTAGCAAAGTGATTCTGATTGTTGCCTTGGTTCCCTTGGTTGCCTTGATTGCGCTCTTGAAAAATTTGCATGATCAACTGTGTGTTTGTAATGGTTTCGGCCATCACAGCTTGCCATGCCTCCGGAGGAGGGGGAGGTGGTGGCGGATCCTGATTCTGATTCTGATTGGTGCTCTTAGCGGGAGCCATCCTGAAGAGGTTGACCACCGTTAGCACATAGTCAGATAAAAGAAGCTGAATCCAACAGAATGAAAATTGCAACATAAAGTCTTCACATCCGAACAAAATGAACGAATGCATTCCTCTTGAAATGGTCACATATCCATAAATTGAGAAGCCACTTAGAATTCAGGTAGAGAAATAAATGAACAAGGTATGAATCAAGAACGAATACTCGGTAAGAAATCCCAATATCAAACCAAATATCTGTGGAAGAAGAACTAGAGCTACGAGAATTCCCACCTATGAAACTCCCGAAGCTTTCCGGTTATGCAATCAGGTGTTGGGGATACAGGGGAAGCATAATATCTCACCCAAATCTAGCAAATCCTACATCCAGCTGTATCCATCCTTCAACACATAATCGAGAAAAACTTCGGAAACCATCTACCTCAACCTTCGAAAAGCATCCGTTATACAAGTTATGGCGATACTCCCGAACTCCCGCCCCAGTACTGGGTGGCGTCGAGGTTATCTCACCAACGAACTGCATAAAAGAGATTTTCGATGTCGGCGTACTAAGCTCAGGTATTCCAGAACTGCAACGATAAAATTATGATGACAACACCTCAGAGCTCAACTCCCCGAGACACTTCCACAAAACCCCTGACAGGAGGCACCAAGACAATGTTCTCGTCATAAACCCATCGGAACGATTCCAAGATACCCGCGTGATCCTAAAAAAATAAATTTTGTGAAATTTGAGAAGAGAAGAGTCAAAACTCTACGTCAGGATGCCTTACCAGAGCGATGAGGAGACTGGGAAGTAAAAAGAATTCCTAAACTCTCCGATATATAATTCCTAAATGACTCAAAACATTTTTCTAGACAGAACTCGGCCGCTAATAACGATCAAGCAATGGGGCTCCTAAGGTCGGGGAAGGCTCCGATACCAACTTGTAACACCCTCGATGCGGCTAGATCTCCCACGTGTCGAGGCACGACTTAGAGGCATAATCGCATTGAAAGCAATGTCGCAAGTTAGGCAATCATCACAACATCCCATGTAACATAGATAATAAAAGGGGGGATACATAGTTGGCTTACACTCGCCACGTCAATCAAAGTGCATAAATAACATTACATCATCCAAACACTCATGGCCCGACTACGGCGCCAAAATAAAAGATAACCCAACATGCGACACGGTCCCGATCACCCCCAACTGGGCACCACTACTGATCATCAGGGAAAGACACGTAGTAATGTTGAGAGTCCTCGTCGAACTCCCACTTGAGCTCAAGCGCGTCACCTGGAGCGGAATCATCAGGCCCTGCATCTGGTTTAATAGTAATCTGTGAGCCACAGGGACTCAGCAATCTCGCACCCTCGCGATCAAGACTATTCAAGCTTATAGGAAAGGCATGGTAAAATATGTGGAGCTGCAGCAAACGACTAGCATATATGGTGGCTATCCTGTTCGCAAAAGAGAGCGAGAAGAGGAGGCAAAGCGCGAACGAGAAACTAGAGGACAACCTGCGCAAGCATTACTCCAACACCGTGTTCACTTCCTGGACTCCGCCGAGAAGAGACCATCACGGTAACTCACACCGTTGATTCATTTTAATTTAGTTAAGGTTCAAGTTATCTACAACTGGACATTAACAAATTCCCATCTGCCCATAACCGCGGGCACGGCTTTCGAAAGTTCAAATCCCTGCAGGGGAGTCCCAACTTAGCCCATGACAAGCTCTCACGGTCAACGAAGGAATAGACCACCTCCCGAGACGTTCCGGTCAGACTTGGTACCTCGGTTCTTCAAGACACTTTGACAGGTTAAAACAAGACCAGCAACACCCCCCGAATGTGCCAACAAATCCTGATAGGAGCTGCACATATCTCGTTCTCAGGGCACACTCAGATGAGCCAGACGTCGGGTAGGCCAGCATAGAGTTGCCCCTGGTAGCCCCGGACATCGCTCGGTTGGACCAACACTCAGAGGAGCACTGGCCCGGGGGGGTTTAAAATAAGATGACCCTCGGGCTCCGGAAACCCAAGGGAAAAAGAGGCTAGGTGGCAAAAGGTAAGACCAAGGTTGGGCATTGCTGGAAAAGCTTTAATCAAGGCAAACTATCAAAGGGTTCCCATTATAACCCAACCGCGTAAGGAACGCAAAATCCGGGAACATAACACTGATATGACGGAAACTAGGGTGGCAAGAGTGGAACAAAACACTAGGCGAGAGGCCGAGCCTTCCACCCTTTACCAAGTATATAGATGCATTAAGATAACAAGGCAATATAATGATATCCCAACAAGTAAACAATGTTCCAACAAGGAACGGTCTCCAATCTTCACCTTCAACTAGCAACGCTATAAGAGGGGCTGAGCAAAGCGGTAACGTAGCCAATCAACGGTTTGCTAGGACATGGTGGGTTAGAGGCTGAACATGGCAATTTGGGAGGCTTGAAAGCAAGTGGTAGGCATCGTAGCATTGGCATAGCAAAAGAGCGAGCATCTAGCAAAGCAAAGATAGTAGTGATTTCGAGGGTATGATCATCTTGCCTGCAAAGTTGTCAGACTTGACTGGATCCTCGAAAGCAAACTCAACGGGCTCCTCATTAGCGAACTCGTCTCCCGGCTCTACCCAAACAAGACAAACAAGCAAACAGAACACAATCAACCACGTGCAAAGTTCAAACAATATGATGCAAGGATGATATGCTATGCGGGATGCGATGCGGGATGCATATGCAAGATGTGACAAGGAATGCATGAACCTTGCCTCAACTTGGAAATGCAAGTGTTCCACTAGAAAGATGAGATGAAATCGCTTGAAAACGATATAAAGAACGCCGGAATCGGAGTTACGGTTTGAAAATGGCAAGCAATTCAAATATGGCCACGTTCTGCGATTTACAGCAAGTAGTCATCTAAATGCAATGGGATGAACATGCTACAGCACTCAAACATGGCATAAAAATACATGGCTGGAATCCATTCAAGATGCTTAACAAAAGTCTAGCACTGAGCTACGGCCAATTCATCCATTAACAGGTTCAAACAAGCATGGCAAAAATGCATATGGTAAACAGATCTCAGACTTGGTGAAATTAACACTTGTCTGGAATTTCAGATCAGATAGCACTCTTCGGAGCATGAAAACTATATGCTACAGGACCTGAACATGGAAAAGTAAAGCATGGGATGGAGCTACCCAAAGAGCTTAACAAAAGTCCCTTAGTGACCTTGAGCCAAAAGGGATCAGAAAATACAATTGCAAGCATGTGAGCATGGCAAAAACATAATCAGTTCTCAGACTTAGTGAAAACTGGAACATGCTGGAACAGATATCAAGTAGGCATGTTTACGAGCTCGATGCACTCACTACAGAGCAAGTCATGACAATCTAAGCATACACCCATCAAGAATACACAAAATTCAAGCTAGAAATGGCAAGAACAATAACATAGCATGCACGGATCAATTACAACATCATCGGCAAAATCGCTAACAAGTAGACAATCTGCCCAGATTCACGAAATGACAAAAGTAGAGCTCGATTGACTCAAGCTAGGTTGCTCCATAATTGCAAACAAAGACATGGATGGATAGAGCACTAAAATATTAACAAAACATCCTTACTGATCATCCTCAAAAGAGGCACGGATCACTAGGCAACAACATGAACATCTGGCCATATGAGATAAACTGCTCAAGGACTTAGTGGAAATGCTAAGTCCCTGAAATCAGCATTACCAAGTGCCTCACTTTGCAAGCTTGTGCTAGTCACCACACACATCACAAATATACATGGGTTGCACCTCTGGAAAGATGGCAAAACCCTTAACAAAACATATGTAGAGCTCATGGGCATATCATGCACACAATAATCATGGCAAAAATGACAAATATCTAAATGGAGCAGCAGATCTGACAATTAACTCAAGTAGCACTCTTCTAACAGCATTTCGTGCATCAAGATGAGCTCAAATGAAAATGATGCAGTGAGATGAAATGATGTGCTCTCTGAGGCGAACATTTTGATATTCTATATGCCCAAAACGGAGGTACGGATGAGGAGTTACGACATGATGAACATGAGAAAGTAATCTGCAGACTTAGGAGAAAAAAGGTCAACTCTAGGGTTTGGAATCCAGATCTGAGATCCGGGGCACGTTTCCCGAGGTTCGCCGGAGAAATCGTCGGCGGGCTTGCCGGGGCGGTGGATGGCGGCGGGCGGCGCTCACCGGAGCCGGCGTGGCCGGTGGAGACGCGGCCGGGCGCGGGCGGTCGCCGGGGCCGGCGTGGCAGCAGGGCGAGGCCGGTGGATGGTCGGGGTCGCCGAGCGCCGAGCTCGCCGGCGTGGAGGAGCTTGGCGGCGGCCGGAAATGGCGGCGGTGGCCGGCGCGCTCGGCCGCATGGGAGGGAGACGAAGGCGGGCGGCGGCGCGGGCGTTTGGGCCGCGGGGGCCCTCCTCGGGCTTCGGCGGGCCGCGGGCACGGCGGGGAAGTGGGGACCGGCCCAGGGACACGTGGCGGCCAGCGATTGGCCGGCGGCTGCGGGCGGACGTGTCCGGCGGCGGCGGAGGAGATTTTTTTAGGGTTTGGACGGGGGAGATTCGGATTTTCGAGGAGGGGTCTTTATATAGAGGTAGAGGGAGCTAGGAGAGTCCAAATGAGGTGCGGTTTTCGGCCACGCGATCATGATCGAATGCTCTAGATGATGGAGAGGGTTTTGGTTGGTTTTGGGCCAGCTTGGAGGGGTGTTGGGCTGCAACACACACGAGGCCTTTTCGGTCCCTCGGTTAACCGTTGGAGTATCAAACGAAGTCCAAATGATACGAAACTTGACAGGCGGTCTACCGGTAGTAAACCAAGGCCGCTTGGCAAGTCTCGGTCCAATCCAGAAATGTTTAATCCCCACACACGAAAGAAAGGTAGAATTGACCACCGGAGGAGAACGAAGCGCCGGAATGCATAACGGACAACGGGGAAAATGCTCGAATGCATGAGATGAACACGTATGAAAATGCAATGCACAAGTTGACATGATATGAGATGCATGACAACGACAACAACACACGGAGACAAAAACCCGAACCCGAGGAAATAAAATAACTTAAGGCCGGAAACGGCAAGAGTAGGAATACATATTGGGAAAATCATACCCGGGGTGTTACAAGCTGGGCTGCAACACAAAAGTGTCTTTTGCGGTTACCCGATTAATCGTTGGGGCATCAAACGACCTCCAAATGGAACGAAATTTGAAAGGCGGCCTACCGATGATGTACCAAGGCCACTCGACAAATCTCGGCCTATTCTGAGAACGTTTTTCTCCCGCTCACGAAAAGAGAAAAGAGGGGTGCAAAGGTTGCATGTGGGAGTGTCGTATTGCAAAAAGAACAACGGGGAAAATGACCAGATGCATGAGACAAACATGAATGCAAATGAGATGCACATGATGACATGATATGAAATGCATGACATGAACAAAATGCAAAACGAAAGACAAAAACCTAACCACGGAGGGAATATCAAATCACATAGCCGAAAATGGCAAGAGTCGGAGTTACAAATATGAAAAGTTACATCCAGGGTGTTACAATTATACTTATGATGTGACTTGCCAGTACATTCAATGTACTGACCTATATGGCTGCAACTTATCATGTTGCAGATATATCTGACGAGGATTAAGATGCGATAGGTTGATGTTCTACACTCAACCTTGCTTGTGGAGTTGGACTCATTTACTACTCTACTTCCACAGTATTTGTTTTGTTGGCTCTATGCCCTATTTTTGTAACTACCAAAAGGGCCCGTGCGTTGCAACGGGAGAAAGAATCATCACATTTGATTTGATTTATGACCCAAAATCAATTATTTCATCCCTTATCATTCAACTTCTAACCATGACCCCCAGTATACATTCAACTTCTAACCATGACCCCCGGTATACAGTTCTAATCTTAGGTTTTCAATATTAAACAAAATCCAACCATGACAAATATGCGCAATGTTAGTTGCGGAAAAATCTGTTGGTACCAAATGCTTCAACATATATTAAAAATAAGTACAGTTTTATGGCTTATACATTTTAGAAAAAAGGACGGGCTAGTAGGACAGGTTAGTTGTTTCAAATAGATCTCTGGAAACTTATGGACCAAAGTAAAGAAATGAATGTAGGAGAAAAGATACACAAATTAAATTATGCTACGTAGACCCTATTTTCATGATACATCACCTTGTTTATCTTGCTGCTTCAGAGTAACTAGCATATATAAGAAGGTTATCATAGAGCCAACAGAAATAAGATAACCACTACAGAGTTCAATCGGACTTCTAACATTAGAAAACAATTTGCCCCTTCCTTTCGGTTCGCATTTCTTTACAGTTTTTCTTAACTGTTTGGCATTCTATGACCATTATACAGTATTTTTCAGATAATTTTGTTGTCCCTGCTACTAAAGTTCAGTTCTAGACGCGGTTAAGCCCATGTACCACCCTTCAACAAAAAAACATATAATGACCCAAAGCAACTGAAGCGAGACCCTTCCCTCAGGTAGTTAAACTGGAAGTGTAGCTCCTGCATCAGGAGTACCAGGGGCAAACAGAGGCCCGTATCCCATAGGTCTGCTGATTAGAGGAAACTTGGAGCATCCATTAAGCAAAATTTCACATATGAAACCCATCCTGATCTATCCTGATTCTTAGATCCTCTGACTAACAGAGGACACACCATTTGCATTGCACAATTGAATGATCCATTCAATGCATGGTGAATTTGTTTTCAAAATTGGAGAACTCCATCAGCATATTAATGGTGAGTGGTAAAACCTAACCAGTAGTATGTCACATTGGTTAGCTAAGTTACAGTAAGTTTTACTTTGTGCCCTTGACCACTTAGTAAGTTTCTTGTATTTTTTCAAGCATGCCAAACATATCATTGCATGCAAAATAGTCAAAGGGACTGGCGCACCTTATACAGCTAATACTCAATGCAGAAGCAATTAGTAATAGTATATCCAGCAAGTAAGAGAACTCTCTTTCTTTTTTGTCTTCAAAATCACAAGGATGTGCTGAATCATTTTCAGGAGCCACCATCTCAGAGCACAAGTAATTATCAATTGCAGCATCCACTACTATCTTGACAACAGTTTCTTAAGATGGGAAGTTAACGAGCTCAGGCCTAATTATCTAAAAGGATGACTGAAACTTTATAACGGTAAGATTGCTGACCATGAGGCTTTGTTGTATCTTGGTTGATGTTTTCAACTGAAAAATCTCCAGTTGGACATTAAAGATAGATACTTTCTTGCATCAATTTAAATTGCTACTTGCTGTAGCTAGTTTCACGAAGGAAAGAAGATGGCAAAATAATACAAAGTTTCTATCCTATAACCATAAGAAAACTCAGTTGTAAATTAAAGATAGCGACTACAGAAGCTGATCGAAAGAAGATGGCAAAATAATACAAAGTTTCTATCCTATAACCATAAGAAAACTCAGTTGTAAATTAAAGATAGCGACTGAAAGAAGATGGCAAAATAATACAAAGTTTCTATCCTATAACCATAAGAAAACTCAGTTGTAAATTAAAGATAGCGACTACAGAAGCTGATCGAAAGAAGATGGCAAAATAATACAAAGTTTCTATCCTATAACCATAAGAAAACTCAGTTGTAAATTAAAGATAGCGACTACAGAAGCTGATCCAAGCTTTCATCCTCACATGTGACTGATCTATGCTAAACCATTTGAGGTGATAGAGTTCGGAGCCGCTGTTGGCTGAAGGTTGATGATATTACTGGACATTCAGTCGTCTGAAGCACATAATCTTCTTTCAACACTTCTCTAAAGGCAAAATCAATACGATCACATGAACACGAGATAGAAGGTGAGAGAAATTTACAATCAAGATGTAGGCTGGGTCAGGCAGGACTGTGCCCCGCATTGGTAGGTGGCAGCACCAAATTTGGGGCAGGGGAGTGTGCGTCTCCACTCCGTCACGTGATATCCATCGGACATCACCAAACGATCTCCGGGGACAATGAAGCGATGGTGGTTTCTGGCTTTGCCAGTTCAAGAGCCCCCTGTTATCAGTTTCGGGCCACCCTTATTCCTTCACCAGTGTTGTTGGCAGGCCACCAACGAAACTGACTGTTGTAGGAGGTGCAGCCCCAATTCTCAGCCTTCAACACAAAATTGGTCCATCACAAATGCTACCAAAATAAGCCACATAATTTTTCTAACGCTATAATTCAGAAACTACTAAAACCAAATTCATGTTGTTATTTGGACGCACAAATATTCTGCATCAACTAATGCATGGTGCAGGGAAAACAGGGAATTACCTCTTGGTCCAACCAGGAGCTTCATGATTTACTTTGCCAGTCAATTCCACCGACTACACTGGAGTAGCTCCCTTCCTTGCCGAGTCTATTCCTCTGCTGATGTCCGAGCATAAACAACAGTGAGCCATAATGTAGTACCACGGGAAGCAACAACAAGTAAAGCATCATCAGTTCATAGATGCAAGAAAAAAAGATGCTAGCAAGCAACTCTGCTACTCCCCAAACTGTAACCATCAAGTCCCGCGAGATACATCCCCAGCCGCTTGTTTGGCTTTCCTCAAAGAAGCTCCCATCTATATTCAACAATCACCGCAGCCAACTTCTGGCGGCGACCATTGTTTTCTAAAGAGTTTGACTGGATAACATCACAATAACACATACATTACACTATTATGTGACAACATTATTAGCATTATACAAATTGATACGCTTGTCCCCAGCCTAACAAAAGTCAAGGATACATGCAACCACAACAAATGTAAACACATGCATATATCTACATTGTCTCTCGAGATAAAGAAATAAAGGGGTAAATCACGTTACATTTATTTAAGTGACCTCCATTGTAGCTCAAACATGTGTTGATTTGCTGCATCAAGGTGCCAAATAACTCACATGGTGCGCCCACTTTGTTGTCTCCAATAAATTCAGGACTCTTCCAAGATGTTAAAATAGTAGCATATAAAGAAAATAAAACATCTCCTTACAACTACATAATATATACAAAACAGAGTATATAGTGACTGTTTCTTGAAGCTGAGAGAAAAATAAGCATCTTTCATCAGAATCTTTGGTACATTGTGAGGAAAAAAACAATTGAACTTCTTTTCCAACACGGGATAAGGCAAAGAATGAAAATGAAACAAAAACTTACCATGTAAGAATTCATCATTTCCGTGTCTCGTTTAGAAGGGTAATGACTTAATAGACGAACAAAAGCCTTACATTTAAGCGGTTTTTTTCATGGTTATAATGATGCTTTTCTTCTTAAGTTAAGGTTGGTCTTGTTTGTTAGAAAAATATAAAACTAAAAAGAGCTAGAGAACACAAAGTTACATGCCAAACCATAGAAGAAAACAGCTTGCCGACTCACCTCTAATTGTCAATGGTCTCACCTACATCAGCAACAATCAATTGTGTTGTGTAAATGAAGTTTGTAGATATTAGATTAGGGTGCATCAATTGAAATGCCATGAAAATAACAGTAATAAAGGAAAAACTATTGAGGAAAATAATTATCGGCAGATGATCATGGTCTAACAAATAATAAATGAAATTCTAAAAGCAGCTCCCAGTTGTTTTCTTTGTTAATCTAAATGGTAATTATCTAAACATCACTATAAAGCTACTGCAAAATTCTCTCACCACTTCCTTGCATAGTCATGTCTCCAACATAAGAATCAAAACTTATAATTAAAATATGAGCACTTCAATAAGTTTCTCGAGCTCCTCAAGGTAGCGAACAACCTAGTGTATTAAGCCAAACCATGTTATCATAATATTTTCTTAACTCTAATCATCAAACGTCCATACATTTTCTCACAGCAAAAATTCTCTAGCTCGTCTAGGCAACAATGAACCAAGGCATGCACACCAACTAAAGTACATCCCCTGAAAAGTGCAATTCTAATTGTTTTCCACATTGAAAATCTGGTACATCATGGTCAAAACAACATGAGAAAAAAACTGGGGAAATCCCTCATTGATTTTTTCTATTGGCAGAACAAAAATTGCTAGTCCAGATAAAATAAAATAAGCCTCTAACATTGACATGTTGTTCTGAAGTATCATCAAACCTATTGATAATTAATTGTATATAGAAAAGAACTAAAACCAACAAATGCACTTGGCTAATTGAAAATCAAGCACACTGAAGTTGTAATTGCAGGTAGAGGACGAAGCAATTAAAAAGTTGTTAGCAAATGTTGGATATTCCGAACTCTCATACCTACGTGTTGATGTCGTTTAGTATGTGTCATACGCCGAGTTAGCAAGTCCTGATCTATGTAATCTGCATCTGTAAGTACAAGAAAAAATTATCGTTATCAAGGTTATGGCCCGAGGCAAACAATTGAACTATTGATCTAGTAGCTATCTCATATGTGAGAGTTTCGTCTTGGCCAAACTGTGATCAGCCTGTAGTAGCTTGGTGTACGGCAAATCGTCTACTCAAGCGACGATACGATCAAAGGAAGCCATGCACAACTAACTGAGTTTTTTTACACACCTTATAATTTATATAGCAGGCTGCTAGCCTAAATAAAATAAGGCTTTACCATATTGACATATTGTTCTAAACTTCACCTAACCTATTAACTATTGCCAACAAAGAGATTTAGCTAATTGAAATGTAAGCACATTGAGCTTGCAATTGCAGGTAGTGCATAAAGCAATTAGGAAGTAGCTAGGGAATGTTGGATATTCCGAACTCCCATACCTACGTGTTGATCTTTTTTCTGAGTCCCAAGTCATAGTATTTATCATCCACCGAGTTGGCAATTTCTAATGTATGTAATCTGCATCTATAAAGTTTTGCCTGCACATCGGACATACATGCCTTTGCCCAAGCATCAGGGAAAGGTGTGCGTGTTGTCATCATTGAATCTGCGGACAACCAAAAAGTTAAGATCAATCTCCATGCCCAA
Organism: Triticum urartu; assembly: GCF_003073215.2. Lineage (NCBI taxonomy): Eukaryota > Viridiplantae > Streptophyta > Magnoliopsida > Poales > Poaceae > Triticum > Triticum urartu. The sequence goes on from NC_053025.1 coordinate 284,707,571, forward strand.
CATAATCCGCAAAAATCAAGTTACTATTTCCCCTCTCGATCTCCTTGCTCTACTCAACCATGGTAGCCGACAAAGCCAGAACAGGGAAGCTTGTGTGGGTTGGAGGCTGTCCGCCAGGAGGGCCTGCACGGGAGCCGGCAAGCATTTGTAGCAGGCCGTGAGCCGCATTGGACAGGATGGGAGAGGAAAGGGGTGTGGAGCATGAGCAGCGCCCCGAGGGAGTGGAGATAGAGGTACCAGGGAGAGGCGTCGGCATCCTTGCACACAGAAGCGCTAGGAGGTGACGGAGATCCTGCAGGAGGTGCCAAGGTGGCGAGGTGAGTCTCCGGTGGGGTCGCGCAGAATCAGGGCATCCACCGGCGGGCGGCGTGCTCCAAGGAGCTGTCGGTCGAGGCTCCGTCTTGGATATCGAACGGCGGCGAGGGGCTACGATGACGACTGGGGATGGGAGAGTGGAGAGGGTTGCTGGGAGCGGAGGGATGGGGCGCGGCGGCGGAGGGAACCCTAGCGCCGGGTGGCCAGGATGGTTCGTGTTCTCGTGGGGATAGAGAGACGGGTGTATGTAGAATTGTTTTTGTTTCACTTAAGAGATGAAACATCGTGGAGTGCGGGTTGATTTTAAAAAGAGTGAGGGGCCTTTGTGTAAAAACGCCGCGCCGGTAAACCCGGAGACTCAATCCGTGCTTTATTATTAGGGAGAGATAAATGTATTACTCCTGGACTATCGATGTAATAAAGAGATGTGTGTTATTTCTGTTATTTCATCCAGTACTGTGTGTGCTAGCAAGTCGATCCAGGGACTACCACGGTAAGCACAGAGACTTCGAGTCTTACCGGGTCAGGTAGCTATAGCAGGACAATATGCAACGCTCAGGGGCGCGGGATAGCAATGGGTGCTCACCATGGACAGAGGCCGGATCTGGAGTTAGGACGGTGAGGAGCTGGAGCAAGCTGGGACTTGGGGTGCTTGAGGGGAGGCACCCTAGCGAGGCAGTGGCCTAGGTCACGGGAGGCACTATCAACGATCAGGACGAGCGAGCCACTGGTGCTCGTTACCAACAGAGGCAACAACAGGCCATGGCGATGCAGAAGACAGACATGGTCGGCCGACAGGGTCCTGGACGATGATGTGGGGACCTGAGGGCGAGGCAGGAGATGGAATCTTGGTGCGCTTCTGACGACGGGGAACATGGGGCGCAGGTCTCCAAGGCGCCAGCCACTCACACTGAAGTAGAGGGAGGGCGCTGCTGGAGACAAACATGGGCCGCGCCTACAGGGGAAGCAGGGTTCGATGCAGGCCGGCTTGGTGGTCGATCTGCAGTAGGGAAGCAGAGGGCAAGGTCGTGCTCATTCCCGAGCAGAATATGGAGTGGGGTGTCGGTGCGGCTCAGAGTAGGAGTTCGGTGGCGAGGTGCGGGCGAGGAAGACAAGGCGGCACAGGGCAGCCGAGGATCTGGTCGGCGGCGGGTCGAGGAAGCTCCGTGCGGCGGCGGTTCCCTGCTGCGGGAAGTCATAGAGAGAGAGATGTGAGGGAGGGAGAGAGAAAAGAGGCTGGCGAGAAGAGAGGCAGGGTGTGGGGACGACCTGGTGGTGCCTGCTTCAATGAGCTCAGTCGCAGAGGCGATGGGGGTCTAGTAGGTCCGGCAAGGTGAGGTGGTCGTGGACGAGGAGGAGGCTGCAGCCTCGGACGCTCGCGGGCACAGGGGCGCGCGAAGCAGGTGGCTGGAGGTCTTGGGCATGCTCAGGGACTCCTTCCTCGAGCCACTGCCTGGGCACGGGCTGCCACGGGGGTCAAGCACGGGGAAGCACGGAGGCGGTGGTGATTGGTGTGTGGCTATGAGTGGAGGCGGAGAGGATTTTAGGAGAGAGGTGGCGGCGCGACGAGATTGGGTGGAGGAGGAAAACGAGGAGAAGGGGGATCCCGAGGTGGATGGAGACCGGGTGGCCGCGGCGATGGGGACAAACCTCCTAGAAATTAGGTTTGGCTTGATTTTGTAGGTGCTGGTCTTATATAGGGAGATAGGACTAGGTTTGGATTCTCCGATCATCATCGGACGGTCCAAGAGAAATAGGTTAGGTAGTCCAAATAAGAAACCAAAGATGTTTTAGGGATGTTTGGAGATGATTCAGACCCATCGATCATGATTGCCCGGTTCTGGTTTGGGACAATTTTCGGACGCACGCGAGGGGTTGGACGAAAGGCCATGGAGACAAGGGATTTGATGGGCTCAAAGAAGAGAGCGATCCAGTTGATCTGAGAGGAGGTCAAAAGAGACAAGGAAGAAGCGTCAACTATGAGCGGATGCAAGTTTTTAGAAAACATGCGGATGCAATGCGCATGATGCGATGATGAATGCAAGATGAAGGCAACAAACAAATGAAACACATGGCAACAATGAAAATAAATGGACGGCATCTAGAGCGTCGGTCTCGGGTCGTTACAATGACCTTCTCGTAGAACTTGTCCTTGGAAGAGCTTGGTGGAGTCATGGCGATCTAGATCTATCAGAAAATAGCACGAAACGAGAACAGAGGATATTTTCGCGATGCAGTAGTCAAAACGTCCGCGAGTATATATAAAGAATTTTTATCTTGCAAAACAAGTAATCCAGACGAAAACAGAGCCGAGAAGGCTCATGAGGGCCCCACAAGCCACCCCTGGTGCCTTGTGGGCACCTGGGTGGGCCCCTCGGGTGTTTATTATTTTTGTGTTTTTTCTAATATTCCAAAACTGATAGAAAGTATTTTTTTGGAATTTTTGGATTCGTTTACTTACCATATCACATACCTCTTCCATTTCAGGGTTCTCAAGTTTTCTAGAAGGTCTCTTTTATGTATTCCTCCGGTGTCATAGTTTGAATAATGTTAGTTTCAACATTAATAGGCATACCTGAGATATAATGCTTAATTCTTTGTCCATTGACCACCTTCAGATTAGTGTCTTCGGTGTTATAGATCTTAATAGCTCAAGAGTGATAAACCTCTTGATGAGGACATCACTAACAAAGTTACACCCACATCCCCTACTGATACATATACATGACTAGTTACAAGAGCTCGCGAACGCCAATTAAATTACCATGTACTTTCGTTTCTTGGTAATGATTCTAATATTCGTGAGAATATGATGTTGCCTAAATTGGATACATTTGTCTGGCTTAAAAATGAAGGGCCTAGCTTGGACAAGAAGGATGATCATTGGAGCAAGATCAAGCATGGAGATGATGGCATGCGCAAGGGGAACAAGAACGGAGTTACAAGTGATGATTTCAGGACTTTGAAGCCACCATAATGAGTGTGTGAAGCCTTGGACGAAATATACAAGATGCCACTTCATAAATTTCGTCTAGAGGCTATTATAGGTGCCGCGTCACCTTATTATTGGGCCAGGCCCATGTAATTTCGAAATACTCGAGTATAGGCTGTTTTTAGAGTCCATATGTGTGGGGAAACAAGAGTTAGGGTTGGTTTCGGACCCCTCCTCCAAGGGCCACGCAATTCCCCCCTCTTCCTCCATATATACAACCCTTAGGACGGTCTCTAGCATGGTCTCACCTAGGACCAGGACAATACCGTCATTGAGTGTTTATTCAACTTTGCATCTCTGAATTGATTATTGCTGACCCTTTTTGCTACCACATTATAAGCCTTCCCAGCTCCACATACGTCTACTTCATGCATTTGACTCTCCCTGGTAGTCGCTCTATCCAAGTTTTGAGAGTTTTGACTACGACGATTGCCGATCACCTCCTGCTTCTGGGTAAGAACTGGTAAGAATTTGAGATTTGCTTGACAGATTTGTGACGCCCCACCACCACCATTTTCTAGTAGTCTGTAGGATCATATTCTTGTGTGTTTCTATTGCTACTAACCGTGGAAGGATCACAAGTCGATGAGACTGACTGGGAGAACATGATGAATAAGGAGTTGCATGATAAATTCCAGCAAATGATGACTGAATAGATGCGAGATGTGCTGAACAATTTTGAAGAGGCCATGGATAAGATAACTGGCTTTGAGAAGACGTTTGAAACAAAGCTAGATAACAAATTTAATGAATTGCTTGTGCATCTTCCACAACCACCACCGGCCGCATCTGCCGCACCTCTGCAACAACAACAACAACAACAACTACACTACCTCCACGTCGTGAAACAACTCTCCGCCGAGTGAGTCATGTCCCTCTTGAGCCTGGCCAAACTGTTGGTACTGCTGTTGATACTTCTATGGCTCCTGCTGCTGATGCGGAGGAGGATGATTATGCGGGAGATTACGAGGAAGAGGTTGATCAAAATCAGAACTATGTGCAACCACCAGCACCACAACCACTAGGCCGTCCACATGCAAATAATGGCAATGGTAGGGCTCCCCCTCAGGTACGAGATCATGACCATCTCCCTAAACTGAAATTGAATATTCCACCATTTGAGGGTAGATACATTCTTGATATATTTCTTACTTGGGAGTTAGAAACCGAACAACGTTTTACATGTTTAGAATATCCCGAGGAGAGACGTGTTGCTGCTACACTTTGTGATTTCATTAGTTTTGCTTGTGTGTGGTGGTCTGAACATCGTAGATTATATCCGACTAATATTCCAACTACTTGGGCTGCTTTGAAAACTGCTATGCGTACTCGTTGGGTTCCACCATATTATCAACGTGAATTACTTCAGAAATTTCAGCATTTAAGACAAGGAAAAAATTCTGTAGAGGAATATTATCACGAACTACAAACTGGCATGATTAGATGAGGTATTGTTGAGGATAATGAAGCTATGCTTGCACATTTTATGGGTGGATTAAATAGAGAGATTCAGAATATTCTAGAGTATAAGGAGTATAATAATATCACCCGTTTATTCCATCTTGCTTGTAAAGATGAACGTGAAGTGCAGGATCGATAGACATTGGCACGAACTAACTATTCTGCAAGTCGACCTTCCTCATGGACACCGCGTGCATCCTCAACTTCCACACATTCTACTGCATCGGCACCTCCATCAGCTACCACCTCCAGTCATGATACAAGAAAGCAGGCACAACCACCACTATCAACCAAGAGCACACCTTTCGGGCTTGTACAGAACTCTTCTTCTTCCATGGCATCAACAGGGCACACAAGTAATATTATTTGTCGTCGTTGTAAGGGAAGAGGTCATTATGCAAGAGAATGCAAATCTCAGCGTGTGATGATTGCTAATGAGGGTGGTGGTTATGAGTCCGCTAGTGACTATGATGAGGAGACTTTGGCTCTTATTACACGTGAAGAACACGGTGGAGATGATTCTGAAAATGAGACGCAATACATGGCTCCTGAAGACGCTGACAGGTATGAATGTTTAGTTGCTCAATGTGTTTTGAGTGTGCAGGTGACACAAGCAGAGCAAAATCAGAGGCATAATTTGTTCCATAAAAAGGGAGTTGTGAAGGAACGTTCTATTCGCGTCATCATAGATGGAGGGAGGTGCAACAACTGGGCTAGCATGGAGATGGTGGAGAATCTATCTCTCACCACACGACCACATCCACATCCTTACTATATCCAATGGTTCAATAATAGCGGCAAGGTTAAGGTAACATGTATTGTTCGTGTGAATTTTAGTATCTCTACATATGCTGATTATGTTGATTGTGATGTGGTACCCATGCAATCATGTTCCTGATTATGTTGATTGTGATGTGGTACCCATGCAATCATGTTCCTTATTAATTGGTAGACCATGGCAATTTGATAAACATTCTGTACACCATGGTAGAAACAATCACTAACAAAGTTACACCCACATCCCCTACTGATACATATAGAGGACCAATTACTAGAGCTCGCGCATGCTAATTAAATTAGCAGGTACTTTCATTTCTTGGTAATGATTCTAATGTTTGTGAGAATATGATGCTGCCTAAATTGGACACATTTGTCTTGCTTAAAAATGAAGGGACTAGCTTGGACAAGAAGGATGTTCATTGGAGCAAGATCAAGCATGGAGATGATGGCATGCGCAAGGGGAACAAGAAGAGAGTTACAAGTGATAATTTCAGGACTTTGAAGCCACCATAATGAGTGCGTGAAGCCTAGGACGAAATATACAAGATACCACTTCATAAATTTCGTCCAGAGGCTATTATAGGTGCTGCATCACCTTATTATTGGGCCAGGCCCATGTAATTTCGAAATACTTGAGTATAGGCTGTTTTTACAGTCCATATGTGTGGGGAAACAAGAGTTAGGGTTGGTTTCGGACCCCTCCTCCAAGGGCCACGAAATTCCCCCCTCTTCCTCCATATATACAACTCTTAGGGCGTCGTTTAGACTTTGAGTTTTGTTTGGATTAAAGTTCACCATAGCTGCAACTTCGCGTACTTCGTTTGTGTTCAATGACCAGACAAAGGCGTCACAGAACTCCACCTTGATCAATAAAGCTTTCCTCTTATATTCGCAATATCCAGATTGCAATCTTAGTTTCCTGGTTGTTCTTTGTTTGCCTACAGTAAACAGACCTTCGTGGTCAGGTTGATCGTGCTCTGGCATGGTCAATAACCTCTTGGAGTTGGTTTAGCGATTGCTAAGGCGCGATGTCCTCGCACGTTCGTAGTCGGATCGTCAAAGTCGACTTCCTCCAAAACGATAGCCACCATCTCATCGAAAGATGGGACACCTTTGCCTCTATCACCTCTTCGATAAAAAACTAAAACGAGAATTGTACAATAGAACATACTCACCCACTTTGAACTCCCTTTTTGGATTCTTTCATCATGCCATCTTTTAACCTTTTCTTCAAAAAATTGGCACTTCCATAAGCTTGGGTTCTCCATTCATCTAGTGAGCTAATATCAAATAATGTATTTTCACGTGCAAGTTTGAAATCATAATTGAGTTCTTTAATTGTCCAATATGCCTTATGTTCTAACTCAAGAGGTAAATGACATGCTTTCCCATAGACCATTTTATATGGAGACATACCCATAAAATTTTTATAAGAAGTTATATAAGCGCATAATGCATCGTCAAGTTTCTTAGATCAATTCTTTCTAGATCTATTGACGGTCTTTTACAAATTAACTTTATTTCTCTATTGCTCAATTGAACTTGAGCACTAGATTGAGCGTGATAGGGGGATGCAATTCTCTGGTTGAAATCATATTTAGCAAGCAATTTATGGAATGCACCATGAATAAAATGTGAACCACCATGAGTCAATAAATATCTAGGGACTCCAAACCTCGGGAAAATAACTTCTTTAAGCATTTTAATGGAAGTGTTATGATTAGCACTACTAGTTGGAATAGCTTCTACCAACTTAGTAACATAATCAACAGCAACCAAAACCTGTGTATACCCATTAGAGGAAGGAAAAGGTCCCATATAATCAAATCCCCATACATCAAATGGTTCAATAACAACTGAATAGTTCAAAGGCATTTCCCGACGTCTACCAATATTACCAATTCTTTGACATTCATCACAACATAAGACAGACTTAGGAGCATCCTTCAAAAGAGTGGGCCAATAAAAACCAGATTGTAATACCTTGTGTGCAGTTCTGTCTCCTGCATGATGTCCTCCATAAGCCTTAGAGTGACATTGTCGTAGGATTTGTTACTATTCATGCTCAAGTATACAACATCTAATAATACCATCTACTCCCTCTCTATAAAGATGTGGGTAATCCCAGAAAGTAATGTCTTAAATCAAAGAAGAAGTTTTTCTTTTGTTGGTATGTAAAATTAGGTGGTACAAATTTAGCAACAATATAATTAGCATAGTCTGCATACCAAGGAGTGTTACGAGAAGCATTTATAATAGTAGGGTAATACTGCATATAGGTAGATATAGTGGACTCATTTGGAATAACTTTGGTTTAAGGATTTGGATGCACAAGAAGCATTCCTTCTTAGTACAGGTGAAGGCTAGAAAATAGGTTGGGAAGCGACCAACTAGAGAGCGAACACGATCATAATCATGCATTACGAATAATCAACACTAAATACTAGCATGAGTAGGATATAAACACCATGAACATAAATATCGTGGAGGTTGTGTTTGTTTTGAATCAACTACATGTGTGAATGTCGGTGGGAACAACACCTATGGGATCACAAAAATCCCTACTGTGGTTAGCGGGGCGTGGGGTCGTGAGAAGAGCGGATCAAACAGATAGCACACGGTTCGTTTATCCAGGTTCGGGCCGCGAGGATGCGTAAAACCCTACTCCTGCTTTGGTGGATTGTATATCTGTGTTCTTGAGCTAGCTATGGGGCGTGAGGAGCTCCAAAAAGCCGAATCCTTCCTCTGGTCTCCTTGGGCCTCCTTTTATAGAAAAAAGGCGTTGCCACAGTGGCACACAGGAGGTGGAAAGGGTACAGTGCTGCGAGGTTATCCCTCGCATCACATGACAAGGCGCATTTAATGCGTCTTGCTTAAGTGTCCTTGCTTTATCGAGGACGGGGGAGAAACCTGTCTCGTCCGTCGCCGCTCCTTCTTGTGTCGACACGCGCCCTGGCCAGCGACGCCTGCGATGCCATGTAGGTAGGCAGGCAGCTGAGGTGGCGCAGTGGTGGGTCTTCACGAAGATCTGCATGCCGCTACGCGGGTGCCTGCCTAGCTGGTTGGGTCGGCAGCTCCATGCATGCGGTGGTGGAGGTTTAGTCGGCGTGGGCCTGATGGTGGCCCTGTGGGTGTCCTCGGCAAGGGCCTTGCCGGGCCCCCGGCAAGGGTCTTGCCGAGGCGCCTGCTGTCATCCCCGGCAAGGCGCTTGCCGGGGGCCTTGTGGTCTTCCTCGGTTGGGATCCTTCCAAGGGTTGTCGTCTCCTTAGTGTGTATCTGATCTTGAATGTATTCACAAAGATCTGCATGCCGCCACGGGGATGTCTTCGAATCCTTGCCCTTTGGGGGCAGTGGACTCAAGGGTGATTTGCTCCGTAGGCGCGGGACGAGTCGCCGCGGAAAGGGTCTTGCCGGGGCTGCTAGAATTGTCTCCCGGCAAGGATCTTCCCGGGGGAGTCCGCTTCGTCCCCTTTGCTCTTCGTGGTCTTGGCCTTGGCATCGTTCTAGTTCTCTTGAGCTTCGGTCTTACCCTGGCTCACCTCCCTTGCCTTGCTTGGTGTGGTGGTGCCCGTGGCTCAGACTGCCCGTGCACAGTTATAGGGGTACAAAAAGTGTACCCCTCTTTTTGTACACCGACAGGAGCCCCCGGGCCTGGGCCACACATAAGCGCAACGCGTTGTTGGGCTAGGCCCAAAAACGATGCGCGGGCAGGCGGGGCGGTTTTTACCGTGGTAAGGTTCTTCGCGCGCTGCGCTTCCCATGACTCCCGTGCGTGGCGCGGTGTGGGGAGGTGCGTGTGACGTGGGCAGCATGCGTGGGGTTGGTTCCCGCGGGCATGTGTCACACCACAGTTAATGTGAAAGGAGGCGGCCCGTGTTTTCCCCCATAAAAAGGAATAACCGCGGGCGCACTGCTCACTTTCTCCTCTTTCCTCGTGCCTTTTCCAATCTCAGAGCCGCCGTTTCCTCTCTTCCTTCCTTCCTAAGCTTCCGCCGTCGCCCGCTGTCATTGCTTCGCCATCCCCCTTCCTCAGCCCTCTAAACTTCTTGGCCGCCAAGGATGCTGCCGAGGACACCACTGCGGGGGCCGCCAAGGCGACCGGCGAGGCTTCTGCCGAGGGCACCAACGGTGGGCCTGCTGGGGAAGCCGGCAAGGCCACTGCCAAGGAAGAGGTGGTTGATGATCAACCTCCCTCCTCCTCAACCTCGGGCCCCGGCAGATATCTGAAGGTGGGCGACGATCTTTTCATCCATCTCCGAGGGGCGTCAAGTTCCCGAGCGCCCGCCGAAGGGGAAGTCTTTGACGGCGAGGTGCTTGCCGCCACCGGGCTCGAGGTTGTCGATGAGCCGGGCATTGGCGGTGATGGTTCTCCAGAAGAGCAGCTTTTCCGCGCTATGGGGGCCAACTTCCGAAAACTCCAGGCGCTCTACCATGTCCGTCTGGACAAGGTTAAGTCCAGGACGACAACGGTGGACCAGGCGGAGGTGGATTTCAAGGCGCGCGTTGCTGAGACGCAGACCTGGTTCCACCAGACTCGCGAGGAGCAGAGGGCCTTTCAGGAGGAATTGGCCAAGCGCAATGTCGAGCTCACCATGAAGATGGTTGACATCGAGAAGGCCCAAGAAAAGGCGGCGAACTTGGCTGCCGCGGCCGAGTCGTCCGGAACCAGCATCAAGCCGCACTAGATTCCCAGGAAGAGGACCTCACCATGCGTGAGGCGAAGCTTGCCGCAGCGCTCTGTGGCAAGGATGAGGAGCTCGAGGCCCTTGTCGCGTGGCGGACTCACGAGCTGGAGCAGAGGCACAAGGAGGCACTCGATTCCCAGGCTCTGGCCCATGCCGGCAAAGTAAGGGAGTTGGAGGTGGAGCGGGACGAGCTGAAGGAGCAGCACCTCAAGCTGTCCAACGAGAAGAGCACGCTCAATAGCGCCTTGGCGGAGGCGCAAGGAGCGTTCATCAGCAGGACTGGGGAGCTCTCCGAAGCGCAAAACTCTGTCAGAGATCTCAAGCTGAAGCTGGAGGATCTCGAGAAGATGTTGTCGGAGAGCAGGGCTCGGGAGGAGACCTTGACTAGGAGTCTGGAGGAGGAGAAGCAGCTGCGGGCGAACGAGGCCGCCTCCCACCAGGAATATGTGGCGGGCGAGAACAGATGGATCAGCCGTCTGGAGGACGTCGCCGACAGGGTCACCTCGTAGTTGGCCACCATGGGGATGCCAAACATGAGGTACGCCCCTGAGCACAGCGGGACCGTCAACACCAAGCTGACCCAGTTCTTCGAGGGCGTCCTTGGAGCCTTGGCTTATCTTCACTCCAACCGAGCGGCCACGTTGGCCGGGGAAGCCCGGAGACTTTGCCGGGGGGTCATGACCAAGGTCCTCACCAAGATGGCGTATTGGAATCCCGACCTCAACTTCAATGCCGCGATGGATAGCTTGCCGGATGGTACTGACCTCACGGTGCTCAAGGAGCGCATCAAGCCCGTCATCAGTAGCATCGAAGAAATCAAGAGGGTGGAAGGCCAGCGCCGGGATTAGGCATCCCGTTCTTTACCGCCGCTGCAGGTTCACGACCAAGACAAATTTCATCTTTAGTTAGAACCGTAGCAATGATGTGATGTAATATAACTTTGCAGTACTTTTGGGATTATGCATGCTACTTTCCTGTTTTTTGCTTCTTTGTACGTCCACCCTACGCCAGCTGGGTAAGCTTGCCGGCGCGGAAACCCAAGGCGGCGTCTTGGGGACGGGTCCCCATTGGCCTGCCGGGTGAGCGTGCTGCCGGGTGAGCCACCTTACCACCTTTGACGCAGCCGCTCGAATTGTCGAGTTTGACTCGAGTCAGAGTCGAGAGCCTTGCCAATTGCGGAAGGCTACCCTATCGTTTTCAACGCAGCCATTTGAACTGTTGAGCGTACTCGAAACAGAACAAAGGCATTGCCGATCGGGGAAGGCCCCATTTGCGTACAGGTTTCTTTTTGTACAAAGAACGACATCTCCAAGGATAATAACTTTATATAATAGAATGGAAATATCCGGGGTCCAATGTAACTTAGCTTCTATTTGTAGTCGCTCGAGCGCTGATCTTCCGGCCTCCTTCCCTCTCCAAGAGCCACGAAGACGAAGGAGTGCCGGGCTGATTGCTAGAGCCGATTCTCATAGCTGCGCCCCCTACCTGGCGCGCCAAAGATGTCGGTGGGAACGACACCTATGGGATCACAAGAATCCCTACTATGGTTAGCGGGGCGCGGGGTCGTGAGAAGAGCGGATCAAACAGATAGCACACGGTTCGTTTATCCAGGTTCGGGCTGCGAGGATGCGTAAAACCCTACTCCTGCTTTGGTGGATTGTATATCTGTGTTCTTGAGCTAGCTATGGGGCGTGAGGAGCTCCAAAAAGCCGAATCCTTCCTCTGGTCACCTCCGGCCTCCTTTTATAGAAAAAAGGGGTTGCCATAGTGGCACACAGGAGGTGGAAAGGGTATAGTGTTGCAAGGTTATCCCTCGCATCACATGACAAGGCGCATTTAATGCGTCTTGCTTAGGTGTCCTTGCTTTATCGGGGATGGGGGAGAAACCTGTCTCATCCGTCGCCGCTCCTTCTTGTGTTGACACGCGCCCTGGCCAGCGATGCCTACGATGCCATGTAGGTAGGCATGCAGCTGAGGTGGCGTAGTGGTGGGTCTTCACGAAGATCTGCATGCCGCCACGCGGGTGCCTGCCCAACTGGTTGGGTCGGCAGCTGCATGCATGCGGTGGTGGAGGTTTAGTCGGCGTGGGCCTGATGGTGGCCCTGCGGGTGTCCTCGGCAAGGGCCTTGCCGGGGCCCCGGCAAGGGTCTTGCCGAGGCGCCTGCTGTCATCCCCGGCAAGGCGCTTGCCGGGGGCCTTAGTGCGCATCTGATCTTGAATCTCTTCACAAAGATCTACATGCCGGCATAGGGATGTCTCCGAATCCTTGCCCTTTGGGGGCAGTGGACTCAAGGGTGATTTGCTCCGTAGGCGCGGGACGAGTCGCCGCGGCAAGGGTCTTGCCGGGGCTGCTAGAACTGTCTCCCGGCAAGGATCTTGCCGGGGGAGTCCGCTTCGTCCCCTTTGCTCTTCGTGGTCTTGGCCTTGGCGTCGTTCTAGTTCTCTTGAGCTTCGGTCTTACCCTGGCTCACCTCCCTTGCCTTGCTTGGTGTGGTGGTGCCCGTGGCTCATACTGCCCGTGCACAGTTATAGGGGTAAAAAAAGTGTACCCCTCTTTTTGTACACCGACAGTGAACATGTGCCAAGTCAAGCCACTTGAAACATTCGGAGGAGGATACCATATCATCATACTACATCAGAATCATTTTAATGCATGTTGACACCCAAGATAAATCATTATCCACTCCTAGCTACTTAAGCATGGCATGATCAACTATATTCTCTATTTGTCATTAAGCATGTTTAATCATAATATGCTGAATCATGGATACCGAGTAAAAAATATTTATAAAAACAAAAACAAGTTGAGTTCATACCTGCTTTTCCTTGCTACAGTCACTTCATCAAATATTATCATTATTTCCTTTGACTTGCACGACCGAATGATATGAAAATAGTAATAGTGCAAGAGTGTCGTGGACTAAGTTGGAATCCGCAAACATTTTATTCAAAGGAGAAGACAAGGTAATATGGGCTCTTTGTTAGATCAGCAGTAATGCATGTGAGAGCCACTCAACATTCTCGTCGTGGTCTTCTCCTCACAATGACTCAACAAAAGAAAAGAATTTAAGAGAAACACACTGAAATATTTTTGGAGTTTTTTGATTTTTCTTGAAGGAGAAAAAAACAAGAAAAACTATTTACACGGGAAAGCTCCCAACAGGCAAAAGAAGAAATGGGAAATCTTTTTGGGTTTTCTTTTAATACTACTATAAATTAAACTAGAAAGAAAAACCGAAAAGAAGCAAGAAATATTTTTGGATTTTATCAAAAAAATTCAAACACACAAGAAGAAAGCGAGAAAATAAAACTAATAATGGATTATACAATGAAAGAGGATGAACACCGACAACTGGAAGGAAATCTTCGAACATGAATGTAATGTCGATGGGAAATACATACTCCCCCAAGCTTAGGCTTTTGCCTAGCTTGGTAATCACCATCGCCGGTTTGGGTAATAATCAAAGTGGTAGCTCATGGAGGCTCTCCATGCCTCCTCCTCTGCCTGGCGACTGGCTTCTACTGCTGCGTTGTACTCGCGTGCCTCGCTCTCATGAATGTAATATCTTTGTTTACTCTGAAAATCAAAGAGAGCAGGTGTAGGCAAAATAACAGATACAATGTGTTCTTTATTAAACATTAAGTTATACCCATAGTTCTGAGCTCTATACTTAATAAACTCATGACGCTGCATTTCATGAAAGTTTAGATATTGGTCAGGCAAGATAGGATCATTGGGCATAGGTGAAACTCCTAGCCTTGTAGCCATGCAAGAGACATAAATTCCTCCATAAAATGACCACTCCTCACATTGCGTTGCAACCTCAATGCAACGATCGCTCCAAGATTATATCATTTAATGTGTGTTAAAGCATTATGTATGAGGCTCAAATCAGGAGCATAGAGTGTACAGTATCCTGTTTACCCATGATGCATTTGCCATTAAATAGTTCAATGTAACAGATGGAGGGAAATTGTATACTTTTTATTCTAGCTTGTGCAACTCCCCTATCCTCACCACAACAGAGGCTACTCAGAGACATCTCATAATCATATTTTGGTGGTTCATCTAATGAACCCCAATATGGGATTTTTCATGCATCGCATAATTCTTCTAGAGGCATATTATAAGCTCGGTCATATAAGTGAAACGAAACTCTAGAAGTGCGAGGATGAAACTCATACTTTTTAGCGAATGAGATGGTAAGGTTGTACTGCTGTGTGCACTTATCTGTGATGAAGGGAGCAAGCTCAGTGTTATGAATATATTCATGAAATTCTTCTTTAATACCCGTGCCTATCATGAACTCATCGCACGACCACCGACATGATTTGGTATCTGAAACCCGCACCGAGCTTGCCCTTGGTTCAACATAAGCCTGTCGTATCGAGCTCTACCTTGACGATCCCTCCGAGGACCTCCTCCTCGAACAACTCCTCTTAAAGAGGTTCATTTTTGTATGAAAAAATTTCTGAAATTTTTGGCCACAAAATGATGTCAACAAAACTTCACGAGATTGATAGCAACTACTCATATGGATGTCTAGAGGCTATATCAAGCATTCAAACTACTTCGAACTCAAACAATTCAACATGCAAGCTCATTTTCGGTAGCACCAAGAGCAACTAATTTTGCAAAATATAATCCATAAGAGAAAAAACTAATCGGAGCAATGGAGGAGTCACATACCAAGTACAATCCCCCAAAACAGTTTTGGAAACGGAGCTCCGAGCAAAGAGATAAAAAATCTCAGGTTTGGGAGCAAGAACGCGTGCGCGCGCGCGAGAGAGAGAGAGAGAGCTACCAGCAATTTTTGCTGGAGGTAAGAGACGAAGTGGGATGAAGGGCTAAGTGAGGGGGTCCCTTTGAGGCCCACAAGCCACCAGGGCATGCCCAGGGGGGTGGGCGCACCCTGGTGCCTCGTGGGCACCTGGGGCATCCCCCTGGGGTGTTTTCAATAACAAAAATTCATAAGATTCAGTAAACATTCATGTTAAAATTTCAGATCATTTTGAGCACTTTCATTTTTGGACACTTTTTTATTGCACAGATAATTAACAAAACAAGATAATCATGGCATTTTATTTCATTTAACTAAAAATAACAGAAAATTCATCGACCACATGTCTCTCAAAAAGAATCCATTTATAAGTTTGATTAAGTCTTTTTAACAAACCATTTTCGATTAACATGAAACCGAAGAATCTTCGTAAAACACTAAGTTACCTCAATGGGGATATGCATCTCCCCAATAATAAGTGTTTCATATTTCTTTTTAACAATAGGAAGAGGAATTTGAAAACTTCCAATAGTAATTGTCTAAGTCTTTTCAATAACATGAATAACATTTACTAGAAATTGTTTCTTTGGAAAGTGCATCATATGTTCATTACCATTGATATGGAAAGTGACCTTGCTTTTGTTGCAATCAATAACAGCCCTTGCAGTGTTCGAAAAGGGTCTACCAAGGATAATCGACATGTTGTCATCCTCAGGCATATCAAGTATAACAAAGTCTGTTAAGAAAGTAACCTTTGCAACTAGAACATGCACATCCTCACAAACATCGATAGGTATGGCAGTTGATTGGTAAGCATTTGCAATGATATTTCAGTGGGAGTGAGTTTATTCAAATCATGTCTTTTATATAAAGAGAAAGGCATAACACCGACATCGTCTCCTAAATCACACAAAGCAGCTTTCACATAACTTCTTTTAATGGAGCATGGTATAGTTGGTATTCCTAGTCTCCTACTTTCTTAGGTACTCCATCCTTAAAAGAATAATTTGCAAGCATGGTGGAGATTTTAGCTTCAGGTATTTTTCTTTTATTAGTGACAATATCTTTCATATATTTAGCATAAGGGGCCATCTTTAAAATATCAGTCAAACAAGTACGCAAAAAGACTGGCCTAAGCATTTTAGCAAAACGTTCAAATTCTTCCTCATCTTTATTCATAGATGGTTTAGGTGGGAAAGGCATGGGTTTCTGAACCCATGGTTCTCTTTCTTCACCATGTTTTCTAGCAACAAAATCTCTCTTATCATAACATTTATTTTTAGAAGGTGACTTATCAAGACCAATAGTAGGTTCTATTTCAACATCATTATATGGTTCTTTAACATTATCTGGTTGAGCATCTACATGAACATCATCATTGTCATTATCATTATCACTAGGTCAATGTTCATTGCTAGATTGAGTTTCAGCATCGGAAATAGAAACATCATTACTATCCTCAGAAGGTTTTTCTACCTCAGGTTCACTAGAAGCATGCAAAGTCCTATCATTTTTCTTTTTCTTTTTAGAAGGACTAGCTGCATCGACATTAATTCTTTGAGAGTCTTGTTCACTTCTTTTAGGGTGACCTTTAGGATAAAGTGGCTCCTGAGTCATTCTACCTCCTATAGTTATTACTCTAACATCATGATCATTCATATTGTTATTCATTTCATTGAGCAATTCATTTTGAGATTTAGCAACTTGTTCTGACTGAGTTTGGACTGTAGATGCATGTTTACTTACACCCTCGACATCATTAACAATTCTAAACAACAAGTCACTCAAGCGATCAATCATGTAGGCATTTTGTTTCAATTGTTTCATAACATTTGCATTGAAATGATCTTGCTTAATAATGTAACTGTCAAATTCATACAAGCATTGACTAGGAGATTTGTTATAAGTAATATCACCTTCAACAAACTTTATAAAAGAATTTACCTCTACCACCTATGGCGGTGTGTCAAGACCATGTATTTCTTTAATAGGTGGTACACTCTTAACATCTTCAACTTTAATACCTATTTTCCTTCATACACTTGTTTGCCTCTTGCATATCTTTCGGACTAAGAAATAAAATACCCCTCTTCTTCAGAGTGGGTTTAGGCGGTGGTTCACAATGTTTCCAATCATTATCATTCTTCAATATATTATTCAATAGTTCCTCAGCTTGTTCAATAGTTTGTTCCCTGAAAACACAACCAGCAGAACTATCTAGGTAGCCCTAGAAGCATCAGTTAGTCCATTATAGAAGATATCAAGTATTTCATTTTTCTTAAGAGGATGATCAGCAAAGCATTAAGTAGTTGGAGAAGCCTCCCCCAAGCTTGAGGGAGATTCTCTTCTTCAATTTGCACAAAGTTACATATTTCCTATATGACAGCTTGTTTCTTATGAGCAGGAAAATATTTTTTAGAGAAGTAATAAATCATATCCTTGGGACTACGCACACAACTAGGAGCAAGAGTATTATACCATATCTTAGCTTCAGCCTTTAACAAGAAAGGAAATAACTTAAGAATATAGTAGTAGCGAGTTTTTTCCTCATGAGCGAATAGGGTGGTTATATCATTTAATTTAGTAAGATGGGTGCCACAACAGTTTTAGTTTCATAACCATGGAAAGAATCAGATTCAAGCAAAGTAATTAACTCGAGATCAACAAAGAATTCATAATACTTATCAGTAATAAAGATAGGTGAAGTAGCAAACTTAGGATCATATTTTATTCTAGCATTGAGAGATTTTTCTTTCAACTTGCATAGTAATTTCTTAAGATCATCTCTATCCTTACAAGTAAGAAAGTCCCTAGCTGCCTCTCCATCAATAACATAATCCTCAGGTATATTAGGCAATTCATATCTAGGAGAGCTAGGTCGAATAGGTGTTTCATAATTTTTAGTATCAGTAATTTGAACAGTTTCAGCATTCTCAAATTCTTTAGCTTTAGCAAGTTGTTCATCAAGAAATTCACCTAATGGCACAGTCTTATCAAGCACAATACTAGAATCATCAACGACATCATTCATATGAGAAGTTGCATCATCAATTACTTGCGACATATTAGAATTAATAGTAGGTGGTGGTGTTGCAAGCTTACTCAAAACAAAAGGAGAATCAAGTGCAGAGCTAGATAACAATTCCTTACCTCCCCTCGTCTTAGAGGGAACGATCTTGGTTCTATCATCCTAAGATTCTTCATAGTGATCAACATATATAAATCCCAAGTGACTCAACAAATAAAGCTATGCTCCCCGACAACAGCGCCAAAAAGGTCTTGATAACCCACAAGTATTGGGGACCGCAATAGTTTTCGAGGGTTGAGTATTCAACCAAAATTTACTGATTTGACACAAGGGGGCCAAATAATATTTGCATGTATTAGTAGTTGATTTGTGAATTCAACCACACATGGAGACTAAATATCTGCATCAGAGTCATCAGTAGCATAGTAGTATGGTAGTTTGATATCGATTACACTAGTAGTAACAATAACATTAATGGTAATAGTAGCAGTGATAGTATTGTAGAAATTGTGACAGCAGCAACAATAGTAGTAACTTAGCAAAGAATAATGTGTGAAAAGCTCATAGGCACTGGATCGGTGATAATGTTGGATAATTCATCATGTAATAGTCATAACCTAGGGCGACAAAGAACTAGCTCCAATTCATTAGTGTAATGTAGGCATGTATTCCGTATATAGTCATACATGCTTATGATAAGAACTTGCATGACATCTTTTGTCCTACCTTCCTGTGGCAGTAGGGTCCATAAGGAAACTAAGGGATATTAAGGCCTCCTTTTAATAGAGAACCGGAACAAAACATTAACACACAGTGAATACATGAACTCCTCAAACTACGGTAATCACCGGAAATAATCCCAATTATTGTGACCTTGGGGTATGTGGATCATAACACGTAGCAGGTGCATACAACTTCCAAGATCGGATCAAGTGGATACTAGGGATCAAGTCCTAACAAAACTAACTCGATTACATGATAAATCTATTGGGGAACATAGCATGAAATTTCAAAAAAAATTCCTACGAACAAGCAAGATCTATCTAGGAGATGCATAGCAACGAGAGGGGGAGAGTGTGTCCACGAACCCTCATAGACCAAAAGCGGAAGCGTTAGTTCAACGTGGTTGATGTAGTCGAACGTCTTCTCGATTCAACCAATAAGTACCGAACGTACGGCACCTCCGAGTTCTGCACACGTTTATCTCGATGACGTCCCACGAACTCTTGATCTCGCGAAGTGTCGAGGGAGACTTTTGTTAGCACAACAGCATGATGACTGTGATGGTGAAGTGATCCATGCAGGGCTTCAGCTAAGCACTACAACAATATGACCGGAGGAGTAAACGGTGGAGGGGGGCGCCGCACAGGGCTTGGAACAATTGATGTGTCTTAGAGGTGCCCCCGCCCCCATATATAAAGGAGAGAGAGGGGAGGAGGCTGGTCAAGGGGCGCCCCAAGTGGGAGGAGTCTCACTTGGGCTCCTAGTCCAATTCGCCCCCCTTCCTTTTATCGGAGGGGGAAAGGGGGAAGGAGAGGGATAAGGAGAAGGAGAAGGAAAGGGGGCACCGCCCCCTCCCCTAGTCCAATTCGGACTCCTCCCTTGGGGGCGCCACCCTTGTGGGCTGGCTCGCCTCCCTCCTATGGCCCATGTGGCCCATATCTTCCCCCCGGGGGGTTCCGGTAACCCCCCGGCACTCTGATACGTACCCAAGACATTCCAAAACAGTTCTGGTGTACGAATACCATCATCCAATATATCAATCTTCTCGACCATTTTGAGACTCCTCGTCATGTCCGAGATCTCATATGGGACTTCGAACAATCGTCGGTCACCAAAACACACAACTCATAATACAAATCGTCATCGAACGTTAAGCGCGCAGACCCTACGGGTTCGAGAACAATGTAGACATGACCGAGACACCTCTCCGGTCAATAACCAATAGCGGAACCTGGATGCTCACATTCGTTCCTACATATTCTATGAAGATCTTTATCGGACAAACTGTAATGAGAACATACGTCATTCCCTTTGTCATTGGTATGTTACTTGCCCGAGATTCGACCGTCGGTATCTTCATACCTTTTTTTAGAACCGGGCTTTACCCCTTTCCATTGCATAGGACGGAAATACAACCAGTTCCAAATAGAGAAAACAGGAGGAGGGAAAGAGGTAGAGCGAGTTCCCACACCCTACCAGGAAACCCACCGCACTCGCTCGCCGTCGAAACGAATGCTGTAGGGCGAAAACCTGAGTAGCACGAATATAAAGTCTATCCTATTACAAGCACAAAAGACCAAACTAGATCAGTCATAGTAATTTGCTAGCCGGGTAGAAATCTTCTCTGGGTAGAAACGTCAACAGGTAGACGGCTCGAGCCATCCATCTTCTTCAACTGCAGCACCTTGAAAGCATCAGGCGCCCTGGATCGTTTGCTTGGCGGCGTCCCACATCTTCATCAGCTGCATTGTGCTAGCCCTGATCATCTCTGCTCCCGTGCACAACTCCCTGGTGGCATCCCCTTGTTGTAGACCTGGCCAGTATAACACAAAGCAGCATAAATAAAACACAATCTCAAAAGGAGTCTTGATTTGTTTTTTTCAAAAGTGGCCCGATTGCGTGCCAACCATATTGCCCAACAGGTGGCCGCCAGGGCCACTGAGGGACTCCTGGATTAGGGGGTCCTTGGACAGCCAGACTATATACTTTGGCCGGACTGTTGGACTATGAAGATACAAGATTGAAGACTTCGTCTCGTGTCCGGGTGGGACTCTCCTTTGCATGGAAGGCAAGCTTGGCAAATCGGATATGTAAATCTCCTCCCTTGTAACCGACTCTGTGTAACCCTAGCCCTCTCCGTTGTCTATATAAACCGGAGGGTTTAGTCCGTAGGACAACAACAATCAAAATCATAGGCTAGTTTCTAGGGTTTGGCCTCTACGACCTCGTGGTAGATCAACTCTTGTAATACTCATATCATCAAGATCAATCAGGCAGGACGTAGGGTATTACCTCCATCGAGAGGACCTGAACCTAGGTAAACATTGTGTTACCTGCCTCCTATTACCATCCGCCTTAGACGTATAGTTCGGGACCCCCTACCCGAGATCCGCCGGTTTTGCCATCGACATTGGTGCTTTCATTGAGAGTTCTGCTGTGTCGTCGCCATAAGGCTTGATGGCTCCTTCGATCATCAGCAACGATGCGATCCGGGGTGAGGTTTTTCTCCCCAGACAGATTTTTGTATTCGGCGGCTTTGTACTGCGGGCCAACTCGCTTGGCCATCTGGAGCAGATCGAGAGCTACGCCCCTGGCCATCAGGTCAGGTTTGGAAGATTAAACTACACTGCCGACATCCGCGGAGACTTGATCTTCGACGGATTCGAGCCCATGTCAGGTGTGCTGCACAGTCTCGACAAGCATGACTTAGCTCTGTCGTCGGACGGTGTTCGGGAGATCACACCTATGGCTACTCCGGCCTTCGATCCAGAACAAATCGTGCCGTCCGAGGACAGGTGGATAGACGCCGCCACGTAGGCCGCGCACTCAGCGGCGATAGAGCCGAATACTGACTTCACTCCCTATGAGACCTGTGTTGTCGGACCCTTGGATTCATCCCCGGCCATAGGCTCTGAACCGCCCGCGTCTGTGCCTATCGAATCTGATTGGGCACCGATCATGGAGTTCACCTCCGCGGATATCTTTTAGCACTCGCCCTTGGGCGACTTGCTAAACTCATTGAAATCTCTCTCCTTGTCAGGAGACCCTTTGCCGAACTATGTCCGGCTTGAGTGGGAAGCGAACAATGAAGAAACTCATTCCCCACCCACCACCCACTTAATAGCCACTGTCGACGACTTAATCGACATGCTTGATTTCGGCTCCGAAGACATCGACGGTATGGACGACGATGAAGAAGAGCAGGAACCACCGCCCACAGGGCGCTGGACCGCCACCTCATCATATGATATATACATGGTGGACACCCCCAAAGAAAGCGATGGCAATAAGGCAACAAAGGATAATCCCTCCAAGAAGCAATCTAAGCACCAGCGTCAACGGCGCCGCTCTAAGCCCCACCATAGCAAAAACGGCGATACCGGCACAAGAGACAATAACGTTGTGGATAGCGCTGAAGACGAATACAATCCCCTCCAGCCAGGCCTCGAGCGGGAGGATGGGCAAGCCAACCCTAAGGAACAGGCAGCAGACGGAGAATCAGAGGATGACAATTACATGCCTCTCTCCGAAGGCGAGGTGAGCCTCAGCGACGACGAATTTATTGTGCCCGAGGATCCCACCGAATAGGAGCGCTTCAAGCGCCAGCTTATAGCCACAACAAAAATCCTGAAGAAAAAGTAACAACAGCTTCAAGCTGACCAAAATCTGCTAGCGAATAGATGGACCGAGGTCCTGGCGGCCAAGGAATACGAACTCGAACATCCAACCAAAAGTTACCCAAAGCGCAGGTTGCTACCCCAACTCGAGGAGGAAGCATTAAAGCCTACGCTCCCAGCATATGATGCGGCTGACTGACCACCTCGTGGCCGAGACAAAGCGGCATATCAGGCCGAAGTCCAGCTCGCACCATGTCGCTAGTCAATTAAAAACACAAAGGACCGGGGCAACACGCAGGACTTGTGAGACGTATTGGAAAACAAAGCAGGACTTACAAGATCGATCTACGGATCACGGGGGCGCGCCCCAACGCGTGACGATGACCGTCATGCCGGATACACTAAAAGCAAATCCGGACAGGCCGAACATATCGTGATATAGCCCGGCACAGAGGCGCTGCACACCCCCTATGCTTCACTGATGAAGTAATGGATCACGAGTTACCAAAAGGTTTTAAACCCGTGAATATCGAATCATATGATGGCATAACAGACCCCGCGGAATGGATCTGTAACACCCCGAGACCGATGTGCCAGGTGTCGTCCAGTTATTCGCTGTTGTTGCCTTGTCATTGCTTGCGTGTCATGCATCTCATATCATGTCATCATGTGCATTTCATTTGCATACGTGTTCGTCTTATGCATCCAAGCATTTTCCCCGTTGTCCGTTTTCCAATCCGGCGTTCCTATGTCACCCGGTGTTCCCTTTTCTACCTCTTTTCGTGTGCGGGTGTTAAACGTTTTTGGATTGGACCGAGACTTGTCATGCGGCCTTGGTTTACTACAGGTAGACCGCCTGTCAAGTTTCATACCATTTGAACTTCGTTCGATACTCCAACGGTTAACCGAGGGACCGAGAAGGCCTCGTGTGTGTTGCAGCCCAACACCCCTCCAATTTGGCCCAAAACCCACCAAAACCCTCTCCATCATCTAGAGCGTTCGATCACGATCGCGTGGCCGAAAACCGCACCGCATTTGGACTCTCCTAGCTCCCTCTACCTATATATATGTGTTCCTCTCCGAAATTCGCGGTGCAAACCCTAGATCCCTTCATCCTCGCACCACCGGACAAACATCCCGCCGACAGACACGTCCGACTTCGCCGTCCGCCGCCACGTGGCGTCGTCTGATTCGCGCGCCCGCGTGCCCACTTTGCCGCGCCGCCGGACCCGCCCGAGGCCCATCGTCGGCCCGCCTCTGGGCCGAACCGGGCCAGACCCCGCGCGCCGCCCGAGCTTCGTTCCACCACCTTCCTCGCCGGCGAGCGCCGCCGGGCGCCTCCACCGCCATCGTCGGAGGCCGCAACACCGCGCCTCGTCGCCGGTCTTGAATGCCGCCGCCTGCGAGCCCATGCCCCGCGCGCCGTCCTCCCCGCCGCCTACAGCGCGCCTCACCGCACGCCGCCCAACGCCCCTCGCCACAGCCGGCCATCACCGGACCTCCTCTGCCACCGCTCGCCGCCGTCCTTCCGTCACCATCGACCTCGCTGGCCCCGCGTCCGCCGGAGCTCCGCCCCGCGCCACCCTGCGCGCCGCGCCCCGGCCGCGTTCCCCCGTCGTCAGAGGTCCTCGCGGCGTCCGCCTCTCGCCGGGGGCCGATCAGATCCACCGGGTGCCCGATCCAAACGCCTCCCCGCGTCCCAGATCTCGCCATCCCGCACCACCTCGTCCGCCCGTTGACTTTTTCCGCGAGGTGATACGGCTAAGTCCTCAGATCTCAGTAATTTTATGCCCATGTTCATCATGTCACAACTTTGCACCCGTAGCTCCGATTCATGCGTGTAGCATATAAAAATGTTCGTCTCGACGAGTACACCATTTCATCTCAGTGCATCATTTTCATTTGAGCTCATCTTGATGCCCGAAATGCTGTTGGAAGAGAGCTATTTGAGTTAATTGTCAGATCTGCTGCTCCAAATAGCTATTTGTCATTTTTTGTCATGATTAATGTGTGCATGATATGCTCCTGAGCTCTACATGTGTTTTGTTATATGCCTTTTCCATCTTTACAGGGGTTCCATCCATGTATTTTTGTGATATGTGTGGTGACTAGCACAAGCTTGCAAAGTAGTGCATTCGTTAATGCTGATTTCAGGGACTTAGAATTTCACTCAAGTCCTTGATCTATTTTTATCAATATGCCATATGTTCATGTTGTTTCCTAGTGATCCGTGCCTCTTTTGAGGATGATCTGTAAGGATGATTTGTTAATATTGTGGTGCTCTATCCATCCATGTCTTTGTTTGCAATTATGGAGCATCCTAGCTTGAGTCAATCGAGCTTTACTCTTGCTATTTCGTAATTCCTGGCAGATTGTCTACTTGTTAGCGATTTCGCCGAGGATGTTGTTGTTGATCCGTGCATTCTATGTTGTTGTTCTTGACATTATAGCTTATATAACATGTATTCTTGATGGGTGTATGCTTAGATTGTCATGCCTTGCTCTGTGGTGAGTGCATCGAGCTCGTGAACATGCCTATTCGTTAACAGATTTGCATTTCCAGTTTTTTCTCTAAGTCTGTAACCTGATTATGTTTTTGCCATGTTCACATGCTTGCAATTGTATTTTCTGATCCCTTTTGGCTCAAGGTCACTAAGGTACTTTTGTTAATCTCTTTGAGTAGCTTCATGCCATGCCTTGATTTGCCATGTTAAGTTGATGTAGCATATAGTTTTCTTGCTCCAAAGTGTGCTACCTGATCTGAAATTCCAGACTTGTGTTAATTTCACTAAGTCTGAAACCTGTTTATCGTTTGCACTTTTGCCATGCTTGTTTGATACTGTTAATTGATGAATTGGCCATAGCTCAGTGTTCATATTTTGTCAAGCATCATGAGTGGATCCTTGCCATATATTTTGTTGCCATGTTTGGGTGCTGTAGCATATTTATCTTGTTGCATTTAGTGGGTCACTTGCTGTTTATCGCAGACCGGTGCCATATTTGTTTTGCTTGCCATTTACAAACCGTGCATCCGATTCCGGCGATCTCTATATCGATTTCATCCGAAATCACCTCATCTTTCCAGTGGCACTCTTGCATTTCCAAGTTGAGGCCAGGTTCCATCATTCCTTTGCAAATCATGCATATGCATCACATACCGCATCCCGCATATCATACCATGTTCATGTGTTGGTTGTTTACTATGTTGTGTGCTTCTTTCCGGTGTTTGCTTCTTCGGGTTGGTTCCAATAACGTCGCATTTGTGAGGACCCGTTAGTCTATGTCCGTTTTTCTTCTTCATGGACTCGTTCTTCTTCCTTGCGGGATTTCAGGCAAGATGACCATACCCTCGAAATCACTTCTATCTTTGCTTGCTAGTTGCTCGCTCTTTTGCTATGCCTATGCTGCGATACCTACCACTTGCTTATCATGCCTCCCATATTGTTGAACCAAGCCTCTAACCCACCTTGTCCTAGCAAACCGTTGTTTGGCTATGTTACCGCTTTGCTCAGCCCCTCTTATAGCGTTGTTAGTTGCAGGTGAAGATTGAAGTTTGTTCCTTGTTGGAACATGGAGATGTTGTTCCTTGTTGGAACATGTTTACTTGTTGGGATATCACAATATATCTTATTTAATTAATGCATCTATATACTTGGTAAAGGGTGGAAGGATCGGCCTTATGCCTGGTGTTTTGTTCCACTCTTGCCGCCCTAGTTTCCGTCATATCGGTGTTATGTTCCCGGATTTTGCGTTCCTTACGCGGTTGGGTAATAATGGGAACCCCTTGACAGTTCACCTTGAATAAAACTCTTCCAGCAATGCCCAACATTGGTTTTACCATTCGCCACCTAGCCTTTTCTTTCCCTTGGGTTCTGCAGACTCAAGGGTCATCATTATTTTAACCCACCCGGGCCAGTGCTCCTCTGAGTGTTGGTCCAACCTGTTAGCTGCCGGTGGCCACCAGGGGCAACTCTGGGCTGGCCTACCCGTACCTTGGACAATTTGAGTGTGCCCTGAGAAAGAGATATGTGCAACTCCTATCTGGATTTGTCGGCACATTCGGGCGGTGTTGCTGGTTTAGTTTTACCTTGTCGTAATGTCTTGTAACCGGGATTCCGAGTCTGATCGGGTCTTCCCACTAGAAGGAATATCCTTCGTTGACCGTGAGAGCTTGTCATGGGCTAAGTTGGGACACCCCTGCAGGGATTTGAACTTTTGAAAGCCGTGCCCGCGGTTATGGGCAGATGGGAATTTGTTAACGTCCGGTTGTAGAAAACCTGAAGTTGACCTTCATTAAAATACATCAACCGCGTGTGTAACCGTGATGGTCTCTTTCCGGCAGAGTCCGGGAAGTGAACACGGTGTTGGAGTTATGCTTGACGTAGGTCGTTCTAGGATCACTTCTTGATCACAGTTTCTCGATCGTGCTTTGCCTTCTCTTCTCGCTCTCTTTTGCGTATGTTTAGCCACCATATGTGCTAGTCGCTTGCTGCAGCTCCACCTCATAGCTTTTAACCTTCCTATAAGCTTAAATAGTCTTGATCGCGAGGGTGTGAGATATCTGAGTCCCGGTGACTCACAGATACTTCCAAAACCAGTTTGCAGGTGCCGATGATACTGTGCAGGTGACGCCACTGAGCTCAGGAGGAGCTCGATGAAGATCTTGCCCTTTGTGTTGTTTCGATCTAGTTGATCAGTAGTGGAGCCCAGTCGGGACGATCGGGGATCTGTGTAGCTTTTGGGGTAGTCTTCTTTTATTTTGGTTCCGTAGTCGGACCTTGATTGTATCTGGATGATGTAATGCCTTATTCATGTAATTGTGTGAAGTGGCGATTGTAAGCCAACTATGTATCTTTTTCCCTTATGTATTACATGGGTTGTGTGAAGATTACCTCACTTGCGACATTGCTTTCAATGTGGTTATGCCTCTAAGCCGTGCTTCGACACGTGGGAGATATAGCCGCATCGAGGGCATTACAAGTTGGTAATCAGAGCCTTCCCCGACCTTAGGAGCCCCCGTGCTTGATCGAACTAGCAGCCGTTGTTGAGTCTAAAAAAATGTTTTGAGTCATTTAGGAATTATATATCGGATACTTTAGGAATTCTTTTTACTCCTCAGTCCCTTCATCACTCTGGTAAGGCATCCTGATGTAGAGTTTTGACTTTTCTCTTCTCAAATTTCACTAATTTTTTTTAGGATCACGCGGGTATCTTGGAATCGTTCCGATCGATTTGTGACGAGAACATTATCTTGGTGCCTCCTGTCATTTAGGGGTTGTGGCAGTGTCCCGGGGAGTTGAGCTCCGAGGTGTTGTCGTCACAATTTTATCGTTGCAGTTCTGGAATACTCGAGATTAGTTTCGCCGACATCGAAAATCTCTTTTATGCAGTTGTTGGTGAGATAACCTCGACGCCACCCAGTACTGGGGCGGGAGTTCGGGAGTATTGCCATAACTTGTATAACATATGCTTTTCAAAGGTTGAGGTAGATGATTTCCGAAGGTTTCTTGGTTATGTGTTAAAGGATGGATACAACTGGATGTAGGATTTGCTAGTTTTTGGTGAGATATTATGCTTCCCCTGTATCCCCAACACCTGATTGCATAACCGGAAAGGTTCGGGAGTTTCATAGGTGGGAATTCAAGTAGCTCTTAGGATATCTTTCCGACAGGTGTATGATTTGAAATTGGGGTTCGACGTCTAGTGGTCCGGCTATTCACGGTTGGTTTTAGAGTGGTCTCTTTGTGTCTTAAAGAGTCCTTGGCTATGCCGACTCGGGGACGCTTTGTATGTCATGTGCACTGCCTTGTACATGATGGTGCTGTACGATCGAGCCCGTGTAGGCCCCACCACGAAAACTTCGGACGAAATCTCTATCATATGTTTGCTCCGGCTTATTCTGCAAGCCAATCCTTTGTTTGTTTTGAGTTGTGGTATTCGAGTTGCTTCGAAGTCAAATGTTGATTCCATACCTTTCCTAAGTGGTATTCTCATACTCCGATGCGAATACTAATCCTCCTTGATAATCGAGATTGTTATGCCAATCTTGTTCAACCGGTGTGCTTCTCTTCAAGTGGATCCGATCATTTCAACATCCGCAAGATCAATTCTATGTTTCTCAACGGTGTTCGTTTCTTCCATTCCAAATTGTCTTTGTTTTTCCCACCCTCCCTCCCTTTGTTTTTCTTCAAGGACCCAGATTTCTTATTCAAGTATCCTTTTATTGTTGTGAAGCCTTTCCATTCTTTTCCGTCAATGTTCTTATCCGGTGATTCTCATGAAGATGCTCCACAAGTTCACCATTTTTATTCTTTTCATCTCGGGTGGATTCAAGTCAAGATTTGTCGACTATATCCTTTTATTGTTGCTAATACCTTCTCTTGCCGGTGCACCTCTAAATCATTAATTTTTCGTTATTCAATTGTTCCGGAGTGTTCAAGATATCTCGAAGATTCATGTTTCCACTCTGCTTTCGTAATCCTTTCAAGCTCTTTTGAGGTTGTTATCTCATTCTAGCCATTTAATCTTACTGGTGCATTCTCTCTTTTAAATCGTTCTACGGTGTTTCTTTTGAGTGGGCCCTAACCCACAGGTCTTTTCCCAGGATCTTACCTGACTCTTCTTATTTTCCCGGAGTTACTCCCAAATTCTTTTTGAAGTTTGACGTAAGAATGAACTG
Organism: Triticum urartu; assembly: GCF_003073215.2. Classification (NCBI taxonomy): domain Eukaryota; kingdom Viridiplantae; phylum Streptophyta; class Magnoliopsida; order Poales; family Poaceae; genus Triticum; species Triticum urartu. The sequence continues at coordinate 284,736,632 of NC_053025.1, forward strand.
TCATCTGTCAAATTCTTTTCATCATTGGATCAACCTTTCTATTCTTTATTCCGGAGTGCCTCTACAATTATTGTTGGTGTTTCTCATCGTCATTCTCATGTTTTGAAGACCGAACAAGACTTTTCCTCCATATCTATCCGCTCTCTCAGAGATTCATGGCTCTAGCTTGATGTCATCCTCTCATAACTGTTTTTGATAGTGAGAATTCTTTTCACCTATCCGGAGCAATTCAAGAGTCTTCTCAGTTTGATTATCCGGAGCCCATCATCTAAGATTCATTCATTCCAGCTTTCAGCTCTCATACTCTAAATCATACCGGTGTCTAAATCAAGGATTCTCTAATCAGCTCGTAATCTTTCGTTCTCATGGATCTAAATTCTCTCAAGCATTTTCGTTTAATTGCTAATTCTTCCCGGTGTGTCTTCATGTTTTATACGTTCTTTTCAATTCTTACGGTGGTTCGTTCAAGAGTTTTGTTCCTGCGTGTATCATATCTATGCATTTGTGCTTTTCAAATTCTACCGGTGGATCGTTGAATACTTTCTCAAAGTTGCGCTATATCTATCTTAATCTTTCTACGAGGATAAGTAGTATGCCAAATCCATTGCTTGTCATCAATTTAATTGGTGAAGGTAATGCATAACATAATTCTTATTCTTGTTCATCCAAGTGATTTAATTCCTTATTCCGGAGGCTCATCAAATTCTCGATTCAAGTTGTCCATCTTTCTTTTTCCGGAGTTCCAAGTTTCCACTCTATCTCGTCGAAAAGCTTCATCTAAATCATTGCAAGTCTTCACCTTGTGTTTTCTACTTTTCTTTCTTGTCGTTATCCTTTGTTTACCGGAGTTCTTCATGGAGATTCTACATGATGGTTCATCAAGGATTTAATTCCTTCTCCAAGCTTTTCATCGAGATTCTTTTCTAAGAAACTCAAGCTTTCTTCACATTGTAATCCGGAGTGCATTCTTTCTACCATATCATTGGAGGTGGTTTTACATCATTCTTGATAATTTGAGTTCATGCTTCATGATTCACACATTGTTAAGAATGAGGTATTTTAAATCCATCAACCTATTCGTTGGAATTGTCTTGGGTTATATTTCACCTAAAGCCTTCCCTAAGGATTGTTGTTATATGGTGCTCATCAATGACCCAAGTTCTTCATGTATCCTTCTAGTGATAGCTTTCTCGTCTCCTTGTTGATATCAATCCAATTCTTTTCCCGTAAGTGGCTGGTTGTCACCTCATAATTTGAGATGTATTCCATAAGACCATATCAAGTTTACTCTTTTCGTTCTTGGTTTCCAACAACTCCATGCGATCCTTCTCTTTAAGATGCTTTTCAAGCTCATCGGAGGTAGAAGATGTTGTTTTCTTCTCCGTTCTTTTGTTCCATCGATACAACTTCTATTCTTTCGTTCCGGAGGCATTGTGTTGTTGTTCTCTTCAACCCATCATCTTGTTTTGTCAAGATCATGTTATTTTCAGGATTGTCCATTTAACCGGAGTGTTATGCCTTTTGCTAAAGTTCTCTTCGCCTTATCAAGCTTTGCATCTCTTTTCAACCGGAGTGTTGTCCGAGTTTGTTCTTCCTTATTACTCTTCCCTACCGGAGTGCTTTCAACCTTGTTCTTCCTCGTTCCTCTTTCCTAATGGAGTGCTTTATACTTCGTTCATCTTTGTTGTATTCTTTTCTCGGTATGGCTTAACCTTTGCAAGGTTCTTTGGTTTCACTCATTTGTCAAAGGAGCAACTTAGTTTTATCTCTTCTCTTTTCTCTTCCGTTTTTTCCCTCTGGTGCCATTCTAGATCTCGGGACGAGATCCTCTCGTAGTGGTGGAGTGTTGTAACACCCCGAGACCGATGTGCCAGGTGTCGTCTAGTTATTCGCTGTTGTTACCTTGTCATTGCTTGCGTGTCATGCATCTCATATCATGTCATCATGTGCATTTCATTTGCATACGTGTTCGTCTCATGCATCCAAGCATTTTCCCCGTTGTCCGTTTTACAATCCGGCGTTCCTATGTCACCCAGTGTTCCCTTTCTACCTCTTTTCGTGTGCGGGTGTTAAACGTTTTCGGATTGGACCAAGACTTGTCATGCGGCCTTGGTTTACTACCGGTAGACCGCCTGTCAAGTTTCGTACCATTTGGACTTCATTTGATACTCCAACGGTTAGCCGAGGGACCGAGAAGGGCTCGTGTGTGTTGCAGCCCAACACCCCTCGAATTTGGCCCAAAACCCACCAAAACCCTCTCCATCATCTAGAGCGTTCGATCACGATCGCGTGGCCGAAAACCGCACCCCATTTGGACTCTCCTAGCTCCTTCTACCTATATATATATGTGTTCCTCTCTGAAATTCGGGGTCCAAACCCTAGATCCCTTCGTCCTGGCACCACCGGAAAAACATCCCGCCGACGGACACGTCCGACTTCGCCGTCCGCCACCACGTGGCGTCGTCTGATTCGCGCGCCCGCGTGCCCACTTCGCCGCGCCGCCGGACCCACCCGAGGCCCATCGTCGGCCCGCCTCTGGGCCGAACAGGGCCAGACCCCGCGCGCCGCCCGAGCTTCGTTCCGCCGCCTTCCTCGCCGGCGAGCGCCGCCCGGCGCCGCCACCACCATCGCAGGAGGCTGCAACACCGTGCCTCGTCACCGGTCTTCAACGCCGCCGCCTGGGAGCCCGCGCCCCGCGCGCCGTCCTCCCCGCCGCCTACAGCGCGCCTCGCCGCACGCCGCCCAACGCCCCTCGCCGTAGCCGGCCATCACCGGACCTCCTCTGCCACCGCTCGCCGCCGTCCTTCCGTCACCATCGACCTCGCTGGCCCCGCGTCCGCCGGAGCTCCGCCCCGCGCCACCCTGCGCGCCGCGCCCCGGCTGCGTTCCCCTGTCGTCAGAGATCCTCGCGGTGTCCGCCTCTCGCCGGGGGCCGACCGGAGCCACCGGGGGCCGATCAGATCCACCGGGTGCCCGATCCAAATGCCTCCCCGCGTCCCGGATCTCGCCATCCCACACCACCTCGTCCACCCGTTGACTTTTTCCGCGAGGTGATACGGCTAAGTCCTCAGATCTCAGTAATTTTATGCCCATGTTCATCATGTCACAACTTTGCATCCGTAGCTCCGATTCATGCGTGTAGCATATAAAAATGTTCGTCTCGACGAGTACATCATTTCATCTCATTGCATCATTTTCATTTGTGCTCATCTTGATGCCCGAAATGCTGTTGGAAGAGAGCTATTTGAGTTAATTGTCAGATCTACTGCTCCAAATAGCTATTTGTCATTTTTTGCCATGATTAATGTGTGCATGATATGCTCCTGAGCTCTACATGTGTTTTGTTATATGCCATGCCATCTTTACAGAGGTGCTTACCATGTATTTTTGTGATGTGTGTGGTGACTAGCACAAGCTTGCAAAGTAGTGCATTCGTTAATGCTGATTTCAGGGACTTAGAATTTCACCAAGTCCTTGATCTATTTTTATCAATATGCCATATGTTCATGTTGTTTCCTAGTGATCCGTGCCTCTTTTGAGGATGATCTGTAAGGATGATTTGTTAATATTGTGGTGCTCTATCCATCCATGTCTTTGTTTGCAATTATGGAGCATCCTAGCTTGAGTCAATCGAGCTTTACTCTTGCTATTTCGTAATTCCTGGCAGATTGTCTACTTGTTAGCGATTTCGCGAGGATGTTGTTGTTGATCCGTGCATTCTATGTTGTTGTTCTTGACATGTATAGCTTATATAACATGTATTCTTGATGGGTGTATGCTTAGATTGTCATGCCTTGCTCTGTGGTGAGTGCATCGAGCTCGTGAACATGCCTATTCGTTAACAGATTTGCATTTCTAGTTTTTTCTCTAAGTCTGTAACCTGATTATGTTTTTGCCATATTCACATGCTTGCAATTGTATTTTCTGATCCCTTTTGGCTCAAGGTCACTAAGGTACTTTTGTTAATCTCTTTGAGTAGCTGCATGCCATGCCTTGATTTGCCATGTTAAGTTCATGTAGCATATAGTTTTCTTGCTCCAAAGTGTGCTACCTGATCTGAAATTCCAGACTTGTGTTAATTTCACTAAGTCTGAAACCTGTTTATCGTTTGCACTTTTGCCATGCTTGTTTGAACCTGTTAATTGATGAATTGGCCGTAGCTCAGTGTTCATCTTTTGTCAAGCATCATGAGTGGATCCCTGCCATATATTTTGTTGCCATGTTTGGGTGCTGTAGCATATTTATCTTGTTGCATTTAGTGGGTCACTTGCTGTTTATCGCAGACCGGTGCCATATTTGTTTTGCTTGCCATTTCCAAACCGTGCATCCGATTCCGGCGATCTTTATATCGATTTCATCCGAAATCACCTCATCTTTCCAGTGGCACTCTTGGATTTCCAAGTTGAGGCTAGGTTCGATCATTCCTTTGCAAATCATGCATATGCATCACATACCGCATCCCGCATATCATACCATGTTCATGTGTTGGTTGTTTACTATGTTGTGTGCTTCTTTCCGGTGTTTGCTTCTTCGGGTTGGTTCCGATAACGTCGCGTTTGTCTATTCCTTTGCAAATGGTAAACATGATATACACAACCCATATTTCCAAGAGGGAACGGAAGCATGCACTAAGGGACGTCTATGCGTTGGAGCCAGTTGCCCCAAAGTTCAACCCATGGTCTTCTTGTCCGATGACCTTCGATCGCAGGGATCACCCCACTAGTATCCATCATGGCGGTTCCACCGCATTGGTCCTTGACCCCATCATTGATGGATTCCACCTCACTCGGGTCCTTATGGACGGTGGCAGCAGCCTGAACCTGCTCTATATCAGGATATAGTGCGCAAAATGGGTATAGACCCCTCGAGGATCAAACCCACCAAAACCACCTTTAAAGGTGTCATCCCAGGTGTAGAGGCTTGTTGCACGGGCTCAATCACGCTTTAAGTGGTCTTCGGATCTCCGGATAACTTCCGAAGTGAGGAATTAATCTTCAATATCGTCCCCTTCCGCAGCGGCTATCACGCACTGCTCGGACGAACCGCATTTTCCAGATTCAATGCGGTACCACATTATGCATACCTTAAGCTCAAAATGCCAGGAACTTGCGGGGTTATAACAGTTAATGGAAACACAGAACACTAACTCCGCACGGAGGAACACACTGCGGCCCTCGTAGCAAAAGTGCAAAGCAGCCTTAGGAGGCAAACCGCGAAAAAGACCCCGGACACCTCCAAGCGAGTCCGGAGTACCCTGCAAGAGGATTGCCAGACACGTTCAGAGCTCGCCTAGCAGTTATACCTCCGCCCTAGTCCCATCCAAGCGGCGAAATTAGTGCCGCGCGTACATAATTACGCACTCAAGATACCATGGGCATAGGCGGAGGCACGGCCACGGCACAGCCCAGAATGCGGCTCAACCGCTTCAGGGCCCGTATACCTTTAGCATTTTCTTCCTTTCAGGCCCCTACTCTCCAAAGGCCCTCTCCGGTAGTCTTATTATCGGACCCGTCACGGGAAGAAAACACCAAGGAAGCAAGAAGCTTTGATGTACAAGGGAATCCCCAGGTGGTCTCTGATAACGATCACTATACCTGTTTTACATACCGAAACGCGGCTTGCCCTTGGATAGGACATGTCAAATAGTCCTATTTTTGCTTATTGCACTACTTGTATACATACACTTTGACGTATCATTTCAATAACAATGTACATCGTTAGCTTATTATTACATTTCTTCATCCTTTTTCTTGTCTGCTTATTTACGACAAATTGCACCCATATGTTCTGGTACGTCCAATGCGCCAGGGGCTTCAATGTGCCCCATAACACGACAAGAAAAGTCCGAACACTTTCGACAGTCCGGCACCCCGAACTTATAGCATTATATGCATCAGCTCCGAATCATGTCTTGGGTCAATAGTTGGGTTCGCCCGGCTCCCATGTTTTGGTACCTTATGTTCCGCTATATCGGCTACGGTAGCACTGGGACAACTACTGCGATTGTGTCTCGGTTCTTCCGGACGAGCACCTCAGTAGAGAAAGCCGAAAAATGACTGTCATGATGCGGCGAGAGCTAGTCGCTGTTCGAGAGGTCTGAAATCCCTAAATATTTTTTCCAATTCGGGAGAGGAGTCGGTCTTGTCCGACTTAGGCGTACATAGCACCCCAAGTTCGGCCTTCCAAATACCAGGGGCTTCGCCAAAATTTAAAATTGTAGACTTCTATGGCTAAGTGAGAGTGATAAAGCTTTATAGTCCAATTGCCTGGTTCGTTGTGTTGAACACCTCCTTCGAAGGACCCAAAACTAGGATAAAGAGTGATCAGGTTTATCCCGAACACCTCAGTACTAGTTACATGGGGGCAGAAGCCGACGACTGGCCAACTCTCAAATTTTATAAACAGCCGCACAGAAGGTAATATTTTAAATCAAACAAGTGCTACATAGCGCATATGAACTTGGTTCACATTACAGGATCAGAAAGTACATTGATTCAAATATTACATCCTTAGTACATTCCTCTACCACAAGGCGAGCACCCTCCAGGACGCTGTCATAATACTTTTCGGGGTGGCGTTGCTCCTTGCCCCCCGGCGGCCCTTCCTTCACCAGCTTTTCAGCATCCATCTTCGCCCAGTGCACTTTCGCCCGGGCAAAAGCCCTGCGTGCACCCTCAATGCAGACAGACCGCTTTATGACTTCAAACCGGGGGCAAGCGTTCACGAGACGCCTTACCAAGCCAAAATTGGTGCCAGGAAGGGGCTCACCAGGCCACATCCGAACTATGGGGCCTTTCATGGTCAGTTCGGCCGCCTTTTGAAGCTCGACCAGTTGCTTCAACTGGTCGCTCAAGGGCATTAGATGTTCAGTCCCAGTATACTGAGACCAGAACAACTTCTCTGTCGATCTCCCTTCCTCGGCCCGGTAGAACTCCGCGGCATGCGACACACTATGGGGTAGATCTGCAAACGCTCCTAGAGAACTCCGAATTCGGGTAAGTAAAAGGAAAGTTTCCTTCACATGCTTGCTTTGCATAATGAATGCCTTACCCGCCGCTATCTTCTTGACCACCTCAATTTCCTGGAGGGCCTTTTGGGCTTGGGCCTTGGCATTTTTCGTGTTCTCGAAGGCCTTCGCAAGCTCGGACCCTTGTGTGTTAGAGTCATGCTCCAAGAACTCGTACTTATTGACGAACTCCTGGAGCTCTTGCTGAACCTCGCCAACTCGGGCCTCTTGCTTCTCGCTCTTGGCACGCTCCTTGGCCGCTTTGCTTTCGGCCTCGGACAGTGCCTTCTTCAGGGCTGCCACTTTGGTCGTGGCCCCTAGCAAAATTCATGACGATCCTGTGATCCAATGACAAGTTTCCTTTTTCTTTATCAATAAACAAACGAGGTATCACTTACCTTTATTCTCTTCGAGCTGCCTCTTGGTAAGGCCGAGCTCTTCCTCGGACCGCTCAAGGTCCCGCTTTAGTGCGGAGACCTCCGCCATGTGAGCGGCAGCGGCTAGCAGTGAAGCCTGCTTATTCACATAGACATATCCTGATTAGAGTCCTGTGGTTATTATTTGATCCTCTGTTCGTCTTTTCTTCCAAACACCAAACAGAGCATCAGGGGCTATTGTCTATGATATAACATTTTCTCATAATTTGATAACTTACCTCAAAGCCTGTTAGGAGGCTAGCACAGGCTTCAGTCAGTCCACTTTTGGCGGACTGAATCTTCTTGACCACCACACTCATGATAGTGCGGTGCTCTTCATCAATGGAAGCGCCGCAAAGCACTTCCAGCAAATTGTCCAATGACCCTAGATGGACAGAGGACATCGGCACAGACTTGCTGCCCCCGGTGTTAGAGCCCATGGGAGTCTTGCCCCTCGTGCGCCCAGCGTCCGGAATGTCGCCTTGGGGCTCTTCTGAAACTATCTCCCCTTGGTTCGGTACCCTTTGAGACAGCACCTCGACGTCGTCCGTAGGGCGGGGGGAGGAGGCGGTCGGGAGTGAATCGCTATTCATCTCGGACAGGCCCAAAGACCCATCCGAAGTGGATACATCAATATGGGCTTTGGATGGGCTGCATGATCATGTTCGGCATGATAAGAAGCAATAAAATAAAACATACCAAGAACTATAAAGGTATTCGGATACTTATGACTTCACCAGGGGCTTGTCCCTGGGTAACCACTCCTCGTCGCTAACAGCGGCCGCCATGGAGCAGTCCGGAAGGAGAGTCCTTCCCTTCTTGGACCCTTCGTCTTCCCCCGATGGGGTGGCTTTCCTTTTATTGTCCCCCCCCCAGCCAGGGGGGGAAACTTTCCTCTTCCTCCTTGTTTTCGTGGGAGGAGGGCGCCTCAGTGTTATCGAACGATGAGTTCGATATGACCTTGCGCCGGAGACCTTTCCTGGTCCCCCTGGCCTTCTTCTGGGCCTTCTTCTCCGGCGCCTCATAGGGCGCCGGAGCCAGCATCTCAGTTAAGAGAGAAGTTGCTGGATCCTTGGGCAGTGGGACCAAAAAATCGATCTGCTCTGCTGTCGCGACCCATTCCTGTCAAATGGCACGGAGGCTTAGACCCCCCACATGATTATACCGGGGAAAGAAACATCTTATGAGTTATAAAGAGCTTACCGGATTGACAGGGCGCTTTGTGCTGAGTCCGTGATCCTCGGTAAGGGGAGGAGGTACCTCAGCGGCCTTGAATAGCACCCTCCAGACGTCTTGGTGCGTCGTGTCAAAAAGCTCTCGCAGCGTCTGGTGCTTGGCCGGGTCGAACTCCCACATATTGAATGTCCGTCCTTGACACGGAAGGATCCGGCGGAAGAACATGACCTGGACCACGTTGACGAGCTTGATTTTATTACTTATCATATTTCTTATGCAGTTTTGGAGTCCGGTCAGCTCCACCGATGAACCCTAGGATAGGCCCTTCTCTTTCCAGGAGGTGAGCCGCGTGGGGATGCCGGATCGAAATTCGAGGGCCATCGCCCAGTTGGCGTCGCGTGGCTCAGTGATGTAGAACCACTCCGATTGCCACCCCTTCATTGTCTCCACATAGGAGCCCTCGAGCCAGGTGACATTAGGCATTTTGCCCACCATGGCGCCTCCGCACTCCGCTTGCTGGCCGACCACCACCTTCGGTTTCATGTTGAAGGTCTTCAGCCACAGGCCGAAGTGGGGCTTGATCCGGAGGAAGGCCTCGCACACGACGATAAACACCGAAATGTTGAGGATGAAATTGGGGGCCAGATCATGGAAGTCCAGCCCGTAGTAGAACATGAGCCCCCGGATGAATGGGTGGAGGGGAAATCCCAACCCGCGGACGAAGTGGGGGAGGAACACAACCCTCTCGTAGGGTCTTGGAGTAGGGACGATCCGCCCCTCATCTGGGAGCCGGTGCGCGATGTCTGTGGCCAGGTATCCGGCTTCCCGGAGATTCATAATGTTCTCCTCCGTAACGGAGGAGACCATCCACTTGCCTCCCGCTCCAGACATGTTTGGAGTGGTTTTACGGAGAAAATGCGAACTTGGGCGCTGGATCTCGAGTGCGCAAGAATGGATGGGCAGGGAAGAAGAAGGCGTGGGTGAAAAGGAGGAGTCCTTGTCCCTTTATAAGGGTGGAAGAAGCTATGCGCCTCCCCACCTGCCTGGTGAACTCCCTTATTCCCCAAGCGCCGCAATTGATGGCACGGTTGGGTTACCCACACCTGTATTGATGAGAATCCCGTGATAAGGGGACACGATCTCTTCTTTGACAAGACGTGCCAAGAAAACCGCCTCGCAATACGCATAGTAGCTGGTTGAGAAAAATGGTTCGCATAATGATCAGGCCATGGCGTGATGTCATGTTATGGAAGGTTGTCAGCAGATTAGATTTGTGGAAATATTATACTCTCTACGGTAGTATGTGGAATTTGTTTTGCAGAGCCGGACACGACCCTTGTATTCAAAAATATTCTGTGGAGTATTCGGAGGAGGAACCCGCCTTGCAATGCCAAAGACAATCTGCAGGCCGGACTCATCATCATTGAAGCCAGGTTCAGGGGCCACTGAGGGAGTCCTGGATTAGGGGGTCCTCGGACAGCCGGACTATATACTTTGGCCGGACTGTTGGACTATGAAGATACAAGATTGAAGACTTCGTCTCGTGTCCGGGTGGGACTCTCCTTTGCATGGAAGGCAAGCTTGGCAAATTTGATATGTAAATCTCCTCCCTTGTAACCGACTCTGTGTAACCCTAGCCCCCTCCGGTGTCTATATAAACCGGAGGGTTTAGTCCGTAGGACAACAACAATAAGAATCATAGGCTAGCTTCTAGGGTTTGGCCTCTACGATCTCATGGTAGATCAACTCTTGTAATACTCATATCATCAAGATCAATCAAGCATGACGTAGGGTATTACCTCCATCAAGAGGGCCTGAACCTGGGTAAACATTATGTCCCCTGCCTCCTGTTACCATCCGCCTTAGACGCACAGTTCGGGACCCCCTACCCGAGATCCGCCGGTTTTGACACCGACACCCACCGTGTAAAAAGACTTCTTCCCAGGAAGAAATTTGTGACACCACACAAAGTATTGCCAATAGTTTTTGGGGCATTTGTCAGTGCCCAGTACCATCCCAATGGATCGCCATACTACCCTGGCCACCGGGCAAGTAAAAAAGATATGTTGGGCTGTCTCCAGCCCTTTACAGAAGGAGCAACATGGGTTTCCTGGCCATTTTCTCTTTTTCATCACTTGCCTCGTGAGCACCACGTCCTGTGATAATTTCCAGAGAAAGATTTTGATCTTCAGAGGGATTTTGGCTCTCCAAATCCACTTGTAATGGCATCCACTAAGAGGTCTTTCCAGCATCTTGTAGACTGATTTGGTCGTGAACTTGCCATTTTGGTTTAGGCCCCAAAAGATTCGATCACTTTTCTCAGTCAGAGGGATTCTTTTAATAGCAGCGCGCAAGGCTTCCCACTATTTCAAAAGTTCAGGGGTAAGCCTACGCCTAAAAATAGAGGTAGACTCAAGCTCATTTCTCTCGTCCAGGGTGCTATCCGGACGGTTGCATATCTCAAACAAACGTGGGCATTGGTCCTGTAATGGGAGCAACCCATTCATTGGGTCTTTCCACACTCTGGTCAAGTTTCCAGCCCCAATCTCAATTTTCCTGCCCATCATATAGATGTCTTTTACTTTAAGCAGGCTTTTTCAGCATGGCGAATCAGAGAACTTGGGGGTAACATCAGCAACAGATTTGTTGCGGAGATATCTGGCACGGACAATGTCTTGCCACAACCCATTCTGAGTCTCTAGCTTCCACCACCATTTAACCATGAGGCTAATATTTTGCTTCCGGAGGTCTTTTATGCCTAACCCTCCTTTGTCTCTGGATCTACATATTCTACTCCACTTGACAAGATAGTATCTTTTCTTTTTGGTACACCCTTGCCAAAAGAAACGACGCCTATGTTTGTCTAGCCTTTGAATGAAGGTTTTATTCATTAGCCACATCGACATGTGGTATAGGGAGAGCTGTGTGACCACTGAATCAAGCAGGGTGTGTCTCCCCCATTGAGGCAGCATTGCCAATCCAGGCATCAAACCTCTTTAAGTATTTGCTAACAATGAATTCCCAATCATAGGTTTTCAGGTTAGCATAACTGACAGGCATGCCCAGGTATCTAAGTGGGAAACGCCAACCTCACAGTCGAATATCTCAGCATATTTATTAACAACAGTCTCATCTCCACCCACAGTAAGAATTTCGCTCTTCTGAAAGTTAACTTTCAGGCTAGACATCATATCAAACATGTACAACAACAACTTCAGGTTGATTGGTTTGTCAATGTCATCTTCTATGCAGATGATGGTGTCATCTGCATATTGAAGGACCGCCACCCCATCAGGAATAAGATCAAAAGCTGGTCCCACTATCAGCTTATTTTTCTGGGCATTTTTAATCATTTTGGTGAGGCACTCAACAGCCAGGTTAAATAAAAAAGGAGAGTGAGGGTCCCCCTGGCGGACCCCTTTCTTGCTTTGAAAATATGGGCCCACATTGATGTTAAGTTTAATACTAACATTCCCATTGTAAAGGATTTGCTTAACCCACCCGCACCAAGTATCAATGAAACCTCGCATCTTGTGGCATTCTGGGAGAAAGTCCCAATTAACCTTGTCATAGGCTTTTTCAAAATCCAGTTTAAGGACAATTCCCACTCTTTTCTTAACATATGTGTAGTTAAGAATTTCATGGAGAGACAGGACACCATCCATAATGTTTTTGCCTTTAACAAATGCATTCTGGGTAGGGCTGATGAGTTTATCCGCATAGATAGCCACTCTACGATCAAGGACTTTCGTAATCAGTTTATATGGGCATCTCAACAAACAAATGGGTCTGTACTGTTGGATTTTCTCAGCCCCAGATGTTTTTGGGAGAAGGGTAATAATCCTGTAATTAAGCCGCTGCACATCCAGTTTCCCTTGGTGGAAATGATCAAACAAGGCCATAATGTCATCTTTAACAATCTCCCAACACACATGGTAGAATTCAGCCGGGATATTATTGGGTCCAGGAGCCCTGTTGGGAGCCATATCAAACAGGGCTTCTCTAACCTTCTGTTCTGTGAAAGCACGACAAAGATCCGCGTTATCCTTCTCATTCAATTTCTCCTCAACCGACCAGGTACCCGGATCAAGGTGAAGTTGGTTACCAGGAGCTGGGCCAAATAGCTCTTTGTAAAAATCAGTAGCGTGAGAAATTAGGTTATCTGTGCCCTCAATCACTGTCTCCCCCACCCTTAGTGATTGGATTGTGTTTTTGCGTTTTCGCCCATTGGCAATTTTATGATAATAGTCAGTGTTCAAATCCTCTTTGAGGAGCCAACACTCGTGGGATTGTTGAAGACAGAAAATTTCCTCGTTCACCAAAATCTCATAGAGCTCAGCACTAATATCAACCTTCCTACTATAAAGGTCAGGGGCAACATATCCCCCTCTTCTAATTCCTCTAGCATAGACAGTTTTATGCGAAGCTCCTCTTTTCTTCTCTTATCGTGCCCATACTTGTCTGAGCCCCACCCTTTGAAGTAGGTCTTAAATCTTTTCAACTTGATATTCAAGACATTTATTGGGTCGGTCGATGCAACTTTCCTAGCCAGATTCTTCCAACAGTGGGCAAGAAGCTGTCATCTTTGATCCATGAAAGATCAAAACGAAATTCTCGAGGTTTTGGCGCTTCGCGCCCTTCTTCCCCAGAGGAGAGCAACAAGGGGTTATGGTCAGATATTTCTCAAACTAATTTCCTCACAGAGACCATTGGGAAAGCATCTTCCCAACTCTCGGACATCAGGATGCGATCTAGCTTTTCTAGGGTGGGGTGAGCCTGATTGTTGGTCCAGGTATATTTACCCCCACTAATGTGTATTTCTCGAAGGGCTAGAGTATTGATGATGAAATTGAATAGGTCAGTAGCTTTGCTGTTCCCCATTTTTTATTTTTCTCGCCAGGGTGCCTCAAAATATTAAAGTCTCCCCCACTATGTAGGGCACACTCATGACACTACATGAGGCAGCCAGTTCAATCAAGAATTCATTTTTGAATTCATCGTGTGCCGACCCATAGACCACTAACAATCCCCACTGAAACTTTTTCTTCTTGTTAAAAAGCACCATTTGGAGCACATATTTGCCCTTAGAACAGGAAATTACTTCTAATGTATCTCTCCTCACACCACAGAGGATCCCCCCAGGTTTGCCTATAGAAGGCACCCAGTCCCATTGAAATATGTCAAAGGGATCAATCCTTCTCAAGCATTTAGGAGTGAAGTCTTTCTTCATAGTTTCCTGCAACCCCAGGAAATCCAGGGAATGGTCACTGATCATGTTTGAGAGGCAGGTGGCCATTCCTTTCATGCCTACCCCTCGACAGTTACAAATGAGACCTCTCATTTGGAACGCTTCTTATGGAATTTGGCTTGAGTAACCCTGCGATGAGACGGAGCAAGGTTACCTAAAGGATCATTGTCAGAATTCTTTTTCTTATGGCTCCTAGTCTATAGCGACCCGACCCGAATGGATCAAGTCTCTGTGCTTAAGTGTCATCCCTGGATCGGTATGCTGACACACACAGTACTTGAGGATTTATAACAGAGGTAAATCACATGTATAAAGTAACGTAAATACTATTACCTCATCCAAATAGCGGAAGTATCAAGGTTGTGGATTCCCATCAACACCAACGGCAAAGTTGAGTGTAGAAATCGTAACCCTAACATATCACTTACTCGTCATAAGATTCCTGCAACATGAGACGTTGCAGCCACAAGGGTCAGTACATTGAATGTACTGGCAAATTCACACCATAGAGAATGATGAATAAAGGCTATCACTACATGCATATTTGGCTGGTGGAAAAGCTCTATGGTTATAAGGTTTTTGCGAAAAGCCAATTTTTCCCTACTACAAAGGAATAAATTTTATTTAACTATCATGGTGGTTGTTAATCATTGAGAATGGTTGACAGCATTCTCAATCCCAATTAAGTAACATCATTAAACCCAACAAAATTAATTTAAAGTAACGTGATGAGATTCACATGATAATCCAAGTACTAGATACTCAAAACGTCCATAACCGGGGACACGGCTAATCATGATTAGTTTATACACTCTGCAGAGGTTTGCGCACTTATCCCCACAAGACTCGATCTCCTCCGTTGGATTTTCTCGCACTACATGGTGCTTGAGAAACGGATGACCGAGACATAGTCTTTCAGAAGCGTTTGCACCTTACGATGGGTAGACCGTACCACCTACAACCCCTACATCTGCTAGTCTACCACTATAAGAGTTCACACGACTTAATGAACTATGCTAGAGCCCATAATAGCTTGTGGCTGGACACGAAAGTTTCTAGTATGAATAATCTCATGATCCCTTTGAGCCTGGGTGGCGGTCCATAAAAAAACAGGCAATCCTGGAATACCCAGGTGCCTAGACAGGCAATCACTGGAATACCCAGGTGCCTCAATCCACCCAGATGTGTGTTAAAATTGCCACCTTAAGTAAACCATTAATTAACAATCTCACATCTGTCATGAAATACTCTCAAACCCAATCCACGTCTACGAGCATAGCATGGCAATATAAGCATAACATAATAGTAACTCCCAAGGTTTGATTGCAGGGCAATAGGTTCCTACCTCATCAACTACTTCCCAATACCCACATGTTATCAATCCTACTCATGCAATGTTTGAGGGTGAAACTAATGCATAAAAACTGGGTATGAAAGGGATATGATCAAGGTGTGAACTTGCCTGCAATGTTGATGAAGATGATTCACACTCATAACTCTTGATAGTTCTACTCGTCACACTCCGGTCAATCTATCGTAAGCAAGCAATAGTAACCACACATAAGCAATCACTCAAAGACCAGAGAGAACAAAGAAAACAATTCGGAAAATGTCAAAACCAAGAAAATAACTCTTGCAACATAAAACAATTTCTAATATTACCAAAATTAAGTGAATTTGGCCTTATCAGAAAGTTTAGGTCAAGAGCTTCGATTTGCAAAAAGAATCAACTAAATCGGAGTTACGAAACTCAAGTTATGATCAAATGAAGTTTGAATACAAATTTGGTCTAATTCAATTTTTAAAATTTCAAAAACATGTTTGGGTTGGATTACTGGATAGAGGGGATCATAACGAAGAAGTGGGCGTTGGTTTCGTTGGATTTGGACAAATGAGTAAAAAGTTATGGTTATTTGAAAAATCAGGGCCAAGCTGTTTTACGGAAGAAAAAATAGCTACGGGCTAGGGTCTAAAGTATAAATACGTAGACTAATTGATAATCTAATTATTTTATCGTATTAGTCTAAAAATAATAAACTACGGAAGTATAAGAAGAAAAAAAAACAAAGAAAGATACCTTTATAAGGCAGAGAAAAGATGACTTTGGAGAGAAGAGACAATTTCTAGAAGTCACGCTGGAGAGGAGAAATATATTTTTCTTAAATGAATCTAGTTAAACCAAAATATTGATTTAACCCGAATCGGATGATTTTTGGAGGCTCTATGGGTCTATATTTATTGGTGGAAAAGAGGCTTAGAGGTCAAAGGCTAGACAATGTGGAACTAAACGTAGACGAAAATATATGAAACAGAGATGAAAAGAGGTGAGCGGCTCGCGTGGGCCTAAAGGCCTTCGGCCGGCCGCGTGCACGCTGCGGCTGCAGTTTTTTTCTCTATTAATTAGGCTAGGCCCAGCCAGCCTTTTTATTTTTTTATTTTTTTTCTTAGTCCGAATTTTTTTAAAAAAGAAACTGCAGCCGCAGCGTGCACGCGGCCGGCCGAAGGACTTTAGGCCCATGCGAGCTGCTCACCTCTTTTCATCTCTGTTTCGTATATTTTCGTCTACGTTTAGTCCCACATTGCCTAACTTTTGACCTCTAAGCCTCTTTTCCACCAATAAATATAGACCCATAGAGCCTCCAAAAATCATCTGATTCGGGTTAAATCAATATTTTGGTTTGACTAGATTCATTTAAGAAAAATATATTTCTCCTCTCCGGCGTGACTTCTAGAAATTGTCTCTTCTCTCCAAAGTCATCTTTTCTCTGCCTTATAAAGGTGTATTTCTTTGTTTTTTATTCTTATACTTCCATAGATTATCAATTAGTCTACGTATTTATACATTAGACCCTAGCTCGTAGCTATTTTTTCTTCCGTAAACAGCTTGGCCCTGATTTTTCAAATAGCCATAACTTTTTACTCGTTTGTCCAAATCCAACGAAACCAACGCCCACTTCTTCGTTATGATCTCCTCTATCCAGTAATCCAACCCAAACATGTTTTTGAAATTTTAAAAATTGAATTAGACCAGATTTGTATTCAAACTTTGTTTGATCATAACTTGAGTTTCGTAACTCCGATTTAGTTAATTCTTTTTGCAAATCGAAGCTCTTGACCTAAACTTTCTGATAAGGCCAAATTCACTTAATTTTGGTACTGTTAGAAATTGTTTTATGTTGCAAGAGTTATTTGCTTGGTTTTGACGTTTTTCGAATTGTTTTCTTTGTTCTCTTTGGTCCTTGAGTGATTGCTTATGTGTGGTTACTATTGCTTGCTTACGATAGATTGACCGGAGTGTGACGAGTAGAACTATAAAGAGTTATGAGTGCGAATCATCTTCATCAACATTGCAGGCAAGTTCACACTTTGATCATATCCCTTTCATACCCTGTTTTTATGCATTAGTTTCACCCTCAAACATTGCATGAGTAGGATTGATAACATGTGGGTATTGGGAAGTAGTTGATGAGGTAGGAACCTATTGCCCTGCAATCAAACCTTGGGAGTTACTATTATGTTATGCTTATATTGCCATGCTATGCTCGTAGACGTGGATTGGGTTTGAGAGTATTTCATGACAGATGTGAGATTGTTAATTAATGGTTTACTTAAGGTGGCAATTTTAACACACATCTGGGTGGATTGAGGCACCTGGGTATTCCAGCGATTGCCTGTCTAGGCACCTGGGTATTCCAGGATTGCCTGTTTTTTTATGGACCGCCACCCAGGCTCAAAGGGATCATGAGATTATTCATACTAGAAACTTCCGTGTGCAGCCACAAGGTATTATGGGCTCTAGCATAGTTGATTAAGTCGTGTGAACTCTTACAGTGGTAGACTAGCAGATGTAGGGGTTGTAGGTGGTATGGTCTACCCATCGTAAGGTGCAAACGCTTCTGAAAGACTATGTCTCGGTCATCCGTTTCTCAAACACCATGTAGTGCGAGAAATCCAACGGAGGAGATCGAGTCTTGTGGGGAAAAGTGCGCAAACCTCTACAGAGTGTGTAAACTAATCATGATTAGTTGTGTCCCCGGTTATGGACGTTTTGAGTATCTAGTACTTGGATTATCATGTGAATCTCATCACATTACTTTAAATTAATTTTGTTGGGTTTAATGATGTTACTTAATTGGGATTGAGAATGCTGTCAACCATTCTCAATGATTAACAACCACCATGATAGTTAAATAAAATTTATTCCTTTGTAGTAGGGAAAAATTGGCTTTTCGAAAAAACCTTATAACCATAGAGCTTTTCCACCAGCCAAATATGCATGTAGTGATAGCCTTTATTCATCATTCTCTATGGTGTGAATTTGCCAAGACATTCAATGTACTGACCCTTGTGTCTGCAACGTCTCATGTTGCAGGAATCTTACGACGAGTAAGTGATACATTAGGGTTACAGTTTCTACACTCAACTTTGCCGTTGGTGTTGATGGGAATCCACAACCTTGTTACTTCTGCTATTTGGATGAGGTAATAGTATTTATGTTACTTTATACATGTGATTTACCTCTGTTATAAATCCTCGAGTACTGTGTGTGTCAGCATACCGATCCAGGGATGACACTTAAGCACAGAGACTTGATCCATTCGGGTCGGGTCGCTACATAGTCACAGGCCTAGGAACCTTCACAACAGATGTATGCTGCTTTTTCTTTCTAGATTTAACAGAAGAGATTTGTTCATATATATGTTCTTCTTGATCTAGCCACTCTAAGTTCATAGGGGTGTTCCTACCCAAACCATCAACCACCACCAGGTCATCATGCACCTGACTAGTGGTATCACTCTTCTTTTTGTCCTCTTGCTCTTTTCTAGCACATTCTAGCTCTCTGATAATGTCAACATCAGTAAAATTATCATCAGGTATATCTACCTAGTTCAATCTCGTTACCAGCAAGTCTCTTTACTCGTTTCGTAATGCATCATTCCATAACTAACTCATTTGTCACATTGCTTGCAAGGCTTATCATGATGTGCATTACTAAGAGAGCCCAGAGATACCTCTTCGATACTCGGAGTGACAAATCCTAATCCCGATATATGCCAACTGAACAAACACCTTCGGAGATACCTGTAGAGCAACTTTATAATCACCCAGTTATGTTGTGACGTTTGATAGCACGCAAGGTATTCCTTTGGTATCCGGGAGTTTCATAATCTCATAGTCAAAGGAATATGTATACGTCATGAAGAAAGCAATATCAATGAAACTTAACGATCATTATGCTAAGCTAACGGATGGGTCTTGTCCATCACATCATTCTCCTAATGATGTGACCCCGCTCATCAAATGACAACACATGTCCATGGTTAGGAAACTTAACCATCTTTGATTAACGAGCTAGTCTAGTAGAGGCATACTAGGGACACTGTGTTTTGTCTATGTATTCACACATGTATCAAGTTTCGAGTTAATACAATTCTAGCATGAATAATAAACATTTGTCATGATATAAGGAAATATAAATAACAACTTTATTATTGCCTCTAGGGCATATTTATTTCACTCTCCCACTTGCACTTGAGTCAATAATCTAGATTACAATGTAATGATTCTAACACCCATGGAGTCTTGGTGCTGATCATGTTTTGCTCCTGGAAGAGGCTTAGTCAATGGATCAGTCACATTCAGATCCATATGTATTTTGCAAATCTCTATGTCTCCCTCCTTGACTTTATCATGGATGGAGTTAAAGCGTCTCATGATGTGTTTGGTTCTCTTGTGAAATCTGGATTCCTTCGCTAAGGCAATTCCTCCAGTATTGTCACAAAAGATTTTCATTGCACCCGATGCACTAGGTATTACACCTAGATCGGATATGAACGCCTTCACTCAGACTCCTTCATTCGCTGCTTCTGAAGCAGCTATGTACTCTGCTTCACACGTAGATCCCGCCACGACGCTTTTCTTGGAATTGCACCAACTGACAGCTCCACCATTCAATATAAATACGTATCCGGTTTGTGACTTAGAGTCATCCAGATCAGTGTCAAAACTAGCATCGACGTAACCATTTACGACGAGCTCTTTGTCACCTCCATAAATGAGAAACATATCCTTAGTCCTTTTCAGGTATTTCAGGATGTTCTTGACCGCTTTCCAGTGATCCACTCCTGGATTACTTTGGTACTTCCCTGCTAAACTTATATCAAGGCACACATCAGGTCTGGTACACAACATTGCATACATGATAGAACCTATGTCTTAGGCATAGGGAATGACTTTCATTTTCTCTCTATCTTCTACAGTGGTCGGGTATTGAGTCTGACTCAACTTCACACCTTGTAACATAAGCAAGAACCCTTTCTTTGACTGACCCATTTTGAACTTCTTCAAAACTTTATCAAGGTATGTGCTTAGTGAAAGTCCAATTAAGCGTCTTAATCTATCTCTATAGATCTTGATGCCCAATATATAGGCAGCTTCACTCAGGTCTTTCATTGAAAAAATCTTTTTCAAGTATCCTTTTATGCTATCCAGAAATTCTATATCATTTCCAATCAATAATATGTCATCCACATATAATATTAGAAATGCTATAGAGCTCCCACTCACTTTCTTGTACATACAGGCTTCTCCAAAAGTCTGTATAAAACCATATGTTTTGATCACACCATCAAGCGTATATTCCAACTCCGATATGCTTGCACCAGTCCACAAATGGATCGCTGGAGCTTGCACACTTTGTTAGCACCTTTAGGATCGACAAAACCTTCTGGTTGCATCATATACAACTCTTCTTTGAGAAATCCATGAAGGAATGCAGTTTTGACGTCCATTAGCCAGATTTCATAATCACAAAATGCGGCAATTGCTAACATGATTCAGACAGACTTAAGCATCACTACGGGTGAGATAGTCTCATCGTAGTCAACTCCTTGAACTTGTCGAAAACCTTTCGCAACAAGTTGAGCTTTGTAGACAGTAACTTTACCATGAGCGTTAGTCTTCTTCTTGAAGATCCATTTATTCTCTATGGCTTGCCAATCATTGGGCAAGTGAACCAAAGTCCATACTTTGTTCTCATACATGGATCCCATCTCAGATTTCATGGCCTCAAGCCATTTCGTGGAATCTGGGCTCATCATCGCTTCCTCATAGTTCGTAGGTTCGTCATGGCCTAGTAACATGACTTCCAGAACAGGATTACCGTACCACTCTGGTGCAGAACACACTCTGGTTGACTGCTACCTCTTGAGCACTTGCGTTGGTTTTCCCTTGAAGAGGAAAGGGTGATGCAGCAAAGTACCATAAGTATTTCCCTCAGTTTTTGAGAACCAAGGTATCAATCCAGTAGGAGGCCATGCACGAGTCCCTCGCACCTACACAAACAAATAAATCCTCGCGACCAACGCGATAAGGGGTTGTCAATCCCTACACTGTCACTTAGGAGAGTGAGATCTGATAGATATGATAAGATAATATTTTAGTATTTTTATGATAAAGATGCAAAGTAAAATAAAAGGCAATAAAAATAACTAAGTGTTGGAAGGTTAATATGATGGAAGATAGACCCAGGGGCCATAGGTTTCACTAGTGGCTTCTCTCAAGAGCATAAGAATTCACGGTGGGTAAACAAATTACTGTTGAGCAATTGACAAAATTGAGCATAGTTTTTTTTGACTGTGAACTGTGGGGCAAAACCCCCACAGCAGATCAAAACTTTATTGAGAAAATAACAGGTACAACAAGTTGATTACAAGGAGTAACCGGGTTACAAGGAACAAAAAAAGAAAAGAGAAAGCCCTACCAAACTAGCTTAGGGTGGGAGGTAAGAGATCCATTTGAGCAGG
The DNA here is from genome assembly GCF_003073215.2 of Triticum urartu. Classification (NCBI taxonomy): domain Eukaryota; kingdom Viridiplantae; phylum Streptophyta; class Magnoliopsida; order Poales; family Poaceae; genus Triticum; species Triticum urartu. The sequence goes on from NC_053025.1 coordinate 284,758,283, forward strand.
TCATCCTTGTAAGCAGCTCTGATCCTGTGCTGCATGAGGCTAATATCCTGCCGAAAAGCAAACCTCCATTTATTGAAACTGGCCCTCTCATTTCTGAACACTTTGGCATTTCTGACTAGCCAAATATGCCAGCAAGCAATGAATACCACTTCAGAAAAGAAAGGCCTAGCAAAACCTCTTCTTGCCTGAGTAACCAGCTCAATCATGGATGTGCCAGCTGTCCAATCAATCTGCAGATAGTTCCAGACCCTTACACTGAAATTGCAATTGAAGAATAAGTGGTCTCTTGTTTCCCTAGCCTGCAAAGGGCATAGTCTACAGTGGACTCCATCCTCCATGTGCCAGTGTCTCCTTTCAACTATATCCTTGGTGTTTAACTTGTCCATAATAAGCAACCAAAATTGAGCATAGTTATGAGAATATCTAGGTATGACCATGTATATAGGCATCATGTCCGAGACAAGTAGACCAACTCCTGCCTGCATCTACTACTATTATTCCACACATCGACCGCTATCCAGCACGCATCTAGATTAATAAGTTCATAAGAACAGAGTAACGCTTTAAGCAAGATGACATGATGTAGAGGGATAAACTCATGCAGTATGATGAAAACCCCATCTTTTTATCCTCGATGGCAACAATACAATACGTGCCTTGCTGCCCCTACTATCACTGGGAAAGGACACTGCAAGATTGAACCCAAAGCTAAGAATTTCTCCCACCGCAAGAAAGATCAATCTAGTATGCCAAACCAAACTGATAATTCGAAGATACTTGCAAAGATAACCAATCATACGTAAAAGAATTCAGAGAAGATTCAAATATTGTTCATAGATAAACTTGATCATAAACCCACAATTCATCGATCTCAACAAACACACCACAAAAGAAGATTACATCGAATAGATCTCCACAAGAGAGGGGGAAAACTTTGTGTTGAGATCCAAAAAGAGAGAAGAAGCCATCTAGCTAATAACTATGGACCCATAGGTTTGAGGTAAACTACTCACACTTCATCGGAGGGGCTATGGTGTTGATGTAGAAGCCCTCCATGATCGATGCCCCCTCCGGCGGAGCTCCGGAACAGGCCCCAAGATGGGATCTCGTGGATACAAAAAGTTACGGCGGTGGAATTAGGGTTTTGGCTCTGTATCTGGTAGTATGGGGGTACGTAGGTATATATAGGAGGAAGGAGTACGTCGGTGGAGCAACAGGGGGCCCACGAGGGTGGATGGCACTCCTGGGGGGGGGGGTTGGCGCGCCCCCTACCTCGTGGCCTCCTGGTTGATGTAGGGTCCAAGTCCTCTGGATCATGTTTGTTCCGAAAATCACGTTCCCGAAGGTTTCATTCCGTTTGGACTCCGTTTGATATTCTTTTTCTGCGAAACCCTAAAATAGGCAAAAATAGCAATTCTAGGCTGGGCCTCCGGTTAATAGGTTAGTCCCAAAAATAATATAAAAGTGTATAATAAAGCCCAATAATGTCCAAAACAGAATATAATATAGCACGAAACAATAAAAAATTATAGATACGTTGGAGACGTATCAAGCATCCCCAAGCTTAATTCCTGCTCGTCCTCGAGTAGGTAAATGATAAAAACAAAATTTTTGATGTGGAATGCTACTTGGCATAATTTCAATGTAATTATCTTAATTGTGGTATGAATATTCAGATTCGAAAGATTCAAGACAAAAGTTTAATATTGACATAGAAATAATAATACTTCAAGCATACTAACTAAGCAATTATGTTTCTTCAAAAATAACATGGCCAAAGAAGGTTATCCCTACAAAATCATATAGTCTGGCTATGCTCCATCTTCACCACACAAAGTATTCAAATCATGCACAACCCCGATGACAAGCCAAGCAATTGTTTCATACTTTTAATGTTCTCAAACTTTTTCAATCTTCACGCAATACATGAGCGTGAGCCATGGACATAGCACTATAGGTGGAATAGAATTGTGGTTGTGGAGAAGACAAAAAGGGAGAAGATAGTCTCACATCAACTAGGCCTATAAACGGGCTATGGAGATTCCCATCAATAGATATTAATGTGAGTGAGTAGGGATTGCCATGCAACGGATGCACTTAGAGCTATAAGTATATGAAAGTTCAAAAAGAAACTAAGTGGGTGTGCATCCAACTTGCTTGCTCACGAAGACCTAGGGCATTTTGAGGAAGCCCATCATTGGAATATACAAGACAAGTTCTATAATGAAAAATTCCCACTAGTATATGAAAGTGATAACATAGGAGACTCTCTATTATGAAGATCATGGTGCTACTTTGAAGCACATGTGTGGAAAAAGGATAGTAGTATTGCCCTTTTTTTAGGGGGGGGGGGCTTCCCTTTTTTTATTTGTCCTTTCTCTTTTTGTTGGACAATACTCTATGAATGATGATCATCACACTTCTATTTATTTACAACTCAATGATTACAACTCGATACTAGAACAAAGTAAGACTCTATATGAATGCCTCCGACGGTGTACCGGGATAGCAATGATGCATGAGTGACTTATATGAAAGAATTATGAACGGTGGCTTTGCCACAACTAAAATGTCAACTACATGATCATGCAAAGCAATATGACAATGATGGAGTGTGTCATAGTAAACGAAACGGTGGAAAGTTGCATGAAAATATATCTCGGAATGGCTATGGAAATGCCATGATAGGTAGGTATGGTGGCTGTTTTCAGGAAGGTATATGGTGGGTGTATGATACCGGCGAAAGGTGCGCGGTATTAGTGAGGCTAGCAATGGTGGAAGGGTGAGAGTGCGTATAATCCATGGACTCAACATTAGTCATAAAGAACTCACATACTTATTGAAAAAATCTATTATTTATCGAAGCAAAGTACTATGCGCAAGCTCCTAGGGGGATAGATTGGTAGGAAAAGACCATCGCTCGTCCCCGACCGCCACTCATAAGGAAGATAATCAATAAATACATCATGCTCCGACTTCTTAACATAACGGTTCACCATACGTGCATGCTATGGGAATCACAAACTTCAACACAAGCATTTCTCAAATTCACAACTACTCAACTAGCACGACTCTAATATCACCATCTCCATATCTCAAAACAATTATCAAGTTTCAAACTTCTCATAGTATTCAACACACTCATAAGAAAATTTTATTATTAATCTTGAATTCCTAAAATAATTAAAGAAAATTACCATGCTGTTTTGTAGGACTCTCAAAATAATCTAAGTGAAGCATGAGAGAACAATGGTTTCTATAAAACAAATCTACCACCGTGCTCTAAAAGATATAAGTGAAGCACTAGAGCAAAAACTATATAACTCAAAAGATATAAGTGAAGCACATAGAGTATTCTAATAATTTCCGAATCATGTGTGTCTCTTTCAAAAAGGTGTGTGCAGCAAGGATGATTGTGGTAACCTAAAAAGCAAAGACTCAAATCATACAAGATGCTCCAAGCAAAACACATATCATGTGGTAAATAAAATATAGCTCCAAGTAAAGTTACCGATAGAAGTAGACGAAAGAGGGGATGCCTTCCGGGGCATCCCAATGCTTTGGCTTTCAGGTGTCCTTAGATTATCTTGGGGGTGCGATGGGCATACCCAAGCTTAGGCTCTTTCCACTCCTTGTTTCATAATCCATCAAATCTTTACCCAAAACTTGGAAACTTCACAACACAAAACATAAAGTAGAAAATCTCATGAGCTCCGTTAGCGAAAGAAAACAAAACACCACTTAAAGGTACTGTAATGAACTCATTATTTATTTATATTGGTGTTAAACCTACTGTATTCCAACCTCTCTATGGTTTATAAACTATTTTACTAACCATAGATTCATTAAAATAAGCAATCAACACATGAAAAATAGAATCTGTCAAAAACAGAACAGTCTGTAGTAATATGTAGCTAACGCAAGATCTGGAACTCCTAAAATTATAAAATAAATTTCTGGACGTGAGTAATTTATCTATTAATCATATGCAAAAAGAATTAACTAAATATCAATTTCCAAATAAAAATGGCAGCAATTCTCGTGAGCGCTAAAGTTTCTGTTTTTACAGCAAGATTAAAAAGACTTTCCCAAGTCTTCCCGACAGTTCTACTTGGCACAAACACTAATTAAACACAAAAAACACAACCAAAACAGAGGCTAGATAAATTATTTATTACTAAACAGGAGAAAAAAAATCAAGGAATAAAAATAAAATTGGGTTGCCTCCCAACAAGCGCTATCGTTTAACGCCCCTAGCTAGGCATAAAAGCAAGGATAGATATAGGTATTATCATCTTGGGTCTTTAATTTTTTTGCGGAGTTACGCTTGAATCCGGGAGGTTCCTTACGTTTACCCTCATATTCGGAAATTTTGAGATCTAAAGAATCCAAATGCTTATTGCAAAGGGTAATCAACATATTCATGCGGTGGAGATTTCCGCTAACACTCTTAAGAGGTTCAAGAGATTTTTGTAAGATCTTGGTTACTTCGCAAATTTTCTCGAAAACTTGCGTTTCTTCTTGGATATGATGATGCCCCTTTTGTTGGGGTAGTATTCCCACTATACCCTCTATAATTTCATGTGCAATACTGGGATCAATTCCAATAAAATTTCCTTTGGCAACGCAATCCAAGAGTTGTCTATGAGATAAATTCAATCCAACATAAAAGTTGCGAAGCAGAATTCTAAAATTCACCTCTAGGGTGCAATTACGATAAAACCCCATCATTCTAAACCAAGCATCTTTTAATTTTCTCCTTTTCTTTGTTTGAAGTGAAGAACCTCAAACTCGGGAGATAAAGGGGAAGATAGGGGACTAGCCATAACGACAAGCAAGCAAACTGACACATAAGCAAACAACAAACGGGCAAAGAGAGGCGAATAGAGAAAGAGGAGGGAGGATGGAGAGGGAGGGCGAATAAAATGGCAAGGGTGAAGTGGGGGAGAGGAAAACGAGAGGCAAATGGCAAATAATGTAATGCGGGAGATAAGGGTTTGTGATGGGTACTTGGTATGTTGACTTTTGCGTAGACTCCCCGGCAACGGCGCAATAAATCCTTCTTGCTACCTCTTGAGCACTTGCGTTGGTTTTACCTTGAAGAGGAAAGGGTGATGCAGCAAATTAGCGTAAGTATTTCCCTCAGTTTTTGAGAACCAAGGTATCAATCCAGTAGGAGGCCATGCACGAGTCCCTCACACCTACACAAACAAATAAATCCTCGCAACCAATGCGATAATGGGTTGTCAATCCCTACACGGTCACTCACGAGAGTGAGATCTGATAGACATGATAAGATAATATTTTTGTATTTTTATGATAAAGATGCAAAGTAAAATAAAAGGCAATAAAAATAACTAAGTGTTGGAAGATTAATATGATGGAAGATAGACCCGGGGGCCATAGGTTTCACTAGTGGCTTCTCTCAAGAGCATAAGTATTCACGGTGGGTAAACAAATTACTGTTGAGCAATTGACAGAATTGAGCATAGTTATGAGAATATCTAGGTAGGATCATGTATATAGGCATCACGTCCGAGACAAGTACACCGACTCCTGCCTGCATCTACTACTATTACTCCACACATCGACCGCTATCCAGCATGCATCTAGAGTATTAAGTTCATAAGAACAGAGTAACACTTTAAGCAAGATGACATGATGTAGAGGGATAAACTCATTCAATATGATGAAAGCCCCATCTTGTTATCCTCGATGGCAATAATACAACACGTGCCTTGCTGCCCCTACTGTCACTGGGAAAGGACACCGCAAGATTGAACCCAAAGCTAAGAACTTCTCCTGTTGCAAGAAAGATCAATCTAGTAGGCCAAACCAAACTGATAATTCGAAGAGACTTGCAAAGATAACTAATCATACATAAAAGAATTCAGAGAAGATTCAAATATTGTTCATAGATAAACTTGATCATAAACCCACAATTCATCGATCTCAACAAACACACCACAAAAGAAGATTACATCGAATTGATCTCCACAAGAGAGGGGGAGAACTTTGTATTGAGATCCAAAAAGAGAGAAGAAGCCATCTAGCTAATAACTATGGACCCGTAGGTCTGAGGTAAACTACTCACACTTCATCGGAGGGGCTATGGTGTTGATGTAGAAGCCCTCCTTGATCGATGCCCCCTCCGGCGGAGCTTCGGAAAAGGCCCCAAGATGGGATCTCATGGATACAAAAAGTTACGGCGGTGGAATTAGGGTTTTGGCTCCGTATCTGGTAGTTTGGGGGTACTTAGGTATATATAGGAGTAAGGAGTACGTTGGTGGAGCAGCAGGGGGCCCACGAGGGTGGAGGGCGTGCCTGGGGGGGTAGGCGCGCCCCCTACCACGTGGCCTCCTGGTTGATGTCTTGACATAGGGTCCAAGTCCTCTGGATCATGTTTGTTCCGAAAATCACGTTCCCGAAGGTTTCATTCTATTTGGACTCCATTTGATATTCTTTTTCTGCGAAACCCTAAAATAGGCAAAAAACAGCAATTTTGGGCTGGGCCTCCGGTTAATAGGTTAGTCCCAAAAATAATATAAAAGTGTATAATAAAGCCCAATAATGTCCAAAACAGAATATAATATAGCATGGAACAATAAAAAATTATAGATACGTTGGAGACGTATCATTGACCTACAAGGTTCAGTAGTAACTTGATCTGAAGTTTCATGATCATCATCATTCACTTCCTCACTAGTTGGTGTAGGCATCACGGGAACGGTTTTCTGTGATGAGCTACTTTCCAATTCGAGAGGAGGTACAATTACCTCATCAAGTTCTACTTTCCCCCCACTCACTTCTTTCGAGAGAAACTCCTTCTCTAGAAAGGATCCATTCTTAGCAACAAATATCTTGCCTTCGGATCTGTGATAGAAGGTGTACCCAACAATTCCTTTTGGGTATCCTATGAAGACGCACCTTTCCGATTTGGGTTCGAGCTTATCAGGCTGAAGCTTTTGCGCATAAGCATCCCAACCGCAAACTTTAAGAAATGATAGCTTAGGTTTCTTGCCAAACCACAGTTCATACTGTGTCGTTTCAATGGATTTAGATGGTGCCCTATTTAACGTGAATGCAGCTGTCTCTAATGCATAACCCCAAAATGATAGTGGTAGATCAGTAAGAGACATCATAGATTGCACCATATCTAATAAAGTATGGTTACGACATTCAGACACACCAATACGATATGGTGTTCCAGGTGGCGTGAGCTGTGAAACTTTTCCACATTATTTTAAATGAAGGCCAAACTCATAACTCAAATATTCGCCTCCGTGATCAGATGGTAGAAACTTTATTTTCTTGTTACGATGATTCTCAACTTCACTCTGAAATTCTTTGAACTTTTCAAATGTTTCAGACTTGTGTTTCATTAAGTAGATATACCCATATCTGCTGAAATCATCTGTGAAAGTTAGAAAATAAAAATACCCGTCGCGAGCCTCAACACTCATCAGACCACATACATAGATATGTATTATTTCCAATAAGTCAGTGGCTCGCTCCATTGCTCCAGAGAACGGAGTTTTAGTCATCTTGCCCATGAGGCATGGTTCACAAGCATCAAATGATTTATAATCAAGTGATTCCAAAAGTCCATCCGCATGGAGTTTCTTCATGCACTTTACACCAATATGACCTAAACGGCAGTGCTACAAATATGTTGCACTATCATTATCAACTTTGCATCTTTTCGCATCAATATTATGAATATGTGTATCACCATGATCGAGATTCAACAAAAATAGACCACTCTTCAAGGGTGCATGACCATAAAAGATATTACTCATATAAATAGAACAACCATTATTCTCTGATTTAAATGAATAACTGTCTCGCATCAAACAAGATACAGATGTAATGTTCATGCTCAACGCTGGCACCAAATAACAATTATTTAGGTCTAAAACTAATCCTGAAGGTAGATGTAGAGGTAGCGTACCAACGGGGATCACATCGACCTTGGAACCATTCCTGACGTGCATCATCACCTTGTCCTTAGCCAATCTTCGTTTAATCCGTAGCCCGTGTTTCGAGTTGCAAATATGAGCAACAGAACCAGTGTCAAATACCCAGGCGCTAATACGAGCATTAGTAAGGTACACATCAATAACATGTATATCAAATATACCTTTGTTCACTTTGCCATCCTTCTTATCCGCCAAATACTTGGGGCAATTTCGCTTCCAGTGAACCAGTTCCTTTGCAGTAGAAGCACTCAGTTTCAGGCTTGGGTTCAGACTTGGGCTTCTTCCCTGGAGTGACAATTTTCTTGCCATTCTTCTTGAAGTTCCCCTTCTTTCTCTTGCTCTTCTTCCTGAAACTAGTGGTCTTGTTAACCATCAACACGTGATGCTCCTTGATTTCTACCTTCGCAGCTTTAAGCATAGCGAAGAGCTCGGGAATCGTCTTATCCATCCCTTGCATATTATAGTTCATCATGAAGCCTTTGTAGCTTGGTGGCAGTGATTGAAGAAATCTGTCAATAACACTATCATCTGGAAGATTAACTCCTAGTCAAGTCAAGTGGTTATGGTACCCAGAGATTCTGAGTATGTGTTCACTGATAGAACTATTCTCCTCCATCTTGCAGCTATAGAACTTGTTTGAGACTTCATATCTCTCAACTCGGGCATTTGCTTGAAATATTAACTTCAACTCCTGGAACATCTCATATGGTCCATGACGTTCAAAACGTCTTTGAAGTACCGATTCTAAGCCGTAAAGCATGGCACACTGAACTATCGAGTAGTCATCAGATCGAGCTTGCTAGACGTTCATAACATCGGCATATGCTCCTGCAGCAGGCCTTTCACCTAGCGGTGCATCAAGGACATAATTCTTCTGTGCACCAATGAGGATAATATTCAAGTTACGGACCCAGTCCGTGTAGTTGATACCATCATCTTTCAACTTAGATTTCTCTAGGAACGCATTAAAATTCAAGGGAACGGTAGCACGAGCCATTGATCTACAACTTAGATATGCAAAAACTATCAGGACTAAGTTCATGATAAATTAAGTTCAATTAATCGTATTACTTAAGAACTCCCACTTAGATAGACATCCCTCGAGTCATCTAAATGATCACGTGATCCGTATCAACTAAATCATGTCCGATCATCACGTGAGATGGAGTAGTTTTCAACGGTGAACATCTTTATGTTGATCATATCTACTATATGATTCACGTTCGACCTTTCGGTCTCCAATGTTTCGAGGGCATGTATGTACATGCTAGGCTCATCAAGTTTAACCCAAGTATTCCGCATGTGCAAAATTGTCTTGCACCCGTTGTATGTGAACGTAGAGCTTATCACACCCAATCATCACATGGTGTCTCGGCACGACGAACTGTCGCAACGGTGCATACTCAGGGAGAACACTTATACCTTGAAATTTAGTGAGATATCATCTTATAATGCTACCGCCGTACTAAGCAAAATAAGATGCATAGAACATAAACATCACATGCAATCAAAATATGTGACATTATATGGCCATTATCATCTTGTGCCATTGATATCCATCTCCAAAGCACCGTCATGATCTCCATCGTCACCGGCTTGACACCTTGATCTCCATCGTAGCGTCGTTGTCGTCTTGCCAACTATTACTTCTACAACTATCACTACCGCATAGTGATAAAGTAAAGCATTACATGGCGACTGCATTTCATACAATAAAACGACAACCATCAGGCTCCTGCCAGTTGCCGATAACTTCTAAAAAACATGTTCTTTTCATACAATAACGTATATCACATCATGTCTTGACCATATCACATCACAACATGCCCTGCAAAAACAAGTTAGATGTCCTCTACTTTGTTGTTGTCAAATTCGATTCAACTAAAGTTGGAGAAACAGACACCCGCCAGCCACCTTTATGCAAAACAAGTTGCATGTCTGTCGGTGGAACCGGTCTCATGAACGTGGTCATGTAAGGTTAGTCCCGGCCGCTTCATCCAAAAATACCGCCGAATCAAAATAAGATGTTGGTAGTAAGCATTATGACTATCATCACCCACAACTCTTTGTGTTCTACTCATGCATATCATCTACGCATAGACCTGGTTCGGATACAACTTTTGGGGAACGTAGCATGCAATTTCAAAACATTTCCTACGATCATGAAATATCTATCTAGGAGATGCATAGCAACGAGAGGGGGAGAGTGTGTCCACGTACCCTCATAGAACGGAAGAAGAAGCATTAGTTTAACGCGGTTGATGTAGTCGGACGTCTTCTCGATTCAACCGATCAAGTACCGAATACTACGACACCTCAGAGTTCTGCAGACGTTCAGCTCCATGACATCCCTCAAACTCTTGATCCAGCAAAGTGTCGAGGGAGAGTTTCGTCAGCACGACGGCGTGATGACAGTGATGGTGAAGTGAACCGCGCAGGGCTTTGCCTAAGCACTACGACAATATGACCGGAGGAGTAAACAGTGGAGGGGGCGCTACACACGGCTTGGAAAAATTGATGTGTGTTAGAGGCGCCCCCACCCCCGTATATATAGGAGGGAGAGGGGAGGAGGCTGGCCTAGGGGCGCCCCAAGTGGGAGGAGTCCCACTTGGGCTCCTAGTCCAATTCGGCCCCCTTCCATTTATCGGAGGGGGAATGGGGGAAGGAGAGGGAGAAGGAGAAGGAAAGGGGGCGCCGCCCCCTCCATTAGTCCAATTCGGACTCCTCCCTTGGGGGGGTGCCACCCTTGTGGGCTAGGTTGCCTCCCTCCTATGGCCCATGTGGCCCATATCTTCCCCCGGAGGGTTCCGTTAACCCCCCGGTACTCCGATACGTACCCGATACATTCCGAAACACTTCTGGTGTCCGAATACTATCGTCCAATATATCATTCTTTACCTCTTGACCATTTCGAGACTCCTCGTCATGTCAGTGATCTCATCCGGGCCTCCGAACAATCTTCGTTCACCAAAACACATAACTCATAATACAAATCGTCATCGAACATTAAGAGTGCGGACCCTATGGGTTCGAGAACTATGTAGACATGACCGAGACACCTCTCCGGTCAATAACCAATAGTGGAACCTAGATTCTCATATTGGTTCCAACATATTCTATGAAGATCTTTATCGGTCAAACCGTAATGACAACATACGTCATTCCCTTTGTCATCAGTATGTTACTTGCCCGAGATTCGACCGTCGGTATCTTCATACCTAGTTCAATCTCGTTACCAGCAAGTCTCTTTACTCGTTTCGTAATGCATCATTCTGTAACTAACTCATTAGTCACATTGCTTGCAAGGCTTATCATGATGTGCATTATCAAGAGAGCCCAGAGATACCTCTCCGATACTCGGATTGACAAATCCTAATCTCGATCTATGCCAACTGAACAAACACCTTCGGAGATACCTGTAGAGCATCTTTATAATCACCCAGTTACGTTGTGACGTTTGATAGCAGACAAGGTATTCCTCGGTATCCGGGAGTTGCATAATCTCATAGTCAAAGGAATATTTATAAGTCATGAAGAAAGCAATAGCAATAAAACTTAATGATCATTATGCTAAGCTAACGGATGGGTCTTGTCCATCACATCATTCTCCTAATGATGTGATACCGTTCATCAAATGACAACACATGTCCATGGTTAGGAAACTTAACCATCTTTGATTAACGAGCTAGTCTAGTAGAGGCATACTAGGGACATTGTGTTTTGTCTATATATTCACACATGTATCAAGTTTCATGTTAATACAATTCTAGCATGAATAATAAACATTTATCATGATATAAGGAAATATAAATAACAACTTCATTATTGCTTCTAGGGCATATTTCCTTCAAAATCTCATCCAACCCATCATCGTCCAGCAATCCTATAAAGGAATTACTCACTCCTGATGGTCAGCATCATGAAATTGGTTATGGAGGATGGTTGATGATGACGAAGACGGAAGATACACCTCTCCGGAGCCCCGAGCGGACACCAGATCTGGCCTCCCAATGAAGAACATGAGGTGTCAGCGGCTCAGTATCATTAAACGCTATGAAACTTCCTCCCCTATTTTTTCTTGGGAAATAGGAATTTATAATGCTGAGATTAGGGTCAGGCGGAACCACATGGGCCCCACAAGCCACTAAAGAGCTCCCAAGGGGGTGGGCGCGCCTTGGTGCCTAGTGGGCAGCAGGTGTCCTCCCTCAAGTGGATCTTTGCTCCAATATTTTTTATTTATTCTGTGAAAAATCTCCAAAAAGTTTTGTCCAATTTCGAGAACTTTTATTTCTGCACAAGAACAACAGCATGATAGTTCTGTTGAGAAAAACATCAGTCTGGGTTAGTTTCGTCCAAATCATGAAAATTAGAGTCCAAAACAAGAGCAAAAGTGTTTGGAAAAGTAGATACGATAGAGACATATCATGATGCAATTCTATTGTTGACATCATATTTAGCAAGGAGTTTACGGAATGCACCATGAATAAAATGTGAACCACCATCAGTCATTAAGTATCAAAGGACTCCAAACCTCGGGAAAATAACTTCTTTAAGCATTTTAATAGATGTTTTATGATAAACACTACTAGTTGGAATAACTTCTACCCACTTAGTAACATAATCAACAGCAACCAGAATATGAGTATACCAATTAGAGGAAGGAAAAAGTCCCATATAATCAAATCCCCAAATATCAAATGGTTTAATAACAAGTGAATAATTCATAGGCATTTCCTGACGTCTACTAATATTACCAATTCTTTGACATTCATCATATGATAAGACAAACTTACATGCATCCTTGAAGAGAGTAGGCGATTAAAAACCGGATTGTAATATCTTATGTGCGGTTCTGTCTCCAGCATGGTGTCCTCCATATGCCTCGGAATGACACTTCCGTAGGATTTGTTCCTATTCTTTCTTAGGTATACAACGTCTAATAATACCATCTACTCCTTTCTTATAAAGATGTGGGTCATCCAAAAGGTAATATCTCAAATCATAGAAGAACTTTTTCTTTTGTTGGTATGTGAGACTAGGTGGTATATATTTAGCAACAATGTAATTAACATGGTCTGCATACCAAGGAGTATTATGAGAAGCATTTATAGGAACCAATTGTTCATCGGGAGAACTATCATCAATAGGTAGTGGGTCATCAAGAACATTTCCTATTCGAGACTGATTATCATCTACGGGATTCTCAGCTCCTTAATATGCAGGTCAAATTCTTGTAGCAAAATAACCCATTGAATGAGTCTAGGTTTAGCATATTTCTTTTCCATAAGATATTTAATAGCAGTATGATCAGTGTGAACAACTACTTTAAATCAATGATGTAAGATCTGAATTTATCACATGCAAAGACAACTGCTAAAAATTCTTTCTCGGTAGTAGGATAATTTATTTGAGCATTGTCTAGAGTTTTACTAACATAATTGATAACATTTAATTTCTTATCAACTCTTTGTCCTAGAACAACCGCAACAACATAATCACTAGCATCACACATAATTTTAAAAGGCAAGTTCCAATGAGGTGGTTGAACAATAGGTGCAAACGTTAAGGCTTTCTTAAGTGTTTCAAAGGCTTCTACACAATCATCATTAAAAATAAATGGAACATCTTTTTGCAAAAGATTAGTAAGAGGCATATACATTTTAGAGAAGTCTTTAATGAACCTCATATAGAAACCAATATGACCAAGGAAACTTCTTATACCTTTTATATCTTTAGGACATGGCATTTTCTCAATTGCATTAACTTTAGCTTTATCTACTTCAATACCTCGTTTAGAAATTTTATGCCCCGGGACAATACCTTCATTTACCATAAAGTGGCACTTCTCCCAATTCAAGACAACATTAGTTTGTTCACACATCTGCAAAACTCGATCATGGTTGCTTAAGAAATCATCAAAAGAAGTCCTGTAAACAGAAAAATCATCCATGAGGGCCTCAACAATCTTTTCACAAAAATCAGAAAATATAGCAGTCATACATCTTTGAAAAGTATTGGGTGCATTGCATAAACCGAAAGGCATACGTCTATAAGCATAAGTTCCAAAAGGATAAGTAAAAGTAGTTTTTTCCTGATATTCTTGTGATACAAGTATTTGAGAGAAACCACAATATCCATCAAGGAAACAAAAGTGTGTATGCTTAGACAATCTTTCTAACATCTGGTCAATAAAAGGACAGGGGTAATGATCTTTTCTAGTAGCTTTGTTTAATTTTCTAAAATCAATTACCATCTTATAACCAGTTACAATTCTTTGTGGGATAAGTTCATTTTTATCACTAGGAACACCGTAATGCCTCTTTTCTTAGGGACACAATGAACATGACTTACCCATCTACTGTCAGCTATGGGATAAATTATACCTACTTCCAGAAGCTTAAATATTTCAATTCTTACCACATCCTTCATCGTAGGATTTAATTGTCATTGATGATCGACAACTGGTTTTGCATCAGTCTCTTTATTAATCTTGTGCTGACATAGAGTGGGAATAATTCCCTTAAGATCATCAAGAGTATATCTAATAGCGGCGCGGTGCTTCCTCAGAGTTTTAAGTAGTCTCTTTTCTTCATGCTCTGAAAGGTTAACACTAATAATAGCAGGATATATTTTCTTTTCATCAAGATAAGCATATTTCAATGTATCATGCAATTGTTTAAATTCAAACACAGGATCACCCTCAGGTGGAGGAGGTCCTCCCATAGTTTCAATAGGCAAATTATGTTTCAGGATAGGGTGGTTGATCAAAGAACATCTTGTCTATTTCATTTCTTTCGTTCATATGCATGTCATTTTCATGGTCTAGCAAATATTGTTCTCACAGATTATTAGGAGGTACGACAATAGAAGAACGACCAATAATTTCATCCTTATTACGTAACTCTTTATCACGAGGTTTTCTATAGAACTTAGAGAAATTAAACTCATGAGATACATCACCAAAGTTAACGCTGACAGCTTCTTTAGTGCAATCAATCTTAGCACTAACGGTGTTCAGGAAAGGTCTACCAAATATAATGGGACAAAAATCATCTTGTGGAGAACCAAGAACTAGGGTATTTTATTTTTCCACACAAGACTTCAACATCTCTAACAATCCCAAGAAGTGATATAGTATCTCTATTCGCAAGCTTAATAGAAACATCATTATCTTCTATCTCAACTGATGCAATATAATTCAAAATTTGTTGATATAAGGTAAATGGAATAACACTCACACTAGCACCCAAATCACATAATCCATGATAACAATGATCTCCTATTTTAACTAAGACAACAGGCATGCCAACAACAGGCTTATTCTTATCTTTACGATCGGGTTTAGCAATTCTAGTAGATTCATCATATAAGTAAATAACATGCCCATCAATATTATCGACGAAGAGATCCTTAACCATAGCAACATTAGGTTCAACTTTAATTTGTTCATAGGGTCTAGGTGCTCTAATATAACTTTTCTTAACCACTGTTGAAACTTTAGTATGTTCCTTTATGCTAGCAGGAAAAGGTGGTTTCTCAATATAAGCAGCAGGCACAACTGGATCAACATTGTAAACGATAGTTTCATCTTTAACTATAACATGTTCCTCAATATTTTCTTTAATAGGGGGATGATATTTAAACCACTTATCCTTATGGAGATCAACATGAGTAGAAAATGAGTCACAATAGGAGGCTACTATCTCAGAGTTAAGTCCATATTTAGTGTTAAACTGATGAAAAACATCAGTATCCATAAAAGATTTAACACAATCAAACTTAAGTATTATACCTGACTCTTTACCTTTGCCGAGTTCCCAATCTTAGAGTTGCATTTAATTATTTCCAGAAGATCCCACCTCAATTCAATAGTTTTCTCCATAGAGGAACTAGTAGAATAAGAATCGAGCATGGTTCGATCATCATGAGAAAGCCGAGCATAAGAATTCTGTAAGATAATTTCTCTTGAGAGCTCATGATTGGGGCATGTGTACATCATGTACTTAAACCTCCCCTAAGCTTGAGCGATGCTCTCTCCTTCACGACGCCAAAAATTATATATAATTTTGATCATGATGAACCGAATGCATAGGATAAAACTTTTGATGCAATTCCAATTTCAATCAGTTCCAATCCCAAGCTCCAATATCATCACATAGCCTATACCATGACAATGCCTTTCCCTTAAAAGATAGAGGGAAAACCTTCTTCTTAACTTCACCTCTGGGTAGAACTGCAAGTTTAAATAATCCACAATGTTCATCCACATAGATCAGGTGCATATCAGGATCTATTGCTCCGTCTCCTACATAACGAATAGCTAGCAGTTTCTCTATCATACCGTCGGTGTACACAAACAGGGGTGTTTGTTTTCCCCTACACTAGTGCATAGACTGACATGGCCTCTCAGGCAAACTGGCCCCGCTAGACATGGCCTCCCTAGAAAGCACTTCAAGGAAGCCTCCCTTGCCGTGCAGGAGAGCCCGGCCGGGTCGAGGCAGCACCTAAAATAGAAAGACCAATTCCCCCTGGCAAGGCTTGCCGAGGCCGCCAAGATCAGATCCCGCCGGACTCCCTGCTGGTAGAACATTGCAAAAATGCAACCGGCCCACCTCATTGCACCCAAGTCATTTAACAATTCGGTGTCAAGCTCTCAAATAACCACGTGGATCCAATCGAGCACGTGGCAGCATGGCGGGAAGGAGGTTAGGTTTATTAACACCCATCTAGATGGCGTGTGGCACTATTAAGGAAATGATGGATAAGCGGCAGGACAAGCTTGCCGGGCTTCGAACTCAGCATGACACCTAGCAGTGCATTTAATGCACTTTGTCCTAATTGCCAGAATTAGGTATGATGGCACTATTATCTATCTAATCACATCCAAATGACTGTTTTGCCACTATGGTCGCCCCATAAGCTATAAAAGGAGGCCCACGGCAACCTAGCAAAGGGTTGGATTTTTAGACCCCCTAACACTTGTACGTGCACGTTGCTCCCCTTGAGGCGACCTTGCCGGGCTGGGGCACATCGTGCCTTCATGTTCCTCTAGATCAATCCACCAGAGCAGGACTAGAGTTTTACACTACAAAGCGGTCCAAACCTGGGTAAAAGAGAGCTGCCCACCGCCGCGCTGCCCCTACTGTTTCTGCTCTTTGTGCAATGTGACCATCCCCTTGCCGAACCACAAAGGGGCACCCCTGCCCCATAGGTGATCGTGCTTCCATGCCCACATCTTTGGCATGCCAGGTAGGGGGCGCGTTGCTTGCACGAACCTGATGCAGCAACGAGCGCATCGATCTTTGTCATCCGCTACTCTGGTGGTGGGTCCCAAGAGGAAGAGTGGAGCGGCGACACCGTTCCCTACCGCGACGGTCCCTTTGTCCATAGCTATGAGCGCCGCGGGTACCACGGTCAAAGCGGACAAGCTATGCACCGCGGGCGGCGCGGCTGCCGCGGACAGTGCTGCTACCACTTCGTCGCGATCTCCTTCGAGCATAGAACGCGGTGACCACAACATGGAGGTGGATGATCCGATTGTTGATAGGCCACACTCGACGGTGCGAATGTTCACCCCGGAGGGATGAACGTTCAGCCGAGTCGTGCGCCGTGGCAGATTAACCAGGTCTTCCCCCAGCCTGGGGAGCAACATTGTTGTGGGAGGAAATCGCGACAAGGCATATATATACTCATCCTATACCAGCAAGTCTCACTACACATTGCAGTGCATTGCTGCCATGTTGCATATGGGTCGAGCGCTACATTTCGTGAGTGAGACTACCAAGGAAGGGAAGGATTTGTGCCTTCGCGACAACACCAATTACAAGATTAAGAAAAGATAAGTTGCGAAAACATCTCTGCTTTTGAGACTCTTTTATATATCCTTTGCGACTCCTTTGGTTTAGACCCTATTGTTTGTATGAAATATCAGTAACGCGAAGGGACTCTTTCGTGATCACTTGCATCCTCAGCTGTTTCGAGTCCGCTCAACAGTCCACGTAGCAGCATCGAGAACGTTGAAGGGAAAATTGCTGGTGGCACCTATGCTTGTAGAATGCTGGGGGCCAGCCCCCATCGTAGCACAACTAGTGTCTGCCCCGGTAGGCTCCCGGAATGCGCAGGATCCACAATCATACAAGAATGATGTGCAAGGTAAACTTAAAGGATAGCATTAGTTCATACAAGTACTTAATAAGTACTATTACATCCTGGAAAGTAGCAAGGCCTAACACAAGGCCAAAATGTGTCTATTTGTTTGGCAGCATCACAAGCAAACGGAGTAAGAGAAATTAGTCCTAGCGCCTCCTTGGACCCGGGGCATGCAAAGAACCTTGTCGGCCAGAGGCCCAACAGCTTGAGCGGCAGCAGAGGTGTCCGTCCCAGTCGGTAGCTTCTTGAAGGCATTAGATATATCAATGTTGGGATGGCGCTGTGCAAAGTTGACAAGGATAGTAAAGATGGAGTCCCGAGCAAACCTCCAGGACTCACTGGTGAAGCAAGATGACCTCTCATCTTCGTACGTCTTCAGCCCATCAATACGACCCTCGAAGAAGTGTATCAGCTTGACGCTCGGGGCCTCATGCTCATTGACGCAGAAGGTACATCTCTTCGTGTTCATCTTGGCGATTTGGGAGGAGATGCACTCAGCTATATTCACCAGGCCCTTCGACCAGAGGTTGTACATATCGACTTGTTCCTTGAGCTTGAGCTCTGCGTCCTTCCGGAGATCTCTAGCATTATTGACTTCTTCCGTCAAGACCCTCTCTCTGTCCTTGGCCTGTTTAGATCCTCAATAGTGCTGGAGGCAGTATTCAGATCTTGGTCCTTGGATGTAAGCTACAATTGCAACCCCTGTAGTGTGGAGGCTGCCTTCCGCGCTTCTTCCCGGAGGGCCTCGATTTCTTTCCTGTTCCCGGCAAGCTCCTCCTCTAGCTTTCCTATCCGGTTCTCAAGCTTTGTTTTGGCTTCGGAGGCTGCGGCAAGGTTGTCGATGACCTCCTTGAGTTTGGCTGCTGCATCATGAGCCTGTGAGTCGATGGCCTTCTTATGGCTGTCCTCCAGATCCTTGGGTGCGTTGCTGAATGAGGCTTTCCAGCTCATCATCTTTGGCTTGAGGGGCGTCGACCAGAGCCTGCTCACGAGCAGGAAGATCTTTGGCTTGGGTGTTGAGCTGCGTTTCGCGCTCTATCAGCCTGACATCGCGAGATCTTGCTCTCTCTACAATAATCGCCATTTTCTCCTCCTGGTCCCTGAGTTCACGGGATCGGGTGTTGTACCAAGAGCGCAGTTCCTTTGCCTTCTCCTTCAGTTGCTGGGTGGCCACGTCATGGGCTTTGTGTTCCTCCTGGATTGCCTGCCACTTCTGGTTGTACCTCTCTTGCACTTCTTGAGCCCGAGAGCCACCGTCTCTAGAAAGACCAAGTCCTTGGAACGGTCGCCGGGGTCACTTGCTTCTTTGGCTCTTTGGGTCAAGGGGCCAGTATGCGGCAAATCTCCTCATCAAAGTTTACCCCAGCAAGGACTGACAAGCCATGGATTGTCGGGGTAGGATGAGCCACGATCATCGCCAAGCTGGTTGCGGGGAAAGTCGCCCTCAAGTTTTGGAGCATCACTCTGAAGGTGTGCTTTTTCCTCAACTTCCATGATGGTCCAGTCGTGGTACCAGGGATTTCCTCTTCTCCTTATGGGGTTTCCTGGACATCCTTTGGGGCCTCGGCATGACCTTCTTCGGTGGCAATCTTGAGGGCCTCTGCGACAGCATCCTTCCCTATGTCAGCCACCTCCTCCAAAAGCTCCCTATCTACAAGCATGGGGGTTGTAAGGGAGTGGAGACAAGGATAATACGAGAATCGGAAACTAGAACCAAGGATCAAGAAAGCAAAAAGTTCTTGATAAGGGTTCGAAGGTGAATGGGTTACCCGTTGGCGGTTGTTGAGAAGAAACTTCTCCTCCCCCCGGTAGTACTTGTTGCTGGTAGGCGGCTGGCGTCCTGCTTCTCCATGGGGATGGCTTCAACGCGGAGGGACCCAGCAGAAGGAGCCCTTGCCGAAGACCCGCTTCCTTGGTATTGCTTGTGGGGCAGCTGAAGTGGCCACCACTTGGTGGCGGGTTTCCCTCTGGGGGCTCCTACCAGTTTCCATGGCGAGTGATAGAAGAGAAGCTTCAGCATGGTCGCCAAGAGGCGAGGTCTATCCCATGCCATTGTGTAGAGGAATGGCCCAGGGACTGGGTACGAGATCATGTTACGTCTCCAACGTATCTATAATTTATGAAGTATTCATGCTGATATATTATCATTCTTGGATGCTTTAGAATCATTTTATAGCAACTTTATATCATTTTTTGGGACTAACCTGTTGACATAGTTCCTAGTGCCAGTTGCTGTTTTTGCTTGTTTTTTACATCGCAAGAAATCAATACCAAACGGAGTCCAAATGCAGTGAAACTTTTTGGAGATTTTTTTGGACCAGAAGACATCCAGTGGGCCAAAGAAGTGCCAGAAGGGAGCCCCGAGGGGGCACAACCCACCAGGGCGCGCCTGGGCCCTAGGCGCGCTTAGGTGGGTTATGCCCACCTCGGTGGCCTCCCGCACCGCCTCTTCGCCATATAAATTGCCAAATATTCCAAAAACCCTCGGGGTAATCCTAGATCGGAAGTTCCGCCGCCGCAAGCCTCTGTAGCCACGAAAAACTAATCGGGAGCCCGTTCTAGCAACCTGCCGGAGGGGGAGATCATCACTGGAGGCCATCTTCATCATCCCTATGGTCTCCATGATGAGGGAGTAGTCCACCCTCGGGGCTGAGGATTTGTACCAGTAGCTATGTGTTTAATCTCTCTCTCTCTCTCTCGTGTTCTTGAGATGTCATGATCTTGATGTATCACGGGCTTTGTTAATATAGTTGGATCATATGGTGTTTATCCCTCTCTATCTTGTTGTGAATTGAGTTTTCCCTTTGAGTTTTTGTTCTTATCGGATTGAATACTTTTATGGATTTGAGAACACTTTATGTATGTCTTGCTATGAATACCTGTGGTGAGAATGGAGTATCATATTGATTCACTTGAGATATGTTTTGGCACTCGACTCGAGGATTCTCGAGGTGACATTGGGGTAATCTATGCATATGG
The DNA here is from genome assembly GCF_003073215.2 of Triticum urartu. Taxonomy (NCBI): domain Eukaryota; kingdom Viridiplantae; phylum Streptophyta; class Magnoliopsida; order Poales; family Poaceae; genus Triticum; species Triticum urartu. The sequence continues at coordinate 284,779,390 of NC_053025.1, forward strand.
GTTGATGCACGTTCTCATCTTTTGTTTCTAAAGTAGAAATCTTGGGGTACTATCTGAGGTTCTTTGTGTTGGATTGAGTATTATGAATCTGAATTTGCCTTGGTGTTATTTTAGTATGAACTCTTGATAGATCGATCGGAAAGAATAACTTGGTGTTATTTTAGTATGAACTCTAGGATAGATTGATCGGAAAGAATAGCTTTGAGGTTGTTTGGTACCCTACAAACAATTTCTTCTTATGTTCTCCACTAGATAGGGAGTTATTTTTCATTGCACGTTGAGGGAAGGTTATATGATCTAATTATATTAGCATTGTTGAGAGATTGCACTAGCGAAAGTACGGACCGTATGCCTCATTTTCAAGCATTGCAATACCGTTTGTTCTCCTTTTTATCAATTCCTATCTTGCTGTTTTTATTGTTCCTATTACAAAAATCAATATCTACTATCCATACTACACTATTATCACCATCTTTTCCCTGAACTAGTGCACCTATACAATTTACCATTGTATTTGGTGTGTTGGGGACACAAGAGACTCTTTTTTATTTGGTTGCAAGGCTGCTTGAGAGAGACCATCTTCATCCTACCTCCCACGGATTGATAAACCTTAGGTCATCCACTTGAGGGAAAATTGCTACTGTCCTACAAAACTTCAGGCTTGGAGGCCCCACAAGAGTCTACAAGAATAAAGTTGCGTAGTGGACATCAATCTCTTTTCTGGCTCCATTGCCGGGGAGGTGAGTGCTTGAAGGTATATCTTTAGATCTTGCAACTGAATCTTTTAGTTTCTTGTTTTATTACTATTTTGGTTTATAAAAAGAAAACTACAAAAAATGGAATTGAGGTTGCATCATATTAATCATCTTTATAATGACTTTCGTGAAAATGATGGAAAGGAAAATTTTGCTCAATTGATAGAATAAGAACTCAATAAAATGTTGGGCATAATTGATGAGCATGATTGCAATGTTGCTAGTATGAATTCTTTGAATATCCATGATGTTAATGATATGCAAAGCTATAAGTTTGGGGATGCTATGTTTGATGAAGATGATATTTTTTGTCCCCCAAGTTTTGATGAGAAAATTTATTATGATGATTGCATGTCTCCTATTTCTGATGATTATATTGATGAAAGTGGATTTGGAGAGATCATGACTTTATTTAGTGATGAATCCACTATTCTGGAAGAGGTTCCAATTGATTATGAAAACATAGTTCCTATCTATGATGATTATGGTGATGACATGTATGCTACAAAGAAGTATGATAATCATGAAACTTGTCATCATGATTTTAATTTTCAATGTCATGAAAGATATTTTGTTGAGTTTGCTCCCACTACTATTCATGAGAATAAATTTGCTTATGTGGAGAGTAAGAAATTTTTTATGCTTGTGGATCATTAAAAGAATGATTATGTGATAGTTATATTGTTGAATTCATTCATGATGTTACTAAAAATTATTATGAGGGAGGAACATATGCTTATAGGTATTGCAATAATATCAAGTTTCCTCTCTATGTGTTGAAAATCTTGGAGTTATGTTTGTTTTGCCTTCCTATGCTAGTTGATTCTTGTTCCCATAAATTATTTGATCACAAAATCCCTATTCATAGGAAGTGGGTTAGGCTTAAATGTGCTAGTCAGATGCTTCATGATGCTCTCTTTGTGTTTCAATTCTTATCTTGTATGTGAGCATCATTGAAATCATCATGCCTAGCTAAAAAGGCATTAAAGAAAAGCGCTTGTTGGGAGACAATGCAACACTTTTACCTACTGTTTTTGTGTGTTCACATGATTAGGCTACTGTAGTAATCATGTTCTATAGCTTTTATTTCAATAAAGTGCCAAGTAAGACCTTTGGGATGGTCTATGGTTATAGTTGATTTGATCTTGTTGAAAAACAGAAACTTTTGCGCCCAGTAATATAATTTTCAAAATTCACAGAAGCCTGATAAAATCCTGTTTTCTACACACAAGATTAATGTACAAATTTCCTACGTTGTCCTAATTTTGCAGAATTGTTTGAGTTACAAAAGTATACGAAGTTCCCAGATCATGACAGTCTGTTCTGTTTTTGACAGATTATGTTGTCAATGCATAGTTTGCTTGTTTTCTAGTTCGTATGGCTTATATTGCTCAATATAAACTGTGGGAATGATAATCTACAGTAGGCATTGTGTGGGAACAATTATGAATCTTGTCTTTGACAGTACCAAAGTGAATGATTTGTCTTTATCATATTAATGCATCTCACGAAGTTTCGTTAAGTTTTGTGTGATTGAAGTTTTCAAGTTTTGGGTGAGATATCGATATGAGGAGAATAAGGAGTGACAAGAGCCTAAGCTTGGGGATGCCCAAGGCACCCCAAGGTAATATTGAAGGAAGATCCAAGCAACTAAGCTTGGGGATGCCCCGGAAGGCATCCCCTCTTTCGTCTCCAACGTTATCAGTAACCTTACTTGAAGCTATGTTTTCATTCGTCACATGATATGTGTTTTGCTTGGAGCGTCATTTTATTTTGTTAGGATTTTCTTGCTGTTATTGATAATAATGTTTTCATCTTTTATTTCAATAAAAATGTCAAGTATAGCCTTTAGAATGCTTATTTTGCAAGTATATGAGTTGCTGTTTCGAAACAGAAAGCTTATCGCTGTTGCAAAAATTCCCGAGAAAAGTCAGAATGTGATAAAATGTGAAACTTTTTGCACAATAAGCTATGATAAATTTTCTACAGTGTGGTAAATTTTTATAATTTTTTGAGTGACAGAAGTATGAATGTTCTTGCATCCTTTACAGACTGTTCTGTTTTGACTGATTGCTGTTATGTTTGCATTATTTACATATGTTTGCTTGTTTAATGATTCTATTTTAGGATAGGAGTGTTAAATATGCATAATCATTTAGTATGCGATGTTGAATAATAATTCTAGTGATTTTCTACATTAGAGAATGATAAGCTTATTGCATTGATTTATACTGACTTATCTCACGAGTTCTTGTTGAGTTTTGTGTGGATGAAGTTTTTAATATTTAGGGAATCCGTGATATAAAAGGAATTAAGGAGACACAAAAGCTCAAGCTTGGGGATGCCCAATGCATCCCAAGATAATATTTCAAGAAGTCTCAAGCATCTAAGCTTGGGGATGCCCGGTAGGCATCCCACCTTTCTTCATCAACAATTATCGGTTAGTATCGGTTGATCCTAAGTTTTTGCTTCTTCACATGATGTATGCCATTCTTATAATTTCATTTCATTTTGTTTTGCTTGGTGTTTTAATAAAATACTTAGATCTAAAACTTTTAAATAAGAGAGAGTCCTCAAATAGCTACCCATTTACTTAACTACTCATTTGATCTTCACTTATATCTTTTTGGAGTAGTTTGTCAGTTCTCTCATGCTTCACTTATATTATTTTGAGAGATGACATTTTTTATGCTCATGATCTTCACTTAAATTTGTTTGAGCTTGTCAAAAAGCAATTGCAACATATGAAACTAGTCCCAAAGTGATAGATATTCAAGAGGGATATAATAAAAACTTTCATGAAGATCATTGGACAAAATAAACTTGATTCTTTGTAATAGTTTTGCGGTATGATGATAGTGATATGTGAGTCATGTTAGTGAGTAATTTGTAATGCCCCGGATACAACTTTCCATATTTGTACTCCGACTCTTGCCTTTTCCGGAGATGCGATATGAGATTCCCTTCGTGGTTGGGTTTTTTCTTCGTTTTGCATTTTGTCCATGTCATGCATTTCATATCATGTCATCATGTGCATCTCATTTGCATACGTGTTCGTCTCATGCATTCGAGCATTTTCCCCGTTGTCCGTTTTGCAATCCGACACTCCTATGCCCTCTGGCGCCCCCTTTTGCCTCTTTTCGTGAGCGGGTGTTAAAGTTTCTCGGAATGGACCGAGATTTGCCAAGTGGCCTTGGTTTACCACCGGTAGACCGCCTGTCAAGTTTCGTGCCTTTTGGAGTTCGTTTGATACTCAAACGGTTAACCGGGGAACCTTAAAGGCCTCGTGTGTGTTGCAGCCCAACACCCCTCCAAGTCAGCCCCCAAACCCCCTCCATCCTCTCGGCCGTTGGATCACGATCGCGTGGCCGAAAACCGCACTCCATTTGGACACTCCAAACTCCTCCTACCTATAAATATGTGCTCCTCCCGAATTTTTCGCGGTCTAACCCTAGATCCACTCCTCCACCGCGCATCTGGACGCGTCCTCGCCGCGCCGGACATGTCCAACCGCCGCCTCCATTTCGCCCAGCCAATCCGAGGCTGCCACGTCAGCTCCAACCGCCCCTGCGTCCAACCCCGCCGGGCCACGTGTCCACCCGCGCCCCACATCGCCGCCGGGCCCATGGAGCCCATCTCCGGCCCGCTCCAGGGTACGGCGGGCCCGATCCGCCCAAGCCGTCAGGATCCCGCGGCGCCTTCACCGGACCCTGCCGCCTACGTGCCATCGCCGGCGCCAACTCTGGCGACCAGGTGCACCGTCCGCCCGCACCTCGCAGCTCCGCTCGGCGCCCGTCACTGCAGGCTCCGGTGCCATCTCCCGCCGCAACGGGCCCGCAGGCTGGCCGACGTGCTCCTCCGCCCAGGGGCCGGAACCCCCCAGTCTTCGGTCACCTTTCCCTCGAGCCCCATGGAGCGCCGCCGCCTGAAACTCCCGCGTCGGCCCCGCCTCATTTCAGATTCGGTCGAGTTGGACCCGGATCTGCCACCTCTACATCACCCGACGCCGTCGCTCCGCGCCTGCCCGCTCGCCGGAGTACTAGCTTCGCTGGCCTCGTCCCCGGTCGGGAGGAGGACGACGCTCGCGCGCCCATCCAGCTCCCCTCCATCGCCCTGGTGGGCCCCGCAGCCGGCCCAGCTCTTATGCAAGGCCCGGCCTGCCTCTATTTGCGTAATGGGCCGAAGCCCACGTGGTGAGATTCCCTATTCCCCGTCCCGAGCGCTGTTTAGCTATCTGACGCTCGGACCTTTTTTTCAACAAGTCCTCAGATCCTCATGATATATGCCTCTGTTCATCATGCCATAACTTCTCATCCGTAGGTCCGTTTTGTCCATATGATATATCAAAATGTTCATCCTGATGTGCTCTTCATTTTGCTACATTGTGCCATGCTTGTTTGAGTCCATCTTGATGCCCAAATGACTGTTGCAAGAGTGCTATGAAATGCTAGTTCCTGTTTCTTAGAGGAGTATGAGCATTTGTCATTTTTGCTACATTTATTGTGTGCTGCATATGGGCATGAGCTCTACATGTGTTTTGGGCTATACCATGCCATCTTTACAGGGGTGAATGCCATGTTTTTTTGTGATCATTGTGGTGACTAGAACAAGCATGCAAAGTATCTCTCGTGATATTGCTGATTTCAGAGACTTAGAATTTCACTAAGTCATTTCCCTGCTGTTATTTTTATGCCATGTATCCATGATGCTACAGAGAGATCCATGCTTCTTTTGAGTATGTTCAGTAAGGATGATTTGGACATATTGTTATGCTCTATCCTTCCATGCCCCTATTTGCATTTATGGAGTTCCCTAGCATGACTCAATCTTGCTCTACTTTTGCTATGAAATGTTCCTGGCAGCTTGTTTACGTGTTAATCAATTTTGCCAAGGTTGTTGTAGTTGATCAATGCATGCTACGAGTTTTTTTGCCATGGGAGACGATTACGTGATCGAGGAACCCGTTGAGTACGCTTACGAGGATCAAGCTTACGTCAACTCGGAGAACTTTGTAGGCAAGATGACCATACCCTCGAAATCACTTCTATCTTTGCTTGCTAGTTGCTCGTTCTATTGCTATGCTGCGATACCTACCACTTGCTTTATCATGCCTCCCATATTGCCATGTCAAGCCTCTAACCCACCTTTCCTAGCAAACCGTTGTTTGGCTATGTTACCGCTTTGCTCAGCCCCTCTTATAGCGTTGCTAGTTGCAGGTGAAGATGAAGTTTGTTCCATGTTGGAACATGGATATTGTTGGGATATCATTGCTATATATATTTTACTTTAATGCATCTATATACTTGGCAAAGGGTGGAAGGCTTGGCCTTATGCCTGGTGTTTTCTTCCACTCTTACCGCCCTAGTTTCCGTCATACCGGTGTTATGTTCCTTGATTTTGCGTTCCTTACGCGGTTGGGTTATAATGGGAACACCTTAACAATTTGGCTTGAATAAAACTCCTCCAGCAAGGCCCAACCTTGGTTTTGCCATTTGCCACCTGAGCCTTTTTCCCTTGGGTTCTGCAGACTCAAGGGTCATCTTTATTTTAAACCCCCGGGCCAGTGCTCCTCTGAGTGTTGGTCTAAAACAGAGCCACTTACAACGCCACCTCGGGGAAACTTGAGGGTTGGTTTTAGTTGTACGTATTGTTCATCCGGTGTGCCCTGAGAATGAGATATGTGCAGCTCCTATCGGGATTTGTCGGCACATCGAGCGACTTTGCTGGTCTTGTTTTACCATTGTCGAAATGTCTTGTAACCGGGATTCCGAGTCTGATCGGGTTGTCCTGGAAGAAGGAATATCCTTTGTTGACCGTGAGAGCTTGTGATGGGATAAGTTGGGACACCCCTGCAGGGTTTTGAACTTTTGAAAGCCGTGCCCGTGGTTATGGGCAGATGGGAATTTGTTAATATCCGGTTGTAGAGAACTTGACACTTAACTTAATTAAAATGCATCAACCGCATGTGTAGCCGTGATGGTCTCTTTCCGGCGGAGTCCGGGAAGTGAACACGCTTCCCGTGTTATGCTTGAACGTAAGTTGTGTCAGGATCACTTCTTGATCACTTCTAGTTCACGACCGTTCTTTGCTCCTCTTCTCGCTCTCATTTTCGTAAGTTAGCCACCAAATATGCTAGTGCTTGTTGCAGCTCCACCTCACTACCTTTTCCTACCCATAAGCTTAAATAGTCTTGATTGCGAGGTTGTGAGATTGTTGAGTCCCCGTGACTCACAGATTCCTTCCAAAATAGTTGCAGGTGCCGATGATACCAGTGCAGATGACGCAACCGAGCTCAAGTGGGAGCTCGATGAAGGTCGTGTTCGTTGTGTTGTTTCGTTTCCAGTTGATCAGTAGTGGAGCCCAGTCGGGGCGATCGGGGATCTATGCATTTGGGGTTGTCTTTCTTTATTTGGTTCCGTAGTCGGACCTTGATTGTATTCTGGATGATGTAATGTTGTATCTATGTATTGTGTGAAGTGGCGATTGTAATCCAACTCTTTATCCCTTTCTTATTCAGTACATGGGATGTTTAAAGATTACCCCTCTTGTGACATGCCTACTAAGTCGTGCTCCGACACGTGGGAGATATAGCCGCATTGTGGGTGTTACAAGTTGGTAATCAGAGCCTTCCCCGACTTAGGAGCCCCCTGCTTGATCGAATCGTTGATGTTGTTGAGTCTAAAAAATGTTTTGAGTCTTATAGGATTATATATATCGGAGAGTAGGATTCTTTTTACTCCCCAGTCCCTTCGTCGCTCTGGTGAGGCCTCCTGACATAGAGTTTTGACTTTTCTCTTCCCAAATTTCACGATTTTTTTTAGGATCACACGGGTATCTTGGAATCGTTCCGATGGTTTTGTGGCGAGAACATCGTTCTTGGTGCCTCCTGACATTTAGGGGCTATGGCAGTGTCCCGGGGAGTTGAGCTCCGAGGTGTTGTCGTCACGATTTTATCATTGCAGTTCTGGAATACCTGAGTTCGCCGACATCGAAAATCTCTTTTATGTTGTTGTTGGTGAGATAACCTCGACGCCACCCAGTACTGGGGAGGGAGTTCGGGAGTATTGCCATAACTCATATAACGGATGCTTTTCGAAGGTTGAGGTAAATGATTTCCGAAGGTTGCTTGGTTATGTGTTGAAGGATGGATACAACTGGATGTAGGTATTGTTAGTTTGGGTGAGATATTATGCTTCCCCTGTATCCCCAACACCTGATTGCATAACCAGAAAGTTTTGGGAGTTTGTAAGTGGGAATTCAAGTAGCTCGTAGGAATTCTTTCCAACAGACACATGATATGACATGGGGTGTACCATATGTTTGTTCCGGCTTATTCTGCAAGCCAATCCTTTTTTTGTTTTGAGTTGTGGTACTCGAGTTGCTTCAATGTCAAATGTTGATTCCATGCCTCTTTTGAAGCGGTGTTCTCATATTTCTATGTGAGTACTAATCCTTCATGATAATCGAGATTGTCATGTAAATCCTTTCCAACCGGTGTGTTTCTCTTCAAGGGGATCCGATCATTTTCAACATCCGCAAGATCCAATCTCAGTTTTCTCAACGGTGTTCGTTTCATCCATCCCAAGTTGACTTTCTTGTCCCTACCTCCCACCCTTGTTTCTTCAAGGACTTAGATTTCTTAATCGAGTATCCATCTTATTGATGTGAAGTCTCCATTCTTTTCCGTAAATATTCTTATCCGGTGATTATCAGGAAGATACTAACGGAGCTTCAAGTTTATCATTGTTTATTCTCTTTCTTATTCGTTGGATTCAATTCAAGCTTTGCCAATCATATCTTTTCCTTGTTGCAAATGATTTCTCATGCCGGTGCACCTCTTAATCATTCCCCGCTTGCTATTCAATTGTTCCGGAGTGCTCAAGATATCTCGAAGATTCGTGTTTTCCACTCTGCTTTCATTCAAGCTCTTTCGAGAATGTTATCCCATTCAAGTCATTTAATTCAACCGGTGCAATCTCTCTTTTAAATCTCTTCAACGGTGTTTCTTTTGAATGGGCCCTACCCACAGGTCTTTTCCCAGGATCTTACCTGACTCTTCTAATTTTACCGGGGTTATTCTCAAATCTTCCAAAGTTTGACGTAAGAATGAGTTATCATAAGTCAAATGCCTTTCTCCAAGATCTGTCAAATTCTTATCACCGTTGGCTCAACCTTTTAAATTCGTCATCCCGGAGTATCTCAACAATTCATGGTGGTGTTTCTCGTCGTCATTCTCAATATTTGAAGACTGAAGAAGAGTTTTCCTCCATATCTTGCTCTATTCTCTTCAAGATTCATGGTGCTAGCTTTATGCCATCCTCTCATAATTGTTTTCGATTGTGAGAATTCTTTTCACCCATCCGGAGCAGTTCAGGAGTCTTTTCAGTCTGATTCTCCGGAGGCCATCATTTTGTGTTATTCATTCTCAGCTTTCAGCTCTCATTCTCTAAATCTTACTGGTGCATCATTCAAGTTTTCTCTAATCAGCTCGTGATCTCTTCGTTCTCTTGTATAAAATTCCCTCAAGTATCTTCATTCGTTCTCTAATTCTCACCGGTGATTCATCCCTTTACTTCGTTCATTTTCAATTCTTACGGCGGTTTGTTCAAGACTCCTCTTCATACGTTATCATATCAATTCATTCGTTCTTTCAAATCTTACCGGCGGATTGTTGAAGTCTTTTCTCAAGTTTAAGCTATACCTCTCTTTAATCCTTTCCACGAGAATAATTAGTATGCCAAATCCGTTGCTTGTCATCAATTTAATTGATGAAGGATAAGCATAATGTAATTCTTATTCTTGTTTCATCCAATGGATTAATTCCTTATTCCGGAGGTTCATCAAATTCTCGGTTTTATTTGGTTCATCTTTTCTTTTCCCGGGAGTTCCAAGCTCTCTCAATTTTCTAGTCATGAAGATCCATCTAATCATTGCAAGTCTTCACCTTGTGTTTTCAACTTCTCTTTCATTTAGATTGATCATTCTTTTGTTACCGGAGTTCTTCATGGAGACTCTACATGTTGGTTCATAAAGGATTTAATTCCTCCTCGAAGCGTTCATCAAGATTCTTTTCAGAGGAGCTCAAGCATTCTTCATCTTGCAATCCGGAGTGCAATTGTTCTCCCTTATCTTTTGAGGTGGTAATATATCATTCTTCTTTCACAAGAATGAGGTATTTAAACCCATAACTTTCCTCCATGGAGTTATCTTGGTATAAATTTCACCTAAAGCCTTACATTGGGAATGTTGTTCTTTGTGGTGACTATCTATGATCCAAGTTTTATCCTTATCACCTCGGTGGAAGAAGATTTCTATCCTTTTCTAGCTCCCAATCAAATCTTTTCCGTGAGTGGCAAGTTGTCACCTCATAAGTTTGAGATGTCTTCCTTAAGCCCACATCAAGCTTGCTCTTTTCGTTGTTGGTTTTCCAACAACTCCGTTCGACCCTTCTCCTCCACCGCGCATCTGGACGCGTCCTCGCCGCACCGGACATGTCGATCCGCTGCCTCCACGTCGCCCGACCAATCCGAGGCCGCCACGTCAGCTCCAACCCCGCCGCGCCACATGTCTGCCCGCGCCCCACTTCGCCGCCGGGCCCGCGGAGCCCATGTTCGGCCTGCTCCGGGCCGTAGCGGGTCGATCCGCCCGAGCCGCCAGGATCCCACGGCGCCTTCGCCCAACCCTGCCGCCTTCGCCGGACCCTGCCGCCTTCGCGCCATCGCTGGCGCCAACTCAGGCATCCAGGCACACCGTCCGCCCGCACCTCGCAGCTCCGCTCGGCGCCCCTCGCTGCGGGCTCCGGTGCCATCTCCCGCCGCATCCGGCCCACAGGTTGGCCGACGTGCTCCGCCGCCCAGGGGCCGGAACCCCCCAGTCTTCAGTCACCTTTCCCTCAAGCCCCATGGAGCGCCGCCGCCTGAAACTCCCGCGTCGACCCCGCCTCATTTCAGATTCGGTCGAGTTGGACCCGGATCTGCCGCATCTGCATCACCCGACGCCGGCCCTCCGCGCCTGCCCGCTCGCCGGAGTACTAGAGCCGCCGGCCTCGTCCCCGGTCGGGAGGAGGACTACGCTCGCGCACCCAACCACCTCCCCTCCGTCGCCCTTGTGGGCCCCGCAGCTGGCCTAGCTCCTCCGCAAGGCCCGGCGTGCCTCTATTTGCGTAATGGGCCAAAGCCCACGTGGTGAGATGCCCTATTCCCCACCCCGAGCGCTCTTTAGCTATCTGACGCTCGGACCTTTTTGTTTCACCAAGTCCTCAGATCCTCATGATATATGCCTCTGTTCATCATGCCATAACTTCTCATCCGTAAGTCCGTTTTGTGCATAAGATATATCAAAATGTTCATCGTGATGTGCTCTTCATTTTGTTCCATGCTTGTTTGAGTCCATATTTATGGCCAAATGACTGTTGCAAGAGTGCTATAAAATGTTAGTTCTTGTTTCTTAGCAGAGTATGAGCATTTGTCATTTTTGCTACATTTATTGTGTGCTGCATATGGGCATGAGCTCTACATGTGTTTTGGGCTATGCCATGCCATATTTACAGGGGTGTATGCCATGTTTTTTGCGATCATTGTGGTGACTAGCACAAGCATGCAAAGTAGCTCTCGTGATATTGCTGATTTCAGAGACTTGGAATTTCACTGTCATTTCCCTGCTATTATTTTTATGCCATGTATCCATGATGCTACAGAGAGATCCATGCTTCTTTTGAGTATGTTCAGTAAGGATGATTTGGACATATTGTTATGCTCTATCCATCCATGCCCCTGTTTGCATTTATGGAGTGCCCTAGCATGACTCAATGTTGCTCTACTTTTGCTATAAAATGTTCCTGGCAGATTGTTTACGTGTTAATCAATTTTGCCAAGGTTGTTGTAGTTGATCCATGCATGCTATGAGTTTGTTCTTGCTTTGGTTAGCTTCATGAGCATGTATTCTTGCTGATGCTATGCTTATCTTGCCATGCAATGCCTTGTGTTGAGTGAATCAAGCTCGTAAACATGCCTTCATAACTCTGTTTTTGCCATGTCCAGTTTTCTGCTAAGTCTGAATCTGTTAACGAAACTTGCTATGTTTACATGGGTACCATCATATCTTCTGATCCTTTTTGGCTTATGGTCAGTAAGGGGCTTTTGTTATATGCTTTGAGTAGATCCATGCCATGCCTTTTATTGATATGTTATGTTCCTGTAGCATGTTGTTGTCTTGCTCTAAACATTGCTTCCTGATGTTAATTCCTGACATGTTAGTATTTTCACTAAGTCTGTGATGCTGATATCTTTTGCACTTTTTCCATGCTAGTTTGAACCTGTTCTTGTGTGTTTTAGCCGTAGCTCAGTGTTCATCTTTTGTCAAGCATCCTGAGTAGATCACTGCCATGTGCTTTGTTGTTATATTGGAGTTCGATAGCTTAGCTTCTTGGTTGCATTCTAGATGGCATCATGCTGTTAAACGCAGAATTGTGCTATTATTGTTTTGCTTGCCATTTGCAAACTGTGCATCCGTTTCCGGTGATCTTTATATTGATTTCGACCGAAATCAACTCATCTTTCCAGCGGCGCACTTGGTTTGCCAAGTTGAGGACTGGTTCAATATTTTCCTTCTAGAGCACGCATATGCATTGCATATCACATCCCGCATATCATGCCATGTTTTGCATCATGTTGCTTGCGCATTGCACCGTGGTTGATTGTTGTTTTCCTTTGCTTGTGTTCTTTCTTTGGGTAGAGCCGGGAGACGATTATGTGATCGAGGAACCCGTTGAGTACGCTTACGAGGATCAAGCTTATGTCAACTCGGAGAACTTTGCAGGCAAGATGACCATACCCTCAAAATCACTTCTATCTTTGCTTGCTAGTTGCTCGTTCTATTGCTATGCTGCGACACCTACCACTTGCTTTATCATGCGTCCCATATTGCCATGTCAAGCCTCTAACCCACCTTTCCTTGCAAACCGTTGTTTGGCTATGTTACCGCTTTGCTCAGCCCCTCTTATAGCGTTGCTAGTTGTAGGTGAAGATGTAGTTTGTTCCATGTTGGAACATGGATATTGTTGGCATATCATTGCTATATATTGTTTACCTTAATGCATCTATATACTTGGCAAAGGGTTGAAGGCTCAGCCTTATGCCTGGTGTTTTGTTCCACTCTTTCCGCCCTAGTTTCCGTCATACCGGTGTTATGTTCCTTGATTTTGTGTTCCTTACGCGATTGGGTTATAATGGGAACCCCTTGATAGTTCGCCTTGAATAAAACTCCTCCAGCAAGGCCCAACCTTGGTTTAACATTTGCCACCTAAGCCTTTTTCCCTTGGGTTCTGTAGACTCAAGGGTCATCTTAATTTTAACCCCCCCGGGGCCAGTGCTCCTCTGAGTGTTGGTCCAAAACAGATCCACTTGCAGCGCCACCTCGGGGAAACTTGAGGGTTGGTTTTAGTTGTATGTAGTGTTCATACGGTGTGCCCTGAGAACGAGATATGTGCAGATCCTATCGGGATTTGTCGGCACATCGGGCGGCTTTGCTGGTCTTGTTTTACCATTGTCAAAATGTCTTGTAATCGGGATTCCGAGTCTGATCAGGTCGTACTGGGAGAAGGAATATCCTTCGTTGACCGTGAGAGCTTGTGATGGGCTAAGTTGGGACACCCCTGCAGGGTTTTGAACTTTCTTCAACCGTGCCCGCGGTTATGGGCAGATGGGAATTTGTTAATACCTAGTTGTAGAGAACTTGACACTTAACGTAATTAAAATGCATCAACCGTGTGTGTAGCCGTCATTGTCTCTTTCTGGCGGAGTCCCGAAAGTGGTTTCAGGATCACTTCTTGCTCACTTTGTAACGCCCTCGATGCGGCTATATCTCCCATGTGTCGAAGCACGACTTAGAGGCATAACCGCATTGAAAGCAATGTCACAACTGAGGTAATCTTCACACCAACCCATGTAATACATAAGGGAAAGAGATACATAGTTGGCTTACAATCGCCACTTCACACAATTACATGAATAGAGCATTACAACATCCAAATACAATCAAGATCCGACTACGGAACAAAAATAAAGAGCAACCCCAAATGCGACAAGGTCCCCCGATCGACCCCAACTGGGCTCCACTACTGATCAACTAGAAACGAAACAAGACAAAGGGCAAGATCTTCATCGAGCTCCTCCTTGAGCTTGGTTGCGTCACCTGCTCGGTAACATCGGCACCTGCAAACTGGTTTTGGAAGTATCTGTGAGACACGGGGACTCAGCAATCTCACACCCTCGCGATCAAGACTATTTAAGCTTATGGGTAAGGTAAAAGGTATGAGGTGGAGCAGCAGCAAGCGACTAGCATATATTGTGGCTAACATACGCAAAAGAGAGCGAGAAGAGAAGGCAAAGCACGATCGAGAAACTATGATCAAGAAGTGATCCTCGAACAACCTACATCAAGCATTACTCCAACACCGTGTTCACTTCCCGGACTCTGCCGAAAAGAGACCATCATGGTAACACACGCGGTTGGTGCATTTTAATTAAGGTCAACTTCAGGTTTTCTACAACCGGACATTAACAAATTCCCATCTGCCCATAACCGCGGGCACGACTTTCGAAAGTTCAAATCCCTGCAGGGGTGTCCCAACTTAGCCCATCACAAGCTCTCACGGTCAACGAAGGATATTCCTTCTAGTGGGAAGACCCGATCAGACTCGGAATCCCGGTTACAAGACATCCTCGACAATGGTAAAACAAGTCCAGCAAGACCGCCTGATGCGCCGACATCCTGAAAGGAGCTGCACATATCTCGTTCTCAGGGCAACACCGGATGAGACATCCTACGAGTAAAACCAGCCCTCAAGTTTCCCCGAGGTGGCCCTGCAGTCTACTCATTTTGGACCAACACTTCTACAAGCACTGGCCCCGGGGGGGGGGGGTTAAAATAAAGATGACCCTTGGGCTGGCCTAACCCAAGGGAAAAAGAGACTAGGTGGCGAATGGTAAAACCAAGGTTGGGCCTTGCTGGAGGAGTTTTATTCAAGGTGAACTGTTAAGGGGTTCCCATTATAACCCAACCGCGTAAGGAACGCAAAATCCGGGAACATAACACCGATATGACGGAAACTAGGGCGACAAGAGTGGAACAAAACACCAGGCATAAGACCGAGCCTTCCACCCTATACCAAGTATATAGATGCATTAATTAAATAAGATATATTGTGATATCCCAACAAGTAAACATGTTCCAACAAGGAACAACATCTCCATGTTCCAACAAGGAACAAACTTCAATCTTCACCTTCAACTAACAACGCTATAAGAGGGGCTGAGCAAAGCGGTAACATAGCCAAACAACGGTTTGCTAGGACAAAGTGGGTTAGAGGCTTGGTTCAACAATATGGGAGGCATGATAAGCAAGTGGTAGGTATTGCGGCATAGGCATAGCAAAAGAGTGAGCAACTAGCAAGCAAAGATAGAAGTGATTTTGAGGGTATGGTCATCTTGCCTGAAATCCCGCAAGGAAGAAGAACGAGTCCATGAAGAAGACAAACGGACGTAGTCGAACGGGTCCTCACAAACGCGACGATAACAGAACCAACCCGAATAAGCAACACCGGAAAGAAGCACACAACATAGTAAACAAACCACACACGAACATGGTATGATATGCGGGATGCGGTATGCGGTGCATATGCATGATTTGGAAAGGAATGATTGAACCTGGCCTCAACTTGGAAATCCAAGAGTGCCACTGGAAATGTGAGGTGATTTCGGTTGAGATCGATATAAAGATCACCGGAATCGGATGCACGGTTTGGAAATGGCAAGCAAAACAAATATGGCACCGGTCTGCGATAATCAGCAAGTAGCCATCTAAATGCATCAATATAAATATGCTACAACACTCAAACATGGCAACAAAATACATGGCAGGGATCCCCTCATGATGCTTGACAAAAGATGAACACTGAGCTATGGCTAATTCAGACAATAACAGGTTCAAACAAGCATGGCAAAAGTGCAAACGATAACAGGTTTCAGACTTAGTGAAATTAACACAAGTCTGGAATTTATCATCAGGAAGCACACTTTAGAGCACGAAAACTACATGCTACAGGAACATATCATGGCAATGAAAGGCATGGAATGAAGCTACTCAAAGCACTTAACAAAAGTCCCTTAGTGACCTTGAGCCAAAAGGGATCAGAAAATACAATTGCAAGCATGTGAACATGGCAAAAACATAAACAGATCCCAGACTTTGTGAAAAACTGGAGCATGCAAATCAGTTAACGAGTAGGCATGTTCACGAGCTCGATGCACTCACTACAGAGCATGGCATGACAAACTAAGCATACACCCATCAAGAATACATGGCATAGAAGCTATACATGGCAAGAACAACAACATAGCATGCACGGATCAATACCAACATCCTCGGCAAAATCGCTAACAAGTCAACAATCTGCCAGGATTCACGATATAGCAAAAGTAGAGCTCGATTGACTCAAGCTAGGGTGCTCCATAATTGCAAACAAGGACATGTATGGATAGATCACAACAATGTTAACAAAATATTCTTACTGATCATCCTCAAAAGAGGCAGGGATCACTAGGAAACAATATGAACATATGGCATAACGACAAAATCAGGACAAGGACCGATTACGGTACTTTGCAAGCTTGTGCTAGTCACCACAAAGATCAAAAAAATACATGGCAAGCACTTCTGTAAAGATGGCATGGCATATAACAAAACACATGTAGAGCTCAGGATCATAGCATGCACACATTAAACATGGCAAAAATGACAAAAAGCTAATTGATGAAATGGATCTGACAAATTACTCACATAGCCCTCTTCCAACAGCATTTAGGGCATCAAGATGAGCTCAAATGAAAATGATGCAATGAGATGAAATGATGTACTCCTTGAGACGAACATTTTTATATGCTACACGCTCAAAACGGAGCCACGGATGATGAGTTATGGCATGATGAAAATGTCCAAAAATTATGAAGAGAGAGAGGGAAAAGTCAACCGAGAATTAGGGTTTCAGATTCCAGATCCGATCGGTGCACTGTAGACGAGGCGCTCGGATCTCTCGTCGGAGATGGTGAAGAGAACGGCGGCCGGTGGCGCTCGGGCGCGGGGAGGCCGGGGAGCTCGAGGGGCGGCGCGGACGCGGCTTCGGGTGGCTCCGGAGCTCCTCCGGCGAGCTCAGCAGAGCAAGGCGGTGCGGATCCGTGGGGAACGGCGGCGAGGGGCATGGCGGCGGCCGGCGGAAGTCCGACGGGTCTGCGCCGGCGAAGACGGCGTCCGGCGACGCCGGTGGGCGGCGGTAGGCGTGGCGCTCGCGGCCGAGTCCTGCAGGCGCGGCGAGGCAGGGCCTCCGGCGCCGGCGGCGAGATGGCGAAATCCGGCGAGGTGCGGCGGAGCGGTCCGGTGAGTCGCGTCGTCGGCGGCGAAGGCAGGCGGCGGCCGGAGCTAGGAGCTCGCCGGCGCGGGCGAAGAGAGGCGCGGGCGGGCGGCGCGAGGGAGCGGGCCGCGGGGCCGGACACGGGCGCGTGGGCCTCGGGCGGCGCGGCGATGTGGGCACCGGGCGGGGCGAATGCCAGCCCGACACGTGGCGGCGGACATCATGGGCGGACATGTCCGTCGGCGGGAAAAATGTCCGGCGGCTGAGGGAAGAGAGGGGCTAGGGTTTTGCGCGAGAATTTCGGGGGTGATGACATACATATAGGTAGAGGGAGCTAGGAGAATCCAAATGAGGTGCGGTTTGCGGCCACGCGATCGTGATCGAACGACCGAGATGATGGAGGAGGTTTAGGTGGGTTTTGGGCCACTTTGGAAGGATGTTGGGCTGCAACACACACAAGGCCTTTTTGGTCCCTTGGTTAACCGTTGGAGTACCAAACAAAGTCCAAATGGCATGAAACTTGACAGGCGGTCTACCGGTAGTAAACCAAGGCCGCACGACAAGTCTCGGACAAATACAAAAACTTTTAACACCCGCACACGAAAGGAGGTAGAAAGGGACACCGGGTGACATAGGAGCGCCGGGTGGCAAAACGGACAACGGGGAAAATGCTCGGATGCATGAGACGAACATGTATGCAAATGAAATGCACACGATGACATGATATGCAATGCATGACATGCAAGCAACGACAAGGCAACAACAGAGAATAACTAGAAGACTGTAACGCCCCAGATATACTTTCCATATTTGTATCCAACTCTTGCCGTTTCCGGCGTTAACTTATATTTATTTCTCGGGTTCGGGTCTTTGCCTCCGTGTGTTGTTTTCGTTTTCTTGCATCTCATATCATGTCATCTCGTGCGTTGCATTTGCATACATATTCATCTCATGCATTCGAGCATTTTCCCCGTTGTCTGTTTTGCATTCCAGCGCTTCGTTCTCCTCCGGTGGCCATTTCTAGCTTTCTTTCGTGTGGGGATTAAACATTTCCGGATTGGACCGAGACTTGTCATGCGGCCTTGGTTTACTACCGGTAGACCGCCTGTCAAGTTTCGTATCATTTGGACTTCGTTTGATACTCCAACGGTTAACCGAGGGACCGAAAAGGCCTCGTGTGTGTTGCAGCCCAACACCCGCCAAATTTGTCCCAAAACCCACCAAACTCAGCTCCATGTCCTAGAGCGTTCGATCACGATCGCGTGGGCGAAAACCGCACCTCATTTGGTCTCTCCTAGCTCCCTCTACGCCTATTTAAAGGCCCCCCATTTTCGGATCTCGGATTCTCCCCGTCCTCCTCCTAAAAAAAACAGATCAAACCCACCCCCCACCGACGGACGTGTCCGGATCCGACCGGACAACGTCCGCCCGATCCGCCTCGCCCAACCAGCGTCCGCCACGTGGCCCGCCGCCGCCGCACCGACGGGCCCGCGCGGAGCCCGAGGCCGCCTCGCCGCCGCCCGCCTCCTCCTTCGCCCGAGGCCGCCGCCGCCCGCCGCCCTCGTCACCGGCGCCGCCCCGCCGCCGCCCGCATCAGCGCCGGACGCCGCCGCCTCTCCTCGCCTCCGCACCGCCGGCCCCGCCGCCTCCTCGCCGCGCCGCCGCGGGACGCCGCCCCCGCCGGCGCCGCCGACCGCCGACCGCCCCGCCCTTCGGTCCCCTCGTCGCCGGCCGCTGCCTCCTTCCCCGTCGTCGCCGGTGAACAGTACCGCCGCCGCCTCGGTATCCCTGCCCGATCCAGATCTGGATCTGGGATATTTCGGTTGACTTTCTCCTCCCGAAACCCTAATTTTTGAGAAATCTTTGACTGCTTGTATCTCCGCAACCGTAGCTCCGTTTTGGGCATATGATATATCAAAATCTTTGTCTCGACATGTACATCATTTCATTCCATTGCATCATTTGCATTTGAGCTCTTCGTGAGTAAAATTGCAGATCCGTTAGTTCATCATGCACTTTTGTCATTTTTGCCATGTTTAATCCGTGCATGATATGCCTGTGCCCCTTTGGGATGAGTTGTTAAGCATTTTGTCTTCTTTCCAGAGGTGCCCCCCATGCATTTTTAGGATGTTTGTGTTGTCTTGTGCAAGCTTGCGAAGAGAGGTACCTGAGATTGCTGATTTCAGGGACTTAGTGATTTTCACCAAGTCTGGGATATTTTAGTTCGTGACGCTATATGTCCAGCTTGTTTCCTAGTGATCCGTGCCTCTTTTGAGGATGATCAGTATGGGAGTTTTGATATTTATGTTATGCTCTATCCGTCCATGTCTTTTTTTGCATATGTGGAGTGCTCTAGGTTGACTCAATCGAGCTCAACTTTTGCTTCGTTGTTAATCTGGGCAGATCGTCAACTGGTTTGCGATTTTGCCGATGCTACCGTTAGTGTTCCGTGCATGCTATGCCTTTGTTCTTGCCATGTGTAGCTAGCATATTGTGTCTTATTTCTAGATATATGCTTGCCTTGCCATGACTTGCACCGTAGTGAGTGCATCGAGCTCGTTTACATGCCTTCGTGAGCTATAATTTCAGCATGTCTCAGTTTTCACTATGTCTGAAAACTGATTGTGTTTGAGCTATGTTCGTGAGCTCGGTAGAGTATTTTGTGAACCCTTTTGGCCCCAGGTCACTTTGGGTGTTTTGTTAAGCTTGTTGAGTAGCTACATTCCATGTTCTTACTTGTCATGTTCAGGTCATTTATCATGTTGTTTTGCTGCTCCGAAGAGGGCTTCGTGGTCTGAAATTTCAGGCTAGTGTTAATTTCACTAAGTCTGGAATCTGTTTTGGATATTCGTTTTTGCCATGCTTGTTTGAACCTCTTAATGGATGAATTTGCCTATGGCTCAGTGCTAGTGTTTTGTTAATCATCTTCTGTACATCACTTCCATGTATTTTTTTTCATGTTTGGTGGCTGTAGAATGCTCATTTCGTTGCATTTAGATGCCTACTTGCTGTAAATCGCAAACCGGGGTCATATCTTAAAACGCTTGCCATTTCCAAACCGTAGCTCCGATTCCAATGATCTTTATATCGTTTTCAAGCGATTTCATCCCCTCTATCCAGTGGCACCCTTGGGATTCCATGTTGAGGCCAGGTTCATGCATTTCCTGTCATATCTTGCATTTTGCATCCCGCATCGCATCCCGCATAGCATGTCATCATTTCATCACATTGCTTGGTCTTGCACGTGGTTGATTGTATCCTTGTTGCTTGTTTGTCTTGTTTGGGTAGAGCCAGGAGACGAGTTCGCTACCGAGGAGCCCGTTGAGTTTGCTTGTGAGGATCCAGTCAGCTTTGACAACTGTGCAGGCAAGATGATCATACCCTCGAAATCACTACTATCTTTGCTATGCTAGTTTGCTCGCTCTTTTGCTTTGCCACTGCTACGATTCCTACCACTTGCTTGTCAGCCTCCCAATTGCATGATTGAACCTCTAACCTACCATTGTCCTAGCAAACCGTTGATTGGCTATGTTACCGCTTTGCTCAGCGCCTCTTATAGCGTTGATAGCTGCAGGTGAAGATTGGAGCCGTTCCTTGTTGGAACATTTATTTACTTGTTGGGGTATCATCATATTGCTATGTTATCTTAATGCATCTATATACTTGGTAAAGGGTGGAAGGCTCGGCCTCTCGCCTAGTGTTTTGTTCCACTCTTACCGCCCTAGTTTCCGTCATATCGGTGTTATGTTCCCGGATTTTTGCGTTCCTTACGCGGTTGGGTTATAATGGGAACCCCTTGATATTTCGCCTCGATTAAAGCTTTTCCAGCAATGCCCAACCTTGGTTTTACCATTTGCCACCTAGCCTTTTTTTCCCTTGGGTTCTGCAGACTCAAGGGTCATCTTATTTTCCCCCCCCCCCCCCGGGCCAGTGCTCCTCTGAGTGTTGGTCCGAACTGGGCAGCCTGCGGGGCCACCTCGGGGAAACTTGAGGGTTGGTTTTACTCGTAGCTTGACCTATCTGAGTGTGCCCTGAGAAAGAGATATGTGCAGCTCCTATCGGGATTTGTCGGCACATTCGGGCGGTGTTGCTGGTCTTGTTTTAACCTGTCGAATTGTCTTGAGTTACCGAGATACCGAGTCTGATCGGAACGTCTTGGGAGGAGGTCTATTCCTTCGTTGACCGTGAGAGCTTGTCATGGGCTAAGTTGGGACCCCCCCTGCAGGGATTGAACTTTCGAAAGCCGTGCCCGCGGTTATGGGCAGATGGGAATTTGTTAATGTCCGGTTGTAGACAACGTAAACCTTAATTAATTAAAATGAATCAACAGAGTGTGTTGCCGTGATGGCCTCTTCTCGGCGGAGTCCGGGAAGTGGACACGGTGTTGGAGTAATGCTTGCGCAGGTTGTTCCTCTAGATTCTCGCTCGCGCCTTGCCTCCTCTTCTCGCTCTCTTTTGCGTATAAGTTAGCCACCACATATGCTAGTCGCTTGCTGCAGCTCCACATACTTGCCTTATCCATTCCTATGAGCTTAAATAGTTTTGATCGCGAGGGTGCGAGATTGCTGAGTCCCTGTGGCTCACAGATACTATAATTCCAGATGCAGGTCCAGGTGATTCCGCTCCAGGTGAAGAGTACGAGCTCAAGTGGGAGTTCGACGAGGACTCCCAGCGATATTATGTTTCCTTTCCCGACGATCAGTAGTGGTGCCTAGTTGGGGTTATCGATTCAGGGCCTTGTCGCATGTTGGGGGTCTTTTTCTATTTTGGCACCGTAGTCGGTCCATGAGTGATTTGTATGATGGATGTTATTTATGTACTTTGATGTGACGTGGCGAGTGTAAGCCAACTATGTTATCTCCCCCTTTTATTATGTTTTACATGGGATGTTGTAATGATTGCCTGACTTGCGACATTGCTTTCAATGCGGTTATGTCTCTAAGTCGTGCCTCGACACGTGGGAGCTATAGCCGCATCGAGGGCGTTACAAAGACACCTGGCACAATGGTCTCGGGGAGTTACAACACTCCACCACTATGACAGGATCTCGTCCCGAGATCTAGAATGACACCAGAGGGAAATTGGAAGAGAAAGAGAAGAGGTAAAACTAAGTTGCTTCTTTGACAAATGAGTGAACCCAAATAACCTTGAAAAGGTTGAGCAAAATGAAAGAAAGAAAGCCATGGAGAAGAACAAAGTTGAAAGCACTCCGTTAAGAAAGAGGAACAAGGAAGAATAAATTCGAACAGCACTCCGGTTGAGAAGGGATGCAAGACTTGATAAAATGAAAGAACTTGAGCAGCGGGCACACACTCTAGTTAAATGGATAAGCACGAAAAGAACATGATCTTCACAATTCGAGATGATGATTGAAAAGAGCAACATCACAAGGCCTCTGGAATGAAAGAATATAATATAGATAATTGAAATAAAAGAATGGAGAAGAAAATGTCAACTTCTATCACAAAAGAGCTTGAAAAGACATCTTTAGGAGAAGGGTTGAACGGAGTTGTTGGAGAACCAACAACGAAAAGAATAAGATTGATATGGTCTTATGGAATACATCTCAAATTATGAGGTGACACCCTGCCACTCACGGAAAAAAAATCGGATTGGTATGAACAAGGAGATGAGAAAGTATTTCACCGGGAGGATAAAGAAGAACTTGGGTCCTTTATAAGCACCATGGATAGCAACAATCCTCAGGGAAGGCTTTAGGTGAAATATACCCCAAGATAACTCCAAAGAAGAGGTTGATTGGTTGGAAAGATGACTTGAGCGAAGAGAAAATGATGGATTTAAATACCTCACTCTTGAAAACATGTTAAACATGACACACGAAGGGAAATTGTCAAGAGTGACATGACACCACCTCAAAATATAAGAAAGAAAGAAAGAATCACACTTTGGAAAGCAAGATGAAGAATGCTTGAGCTCCTTTGAAAAGAATCTCAATGAACACTTGGAGAAGGAATGAAATCATAGATGAACCATCATGTAGAACCTCCGTGAAGAACTCCGGTAACAAAAAGGACGATCAAACGGAAGAAAGAGAGGTTGAAAACACAAGGTGAATCCTTGTAATGATTTAGATGGATCTCCGTGGTGATATAATTGCGAGAGGTAGGAACTCCGGGAAAATAGAAGATGAAAAAATTGAGATCAAGAATTTTATGAGCCTCCGGAATAAGGAATTGAGTTCACTTGATGAAACAAGAATAAGAATTACATTATGCTTATCCTTCACCAATTTAAATTGATGACCAACAACGGATTTGACATACTACTTATTCTCGAAGAAAGGATTAAGATAGATATCGCGCCAACTTGAGAAGGTCTTCAACAAAACACCGGTGGAATCGAAACAACGAATGAATTGATACAATAAACGAATGACGAGAAGTCTTGAACGAACCACCGTAAGAATTTAAAATGAACGAAGAGAAAAATAAAGAAACACCGGGAAGAATTATAAAAAGAATGAAGATACTTGAGAGGATTTGATACATGAGAACGAAGAGATCATGAGTCGATTAGAGATCACTTGAACGAAACACCGGTAAAATAGGAGAATGATAACTGACAGCTGAGAATGAATAAACCTGAATTGATGGACTCCGGATAACACACTAAGAAGACTCCTGAATAGCTCCGGATAGGTGAAAAGAATTCTCACAATCAAACAGTTATGAGAGGATGGCAGAGAATGGGGCAAGATTTAAAAGAAACTCTTCTCCGGTCTCCGAATCTGAGAATGACGATGAGAAACACCACCAATAATTGTAGAGGCACTCCGGAAGAATCAAACGCGAAGAGATTGAGCCAACGATGAAAAGAATTCGACAGATCTTGGAGAAAAACATAAGACTGATGATAATTCCTTCTTACGTCAAACTTCAAAAGAATTTAGGATAGCTCCGGGAAAATAAGAAGAGTCAGGTAAGATCCTGGGAAAAGACCTATGGGTTAGGGCCCACTCAAAAGATACACCGTTGAACGATTTAAAGGAGAGATTGCACCGGTTGAATTAAATGGCTTGAATACGATAGGACCTCGAAATAGCTTGAATGAAAGCAGAGTGGAAACACGAATCTTCGAGATATCTTCAGCACTCCGGAACAAATGAATAACGAAAAGTTAATGATTGAGAGGTGCATCGACAAGAGAAGATATTTGAAATAAGGAAAATAATATGATCAAACACCGAAAGCTTGATTTGAATCCACCAGAGAAGAGAACGAGTGAAGAGTGACGAACTTGAAGCTCCGTTAGGATCTTCCTGAGAATCACCGGATAAGAATATTGACGGAAAAGAATGGAGAGACTTCACAAGAATAAAATGGGTACCTCATGAAGAAATCTGAGTCCTTGAAGGAACAAAGGGAGGGAGGGTGGCAAAAACAAAGACAACCTGGGATGGATGAAATGAACAACATTGATAAAGCTGAGATTGAATCTTGCGGATGTAGAAAATGAACAGATCCGCTTGAAGAGAAAACACACCGGTTGAACATGATTTACATGACAATCTCGATTATCAAGAAGGATTAGTATTCCCATAGGAATATGAGAACACCGCTTAGGAAAGGTATGGAATCAACACTTGACTTCGAAGCAACTCGAATACCACATCTCAAAACAAAACAAGGATTGGCTTGCATAATAAGCCAGAACAAACATATGATAGAGATTTCATCTGAAGTTTTCGTGGTGGGGCCTACACGGGCTCGATCGTACAGCACCATCATGTACAAGACAGTGCACATGACATACCAAGCGTCCCCGAGTCGGCATAGCCAAGGACTCTTTAAGACATAATGAGACCACTGTAAAACCAACCGTGGATATGCGGACCACTAGACGCCGAACCCCAATTTCATATCATACATCTGTCGGAAAGATATCCTAAGAGCTACTTGAATTCCCACTTATAAACACCTGAAACTTTCCGGTTATGCAATCAGGTGTTGGGGATACAGGGGAAGCATAATATCTCACGCAATTCTAGAAAATCCTACATCCAGCTGTATCCATCCTTCAACACATAACCAAGAAACCTTCAGAAATCGTCTACCTCAATATTCGAAAAGCATCTGTTATACAAGTTATGGCAATACTCCCGAACTCCCGCCCCAGTACTAGGTGGCGTCGAGGTTATCTCACCAACAACTGCATAAAAGAGATTTTCGATGTCGGCGAAACTAAACTCAGGTATTCCAGAACTACAACGATAAAATTGTGACGACAACACCTCGGAGCTCAAGTCCCTGGGACACTACCACAACCCCTAAATGACAGGAGGCACCAAGAACAATGTTCTCGTCACAAAACCATCGGAACGATTCCAAGATACCCGCGTGATCCTAATTTTTTTTAGTGAAATTTGAGAAGAGAAGAGTCAAAACTCTACGTCAGGATGCCTCACCAGAGCGACGAAGGGACTGAGGAGTAAAAAGAATTCCTAACTCTCCGATATATATAATCCTAAATGACCCAAAACATTTCTAGACTCAATAACGCCAGCGATTCGATCAAGCAGGGGGCTCCTAAGGTCGGGGAAGGCTCTGGTTACCAACTTGTAACGCCCTCGATACGGCTATATCTCCCACGTGTCGAAGCACGACTTAGAGGCATAACCGCATTGAAAGCAATGTCGCAAGTGAGGTAATCTTCACACAACCCATGTAATACATAAGGGAAAGAGATACATAGTTGGCTTACAATCACCACTTCACACAAT
Source organism: Triticum urartu (assembly GCF_003073215.2). Lineage (NCBI taxonomy): Eukaryota > Viridiplantae > Streptophyta > Magnoliopsida > Poales > Poaceae > Triticum > Triticum urartu. The sequence continues at coordinate 284,805,290 of NC_053025.1, forward strand.
TACATGAATAAAGCATTACAACATCCAAATACAATCAAGATCCGACTACGGAACCAAAATAAAGAGCAACCCCAAATGCAACAAGGTCCCCCGATCGACCCCAACTGGGCTCCACTACTGATCAACTAGAAACGAAACAAGACAAAGGGCAAGATCTTCATCGAGCTCCTCCTTGAGCTTAGTTGCGTCACCTGCTTGGTAACATCGGCACCTGCAAACTGGTTTTGGAAGTATCTGTGAGACACGGGGACTCAACAATTTCACACCCTCGCGATCAAGAATATTTAAGCTTATGGGTAAGGTAAAAGGTATGAGGTGGAGCAGCAGCAAGCGACTAGCATATATGGTGGTTAACATACGCAAAAGAGAGCGAGAAGAGAAGGCAAAGCACGATCGAGAAACTATGATCAAGAAGTGATCCTGGAACAACCTACATCAAGCATTACTCCAACACCGTGTTCACTTCCCGGACTCCACCGAAAAGAGACCATCACGGTAACACACGCGGTTGGTGCATTTTAATTAAGGTCAACTTCAGGTTTTCTACAGCCGAACATTAAGAAATTCCCATCTGCCCATAACCGCGGGCACGACTTTCGAAAGTTCAAATCCCTGCAGGGGTGTCCCAACTTAGCCCATCACAAGCTCTCACGGTCAACGAAGGATATTCCTTCTAGCGGAAAGACCCGATTAGACTCGGAATCCCGGTTACAAGACATCCTCGACAATGGTAAAACAAGTCCAGCAAGACCGCCCGATGCGCCGACATCCTGAAAGGAGCTGCACATATCTCGTTCTCAGGGCAACACCGGATGAGACATCCTACGAGTAAAACCAGCCCTCAAGTTTCCCCGAGGTGGCCCTGCAGTCTGCTCAATTCAGACCAACACTTCAACAAGCACTGGCCCTGGGGGGGGGGGGTTAAAATAAAGATGACCCTTGGGCTGGCCTAACCCAAGGGAAAAAGAGGCTAGGTGGCGAATGGTAAAACCAAGGTTGGGCCTTGCTGGAGGAGTTTTATTCAAGGTGAACTGTCAAGGGGTTCCCATTATAACCCAACCGCGTAAGGAACGCAAAATCCGGGAACATAACACCGATATGACGGAAACTAGGGCGGCAAGAGTGGATCAAAACACCAGGCATAAGGCCGAGCCTTCCACCCTTTACCATGTATATAGATGCATTAATTAAATAAGAAATATTGTGATATCCCAACAAGTAAACATGTTCCAACAAGGAACAACATCTCCATGTTCCAACAAGGAACAAACTTCAATCTTCACCTGCAACTAAGAACGCTATAAGAGGGGCTGAGCAAAGCGGTAACATAGCCAAACAACGGTTTGCTAGGACAAAGTGGGTTAGAGGCTTGGTTCAACAATATGGGAGGCATGATAAGCAAGTGGTAGGTATCGCGGCATAGGCATAGCAAAAGAGCGAGCAACTAGCAAGCAAAGATAGAAGTGATTTCCAGGGTATGGTTATCTTGCCTGAAATCCCGCAAGGAAGAAGAACGAGTCCATGAAGAAGACAAATGGACGTAGTCGAACGGGTCCTCACAAACGCGATGATAACGGAACCAACCCGAAGAAGCAACACCGGAAAGAAGCACACAACATAGTAAACAAACCACACACGAACATGGTATGATATGCGGGATGCGGTATGCGGTGCATATTCATGATTTGGAAAGGAATGATTGAACCTGGCCTCAACATGGAAATCCAAGAGTTCCACTGGAAATGTGAGGTGATTTCGGTTGAGATCGATATAAAGATCACCGGAATCGGATGCACGGTTTGGAAATGGCAAGCAAAACAAATATGACACAGGTCTGCGATAAACAACAAGTAGCCATCTAAATGCATCAAGATAAATATGCTACAACACTCAAACATGGCAACAAAATACATGGCAGGGATCCCCTCATGATGCTTGACAAAAGATGAACACTGAACTACGGCTAATTCATACACTAACAGGTTCAAACAAGCATGGCAAAAGTGCAAACGATAACAGGTTTCAGACTTAGTGAAATTAACACAAGTCTTGAATTTATCATCAGGAAGCACACTTTAGAGCACGAAAACTACATGCTATAGGAACATATCATGGCAAAGAAAGGCACGGAATGAAGCTACTCAAAGCACTTAACAAAAGTACCTTAGTTACCTTGAGCCAAAAGGGATCAGAAAATACTATTGCAAGCATGTGAACATGGCAAAAACATAAACAGATCCTAGACTTTGTGAAAAACTGGAGCATGCAAATCAGTTAACGAGTAGGCATGTTCACGAGCTCGATGGACTCACTACAGAGCATGGCATGACAAACTAAGCATACACCCATCGATAATACATGGCATAGAAGCTATACATGGCAAGAACAACAACATAGCATGCACGGATCAATAGAAACATCCTCGGCAAAATCGCTAACAAGTCAACAATCTGCCAGGATTCATGACATGGCAAAAGTAGAGCTCGATTGACTCAAGCTAGGGTGCTTCATAATTGCAAACAAAGACATGTATGGATAGAGCACAACAATGTTAACAAAACATGCTTACTGATCATCCTCAAAAGAGGCACGGATCACTAGGAAACAACATGAACATATGGCATAACGACAAAATCAGGACAAGGACTTGGTGAAATTCTAAGTCCCTGAAATCAGCATTACCGATTACGGTACTTTGCAAGCTTGTGCTAGTCACCACAAAGATCAAAAAAATACGTGGCAATCACCTCTGTAAATATGGCATGGCATATAACAAAACACATGTAGAGCTCCGGATCATAGCATGCACACATTAAACATGGCAAAAATGACAAAAAGCTAATTGATGAAACAGATCTGACAAATTACTCACATAGCCCTCTTCCAACAGCATTTCGGGCATCAAGATGAGCTCGAATGAAAATGATGCAATGAGATGAATGATGTACTCCTCGAGACGAACATTTTGATATGCTACACGCTCAAAACGGAGCCACGGATGATGAGTTATGGCATGATGAAAATGTCCAAAAATTATGAAGAGAGAGGGAAAAGTCAACCGAGAATTAGGGTTTCAGATTCCAGATCCGATCGGTGCACTGTAGACGAGGCGCTTGGATCTCTCGCCGGAGACGGTGAAGACAACGGCGGCCGGTGGCGCTCGGGCGCGGGGAGGCCGGGGAGCTCGAGGGGCGGCGCGGGCGCGGCTTCGGGTGGCTTCGGAGCTCCTCCGGCGAGCTCAGCGGAGCAAGGCGGCGGGGATCCGTGGGGAACGGCGGCGAGGGGCATGGCGGCGGCCGGCGGAAGTCCGACGGGTCTGCGCCGGCGAAGATGGCGTCCGGCGACGCCGGTGGGCGGCGGTAGGCGCGGTTCTCGCGGCCGGGTCCTGCAGGCGCGGCGAGGTAGGGCCTCGGGCGCCGACGGCGAGATGGCGAAATCCGGCGAGGTGCGGCGGAGCGGCCCGGCGAGTCGGCGTCATCGGTGGCGATGGCGGGCGGCGGCCGGAGCTAGGAGCTCGCCAGCGCGGGCGAAGAGAGGCGTGGGCGGGCGGCGCGAGGGAGCGGGCCGCGGGGGCCAGACACAGGCTCGCGGGCCTCGGGCAGCGCGGTGATGTGGGCACCGGGCGGGGTGAATGCCAGCCCGACACGTGGCGGCGGACGTCGCAGGCGGACAAGTCCGTCGGCGGGAAAAATGTCCGGCAGGTGAGGGGAGAGTGGGGCTAGGGTTTTGCGCGAGAATTTCGGGGGTGATGACATATATATAGGTAGAGGGAGCTAGGAGAGTCCAAATGAGGTGCGGTTTGCGGCCACGCAATCGTGATCGAACGACCGAAATGATGGAGGAGGTTTAGGTGGGTTTTGGGCCACTTTGGAAGGATGTTGGGCTGCAACACACACGAGGCCTTTTCTGTTCCTCGGTTAACCGTTGGAGTATCAAACGAAGTCCAAATGGCATGAAACTTGACAGGCGGTCTACTGGTAGTAAACCAAGGCTGCACGACAAGTCTCGGTCCAATCCGAAAACATTTAACACCCGCACACGAAAGGAGGTAGAAAGGGACATCGGGTGACATAGGAGCGCCGGATTGCAAAACGGACAACGGGGAAAATGCTCGGATGCATGAGACGAACATGTATGCAAATGAAATGCACATGATGACATGATATGCAATGCATGACACGCAAGCAATGACAAGGCAACAACGGCGAATAACTGGAAGACACCTGGCACATCGGTCTTGGGGCGTTACACACGTCTAGTTCAAGACCGTGCTTTGCTCCTCTTCTCGCTCTCATTTGCGTAAGTTAGGCTCTAGATATGCTAGTGCTTGCTGCAGCTAAGTCTCTTCGTAGGAGAACTTAGGCGAGTGCTGGACTGCAGCTAAGCCCCCGAGTGGGAGGTTTGCTCTCCACTCGGTAGGATTTTTTAAACTTAGGCGAGTGCTGACTGCAGCTAAGTCTCTTCGTAGGAGAACTTAGGCGAGTGCTGGACTGCAGCTAAGCCCTCGAGTGGGAGGTTTGCTCTCCACTCGGTAGGATTTTTTTTGAACTTAGGCGAAACGGATTCGCGGCTAAGTCACCCACTGGGGGTTTTCGTATGTAAACAAAAGTGACAGCAATCATTGGAACACTCTTGTCTTTGATAAAAATGAACTGCGGAAGTTTCTCTTATTACATCTTTATAGGAAGGAACTTAAGTGTAAAAGTGGCGGAGCAGCTCTGCGTTCCAAGCTCGCGGCTCGTCGATCTGGCGATCAACATTGTAGAGGTGATATGCTCTGTTGTTGAGGACTCTGGTGATGATGAAGGGGCCTTCCCAAGTAGGAGCAAGCTTGTGTGGTTTCTGTTGATCCACTCGGAGGACCAAATCTCCTTCTTGGAAGGCTCGACTCTTCACATGCCGGGCATGGAATCGACGCAACTCTTGCTGATAAATGGTCGATCTAATCATGGCCATCTCTCTTTCTTCTTCCAGGAGGTCTACTGCATCTTGCCGAGCCTGTTCTGCTTCATCCTCGCTGTAAAGCTCGACTCGGGGAGCGTTGTGAAGGAGATCGCTTGGCAGAACGGCTTCGGCTCCATAAACAAGAAAGAAGGGGGTTCTTCCAGTCGACCGGTTAGGGGTGCTCCTTAATCCCCACAGAACTGACGGAAGCTCGTCAACCCAGGCACCTGCCGCATGCTTGAGATCACGCATTAGTCGAGGTTTTAGTCCTTTGAGGATCAGACCATTTGCTCTTTCATCTTGTCCATTCGACTGGGGATGGGCGACTGATGCATAGTCGACTCGAGTGCCTTGAGAGGCGCAAAAGGCTCTGAACTGGTCTGAATCGAAGTTTGACCCATTGTCAGTGATGATGCTGTGAGGGACTCCATATCTGAATGTCAGTCCTCTGACGAAACTAATAGCAGTGCAAGCATCGAGGTTCTTGATGGGTTTAGCTTCAATCCATTTGGTAAACTTGTCGACTGCCACAAGCACATGGGTGAAACCGCTCCTGCCTGTTCTCAGAGGACCGACCATGTCCAGTCCCCAGACAACAAAGGGCCAGACGAGTGGAATGGTCTTCAGGGCTGATGCGGGCTTGTGTGACATGTTGGAGTAGAATTGACACCCCTCACACTTGTCGACGATCTCCTTTGCCATCTCATTTGCTCTTGGCCAGTAAAATCCCGCTCGGTATGCTTTGGCCACAATGGTCCGAGAGGACGCATGGTGACCACAGGTCCCCGAGTGGATCTCATCAAGGATCATCTGACCTTCTTCCGGTGTTATGCACTTCTGACCGATTCCAGTCGCGCTTTCTCTGTACAACTGTCCTTTTATGACTGTGAAGGCATTGGATCGACGGACGATCTGTCGAGCCTCTTCTTCGTCCTCCGGGAGTTCTTTTCTTAGGATATACGCGACGTACGGTACCGTCCAGTCGGGAGTGATCGTCAAGACTTCCATGATTAGGTCGACCACTGCAGGAACTTCGACTCCAGTCGGATCTGTGGCACTTTTCGGCTGCGGGGTTTCTTCTGTGAAGGGATCTTCTTGGACTGACGGCGAGTGGATGTGTTCCAGGAACACGTTGCTGGGAATGGCTTCCCTCTTGGAGCCTATCTTTGCCAGATCATCAGCTGCCTGATTTTTCAGTCGAGGAATGTGATGAAGCTCCAACCCCTCAAATTTCTTTTCTAGCTTTCTTACCGCGTTGCAGTAACCGGTCATAGCCGGACTTCTGACGTCCCACTCCTTCATCACTTGATTAACCACTAAATCCGAATCGCCGTAGACCATGAGGCGACGGACGCCGAGTGAAATGGCCATGCGCAACCCATACAAAAGTGCTTCATACTCTGCTTCATTATTGGAGGAATCAAAGTGAATCTGGAGAACATATCTGAGCTTATCTCCTCGGGGGGAGACTAAGACTACTCCCGCGCCGGAACCATTAAGCATCTTAGATCCATCGAAGAACATGGTCCAGTGCTCCGAGTGAACTTGAGTCGGAAGTTGCTGTTCAATCCACTCGGCGATGAAATCTGCGATTGCTTGGGACTTGATAGCCTTCTTTGCCTCGAACTTGATATCTAAGGGAAGGAGTTCAATCGCCCACTTGGCCACTCGACCAGTTGCATCTCTGTTGTGCAGAATCTCTGACAGTGGGGCGTCGCTGACGACTGTAATGGAGTGGTCAGAGAAGTAATGTGCAACCTTCTTTGTGGTCATGTAAATCCCATATACAAGCTTCTGGTAATGGGGGTATCTTTGTTTTGAAGGGGTCATAACTTCAGACATGTAATAGACTGGGCGCTGAACTCTGAAGGCCTTTCCTTCCTCTTCCCGCTCGACCGTAAGTACTGTGCTAACAACTTGTCCTGTGGCTGCAATGTAAAGCAGCAAAGGTTCTTTGCTGATTGGGGCAGCAAGCACCGGCTGGGTGGAGAGCAGAGCTTTGAGCTCTGCAAACGCTGCATCAGCTTCTGGAGTCCACTCGAATTTGTCAGACTTCTTCATCAGTCGGTAAAGAGGCAACGCCTTTTCACCGAGACGAGAAATGAATCGACTTAAAGCGGCCAAGCAGCCTGTAAGCTTTTGGACATCATGCACGCGTACAGGACACTTCATCCGGAGTATGGTGCCAATTTTCTCAGGATTGGCGTCGATCCCTCGTTCGGAAACGAGAAAACCGAGTAACTTTCCACCTGGAACTCCGAATGTGCACTTTGATGGATTGAGCTTGATATCGTACCTCCTGAGATTGGCAAAGGTTTCAGCAAGGTCAGCCCGCAGGTCGGAACCTTTTCGGGACTTGACCACGATATCGTCCATGTATGCCTCCACATTCTGACTGATTTGAGTGAGTAAACACTTCTGAATCATTCTCATGAACGTGGCTCCGGCGTTCTTGAGGCCGAACGGCATGGTGACGTAACAGAAGCACCCGAATGGAGTGATGAAAGCTGTTTTGATCTCGTCGGGCCCATACAGACGGATCTGATGGTACCCGGAATAGGCGTCTAGGAAAGACAGTCTCTCGCACCCCGCAGTCGAGTCGACTATTTGGTCGATGCGAGGGAGGGGAAAATGATCTTTCGGGCAGGCCCGATTGATATGCTTGAAGTCAATGCACATGCGGAGTGACTTGTCCTTTTTGGGGACCATGACGACATTGGCGAGCCACTCGGAGTGGTAAATCTCTCGGATGAAATCTGCTGCTAAGAGCCGAGCCACTTCCTCGCCAATGGCTTGCTTCTTCTGGACGGCGGACCGTCGAAGATGTTCCTTCACAGGCTTGAATTTTGGGTCGACTCGTAGACGGTGCTCAGCCAGCCCTCTGGGAACTCCAGGCATGTCAGAGGGTTTCCATGCGAAGATATCCCAGTTCTCACGGAGGAGCTGGATGAGCACTTCTTCCTATTTGGAGTCGAGCGTCGTCGAGATGTGAGTCGGAGCAGTGTCGGGGTTGGTCGGGTGAATGTGGACTGTCTTTGTTTCGCCAGCCGACTGAAAAGCTGATTCTGAGGCGGGCTTCTTGGCTCGCAGCAAATCACTCGGATCGGCAGTCTTTTGGTACTCTTTTAGCTCGACTACTGCCATCTGAGCGTCAGCGATCTTTGAGCCTTTCTGAAAGCATTCTTCTGCTTTCTTTCAGCTGCCAGTAACAGTGATCACACCTTTGGGGCCAGGCATCTTCAGTTTGAGATACACGTAACATGGTCGAGCCATGAAGCGTGCGTAAGCTGGCCTACCCAAAATGGCATGATATGCACTCTGGAAGTCCACAACTTTGAATGTCAACCTTTCCTTGCGGTAATTCTTTGAATCACCGAAAACTACATCAAGAGCAATCTGGCCGAGTGACTCGGCTTTCTTCCCAGGAATGACTCCATGGAAGCTCATGTTGCTGGTACTAAGTCTGGACATTGGAATGCCCATCCCTTTCAAAGTCTCAGAGTACAGTATGTTCAGGCCACTGCCGCCGTCCATCAATACTTTGGTCAGTCGAGTGCCTTCGACAACTGGGTCGACCACCAAAGCTTGCCTCCCAGGGGTGGCGATGTGCGTCGGGTGATCCGACTGGTCGAATGTGATGGCAGTCTGCGACCACTTCAGGTAATTGGGTGTTGCCGGGGCAACCATGTTCACCTCACGGTTAATGAATTTCAGTCGACTCTTGCTCTCAACATCAGCAAAAATCATTAGGGTGGAATTGATCTGGGGATATCCATCGTCACTGTCTTCTTTGTCTTCGATCCTGTCGGGCTCTTTTTCCTTATCTTTGGGCTGCTTGCCTTGGAACTGCTGGATCAGGAGCCGGCACTGTCGAGTGGTATGCTCTGGGTAAATAAAATTACCCTCTTCGTCTTTCTTGGTGTGGATGTGACACGGTAAGTCCAAAACATCATTCCCGTCTTGATCTTTGACCTTCTTGGGCTTCCAGGTGCCCTTGGGTTTCCCTTTGAAGTTTCCCTGGGCAACGGCCAGGGCCTCCCCGGGAGCAGCTGGCTCGGCCTTCCGCTTCTGTTTCCGAGTGGAGTTTCCTCCAGTTTCTTGGGCGACTGCTTTGAGCTTGCCGCTTCGGAGTCGGTCTTCGTCTTCACTATTAGCGTACTTGGTGGCGATCTCCATCATCCGATTCAGAGACATCTCTCCAGTTCGACCGAACTTCAGATTGAACTCTCTGTATTTAACGCCCTCTTTGAAAGCGCAATCTGCTTGATGGTCTGGCACGTTCTCAACTGTGTGGTGCAGAGTGATCCACCTCTGGATGTAATCCCTCAGTGTTTCATTCGGCTTCTGCATGCAAGACCGTAACTCTGTGAGGCCTGCAGGTCGTTTGCATGTTCCTTCAAAGGTCGTGACAAACACTCGGGAGAGGTCCTCCCAGGTGTAAATGCTGCTAGGTGCCAACTGATTCAACCACGCTCTGGCCGAGCCCTCCAACATAAGAGGCAAATGCTTCATGGCCACTTCATCATTGCCACCGCCAATCTGTACAGCCACTCGGTAATCTTCGAGCCAAGTGTCAGGCTTGGACTCGCCGGTGAACTTGCTGACTCCAGTTGCCAGCCTGAAATTGGGAGGAATCACTGCGGCCCTGATGGCTCGACTGAAGCACTCTGGCCCTGAAACACGTACTCTGCTGCTGCTGGCAGGCGCATCTCTGTTGTGGCCCTCTCGATGAGCCCTGTTCCTGTCGACCAAACCTTGAACGAGGATAGACCTCGCATCAAAGCCTGGGTCTCTGGGGTCGACTGGAATTCTCTGCCCAACACTGTGAGGGCGTCTGTCATCTTGTCGTCGAGGCGCATATGACCCGCTCCTCGGGGGAGGGGTTGGCACTCGACGTCGATCATCTCGACCGAATCGATGATCATACTGCTCATTCCTCCTATAATGATCATGCCGGTCATCACGTCCCTCACGCCTCGGGGGCGATCTCGGGCTGTGGGCCGACTGGACCGTGTCTGCTGCAACGGATCGACTGTGGATCCTATCCCGCGACTGAGAAACGGTGGAATTCTGGTTTCCTGCCGCCCGGAGCAATGCTCTGATCTGCAACAAGCCCCTGCCTGCCTCTGACTGGGATGGCTGAATTGATTCTGCTATATGGGCTGCGGCGGCCAAATTCTGAACTGGGGTTCGATATACCTGAGGCGATGAGAAGGGCCGGCGCCGACTGGACTCGGGAGCTAGCGGACGTCGACTGGACTCGGGAGCCCGCCGACGCGCTTGCTCATCGAGTATTCGCTGGAGATTCACCAGTCGAGTGCGCTTGGCCAGGTTAGCAAGGTGCACGTCCTCCAAGGCCTGGGCCTCGGGTGTTTCTCCGACAATAGGAGTGTGGAGTGCGTCCATGTTCCGGCGGCGAAGCTCCTCCCGCTGTAACGACGTGAGAGGTTCGGGCAGATACTCATCGTGGGAACGCGACGGGTCGCCTCCGCCCATAGCTCCGTCAGCGCGAGGGAAACCGGGGGGACTGTGTGTCCCATTGACCGCCAGAACCTCAGCCGCTGGGTCGCTGCTGTAGCACTGGGATGCGGTCCCCACGGAGCCAGTCGACAGGTCGAACAGGCCATAGAGGGACTCGACAGGCTCGATTGCCGCAACTTGTGGGGCGGCCGACTGGCGGGCCACGGCGTGCCTCACCCACCGCTGAAGTCTCGACCGACCGGAGCGCTTGCGCTGGTGGGAGACAGGGCGGGGAGACGACGCAGGGATCGACCGATACTGGGTCGACGGCTGCCGCAGGAGGACGCCACGAACGCATGTGCGGAATTGCGTCGCGCCGCGGACGGCGAGCGCGTCGATGTCGAGCGGTGCCTCCTGAAGCCAGGCGGAGTCATCGGCGATGAAGGTGAGCGCGCCGAGACAGATCTCGCGGCCCTCCACCAAAACTCCGCAAGTAACCATGATCAAAGGGATCAGAAAAGATTGCAACTTCTCCAATTAAGCGCTAAGATTCCTTCCCCACGGTGGGCGCCAACTGTCGTGGTTCTAACTCTGACAGTGATGTAGGGGGGTGAGTATGGAGAGGCTAGATCCTAGCTATTGGGAAGTTGTTACACGCGAGGTTTACGAGTTCAGGCCCTTCTCGGAGGAAGTAATAGCCCTACGTCTCGGAGCCCGGAGGCGGTCGACTGGATTATGCGTGTATGGATTACAGGGGTGCGAACCCTTCCTACTGAGGAGGGGGGTGGCTTATATAGAGTTCGCCGGCCCCCTCCTGCCCTCAGTAATGCAGGGTTTAAAGTACATTTAAGATTGGGTGTTACTGGTAACGCCTCTAATAAAGTGCTATAATGACCATGAAGACTACTTAACAGCTGACCGTTTGCCTACGGAGTGACTGTAGGTCTCCTGGCAGTCGAGTGATTAGCTTCGTGGTCGAATGGTAGCTTTTTGGTCGAGTGTCTTGAACCTGTCGAGTGGAGTACCTTCAAGTCGATTGATAGGTGATTTCTTCTAGGGATGCCCTTGGGTAGGACTCTTTAGATGGGTCTGTGCCCCTACCCCAGGTACATAGCTTCATTAGTGACTCCCTAGCCCTTTTTAGTGGTGGAGGCGTCCTGCTCACTACCGGGACTAGGCTCGACGACGGCGTGTGGCAAACACCCTTCACAACCCTATGCTGGGAAGACGGTGTTGGGACTTGAGTGAGGCGGGCTGAATGCCGGCGCATAGTATCCTCCCTGTTGCCCTTGGCGGTCATCTTCTTCACCTTGGGCCCAGCCCGTGACGAAGACGACACCACCGGCTCCCTACTGCCTCTCTTGCAAAGGCGGTGCTTCGGCTCCGGGGCCTGATGGCCCGCTTCGAGTCCTTCTTCTTCGGGCGCTTCGGCCCCCTCAGCCTCGGCAGCCTTTGTCCCGGCAGTTTCTGCCCCGGCTGCTTCCGTCCAGGCAGCCGTGGCTCCTGTCGCCTAAAGCCCAACAATCTCTTCATCAACACGCTCCTCCTATGAGGAATTCTCGTCATCCTCCTCCTCATCATCAGGTGCTGCAGCACCCTTGAGCCTTTGGGCTTCCTCGAGCCTACTGCATATGTACTCCTGCTCCTCCTCATTGGTGCCCTTGGTGAACTCTGTTTCCTTCCTGGTGGCTATCACTCTAAGCTAGAGGCCCAGTCCATCTCATCTTCCAAGTTGGGTAATTGCCAAACCGACTTGACCCCATTGGCATTGTAGTCCGACATCCACTTGAGGATCTGATCAAGAGCAGAGTTAATATGTAGTGGGACGATCCTTGCCGCCAAGTGGAAGGTGCCGGCCTTGTGGAACAGTTGTTCACACAGCCAGGCATGGCTCATGAGTGTCACGTTGTTGGCAATGCCGGGATAAAGCCGCATCCAGTCCACGGTGTTCTTGTACTCCCAGGCAAACCAATCCCTCTTCTGCAAAGGAGCAATGCGACGCCAGAGGAAATCAGCTCCCACATGCTCGATGGTGAGCTCAGGAGCCTTGAGGCAGGCAATTCTGTTCAGCGTTGGGCAGAGTTCCTCATCAGTAGCGCCCAGGTTGCTCCAATCTTTGCCACGTACCACACATTTGGTCCACGACATGTAGAACGAAGGGGCTTCGGGGTCCTGAATCCAACACCAGTCACCTGTCCACTTCTCCCACCTGTCGTGTAGTTGTCCCCCAAGGTAATCCCAGTCTTCCTTCTTCTACTGCGGAATCCAAGATAAATTCCCCGAAAAGGATTTGTCCTTGATGTGGGGGATATAGAAGTGGCGGAACATATCCAAGTCATGCAAGTCATCGCATTGGTGTGAAACCCAACAGGTGAAAGCCAAAGGCATGCATCATGGCGCTGAAGAGATGAGAGAAAGGGGGAGGGAAGCCCGCTGTCGGTGTCAAAACCAGCGGATCTCAGGTAGGGGGTCCCGAACTGTGCGTCAAGGCCGGATGGTAACAGGAGACAAGGGACATGATGTTTTTGCCCAGGTTCGGGCCCTCTCGATGGAGGTAATACCCTACTCCTGCTTGATTAATATTGATGATATGGGTAGTACAAGAGTAGATCTACCATGAGATGAAGGAGGCTAAACCCTAGAAGCTAGCCTATGGTATGATTGTTGTATATGGAGTTGATTGCCTACGAACTACAACCCTCCGGTTTATATAGACACCGGACAGGGTTAGGGTTACATAGAGTCGGTTACAATGGTAGGAGATCTTGAATATCCGCATCGCCAAGCTTGAAAGTCCCATCCGAACACGGGACGAAGTCTTCAATCTTGTATCTTCATAGTCCAGGAGTCCGGCTGAAGGTATAGTCCGGCTACCCGAACACCCCCTAATCCAGGACTCCCTCAGTAGCCCCTGAACCAGGCTTCAATGACGACGAGTCCAGCGCGCAAATTGTCTTCAACATTGCAAGGCGGGTTCCTCCTCCAAGTCCTTCATAGAAGATTGTAAACACCAAGAGTAGTGTCCGGCTCTGCAAAATAAGCTCCCACATATTGTCATAGAGAGAATAATATTAACACAAATCAAATCTGCTGACGTATTCCGCAGTGCGTCAACACACTAAAGCCAAGTCCTTCACTCGAATCGTTTTCACTTTTCCACCTCAGCGTGTTTTGTGAGGCGGTTTCGTTGGCACGTCTTGTCAAAGCAGAGATCGTGTACCCCCCTTTTACGGGATTCTCATCAATACAGACGTGGGTAACCCAACCGCGCCACTTATCACGGTGCTTGGGAGGCAAGCGAGTTTTACTAGGCAGGTGGGAACGCACAACCGCATACGCCCATATAAGGGGACAAGGATCCACCTCTTTACCTACGCCTTGTTCCTCCCTTGCCTATCCATCTCCAGCGCACCCAAGCTCCAGCGCCCAAGCCCGCACTTCCCACCTCAACCTTCTCCAGCAATGTCCGGAGCGGGAGGCAAGTGGATGGTCTCCTCCGTCACGGAGGGCAAAGTCAAGAATCTAAGGAAGGCCGGATACCTGTCCAAGGACATCGCGCACCGGCTTCCCGAAGAGGAGCAGCTTCTCCCCACCCCAAGGCCCCATGAGAGGGTAGTATTTCTCCCCCACTTCCTCCGCGGACTGGGTTTTCCACTCCACCCATTTGTCCCGGGGCTCATGTTCTACTACGGCCTGGATTTCCACGATCTGGCTCTGAACTTCATCCTAAACATCTCGGCGTTTATCCTCGTGTGCGAGGCTTTTCTCCGCGTCCGCCCCCATTTCGGCCTCTGGCTCAAGACCTTCAACATCAAGCCCAAGGTGGTGCGCGGCAGCCAGGCGGAGTGCGGAGGCGCCATGGCGGGCAAGATGGCCAAAGTCCTATGGTTCGATGGCTCTTTCATGGAGACCCTAAAGGGATGGCAATCCGGGTGGTTTTATATCACCGAGCCACGCGATCCGGAATGGACCGCAGCCCCCGAGTTCCGATCCGGACCCCCCACACGGCTTATGTCCTGGAAAGAGACGGGCCTGTCGTGGGGTGACGAAAAAGAGGTGACCGGATTGCAAACATGCATCCAGTCCCTGGTGAACAAGCCAGTCCGGCTTGTTAATATAATCCAGGTTATGCTCGTCCGCCGGATCCTCCCGTGCCAACAACGGGATTTTAATCTGTGGGAGTTCGACCAGGCGCGGCATCAAACCCTCAGCAGGCTGTTCGACACGACGTACGAAGATGCCTGGAAGATGCTATTCAAGGGCGCCGAGGCTCCCGCATCTGCTTCTGTGGACCGCGGATATAGCTCACAGCGTCACGCTAGCAAGGTAAGCCATCTACACCTTTTACAGGATGTTAAGCTTTTTTCATAGTTTGACTCTATGCAGGATCTAAACTCCCTTACCTTTGACAGGCTTGGCGGGCGATATCTGGATCGATTAACTGTCCGGCTCCGCTGCCCGAAGACCCAGCCCCAGCTCTACTAGTGAAGCTGATGGTTCCGGCACCTTATGTGGTGCCAGAGAAGAAGGCCAAGAAGAAGAGGACCAGGGGGACTCGAAAGAGTGCCCGCAACGTGGTGGTGTCGGACTTGTCATCTGACGAGTCCGAGACGCCCTCCTCCCGCGAAAACGAGGAGGAGGAAGAAGAAAACTCTCCCCCCCCCAGCGGAGGGAGGAGAGAAGAGGAAGGCCTCCCCAACGGGGGAGGCCGAGGGGTCTAGGAAAAGGAAGACCCTCCGCCGGACTATGCCCCCAACGCCGAAGAGGGCAAAGAGGAGTGGCCAAACAGGGCCAAGCGTCCGGCGAAATC